>NC_139951.1:25455547-25963047 GCF_963454915.1 Gymnoscopelus microlampas | reverse complement strand
AGTAACACACCACTTTCTCTTTTGTGGTTTTGAATTACCTTCTGGTAAGGGTGTCAACAGTTGGGTTTGTAGAGAAGAAATCTGAGTCTACCAATTTGTCTTTAAGATTTCTTCATCTATGAAAGGTTATCCTAGGCAGTTCTTTGTACAGTTCACCAACTTGTGGGTCACTATAGTATGATATGCCAATGTCTTTTGATTGAATGTTTGATTTACTATGCCAGGTTTGAGTATCAAAGTACATATAGCCTAAGAATATTTGGAAGGGGATTTTTCCGCTCTTAAATCTCCAAATAAATACCTTATTAAATCCTCAACCATCAACATATATCCTCTTCCTATCCTTGAATATTTTATTAAACATGCATAACATTATTTACTGTATATCAGACATGCTCTTCATAAATGTAGATCAAACAGATGACAGAAGAATGCCTTCTCTTTGATACTGAGAACATTGCAATGTAATGTGAATTGACTGGGTGTATTATGTTGGGAGAAGAGGTTATCTCTTTGACTGCCAGCATTTTAATGAACTAATTGCTTACACTTTTGAAAAGGTTAAACCTCACGGGTAACCTTTAAACAGAACTGGAAGGGTTGGGGTGTGGTTACTTGGAAGAGCCAGGTACTTGGTGTGTATTGGGAGTCATGTTGTCTGAACATGCTTTATGAAGGCACCTTCTTCATTATAACTTTATGGAAAGCGTTTGCAGCCATTCAGGGCGGCTGGCGATGCAGATGGATGGTCAGGGGGGTATAGTTTATACCAACAAAAGTGGGAGGCTTATGTCTCCTGTAGGCAGCATTAAGTTAGTCCACTTACCCAGTGCTTCTCCAAATTAGCACAGTTGTCAGATTCTGTGGAGATCCCAGCTTATGCAGTTACTCTTCAGGAGCTAATAGAGTTTCAGTATTTGATGCATGTAGCTCATTTTGGATTTGGATTTCATGACAGCAGACATGTTATCACTGACCTAAGCTGTGGGCTTAGATATAAACTAACCTAAACTGTAGGCTTAAGTCTGAGCTAAGGCCTAAGCTGTAGGTTTACAGGCCTTGATCCTAATTGCTCTGAATAATAACAGATTCTTGTGCAGCACTACTGGTATATACCAATAGGTGTCATGAGTGTTTAGGTCTTGTGTATAATAGGTTATCTGTCCCCCAGCAGGGGAGGGGGGTATAATCAGAAACAATTTGCACTCTGTTTGTCTGTCTGGCCGAGATCTTGTCCAAAGTATATTTCTTATGATAAAGCTAGGGTGACCAAACTTGGGTAGATTTCTAGGCCACGGAACAAAAGGTGCCACTTACCAAAAGTTGTTCACTGTAACCCAAAAACCCAATCAAAATCACTGCTTTGTCCGACGGGGGACTGCATTGCCCTGCAATACTGCATTGTTGAGAATACTGTTGATGGATCTACAGTATGGTAGGCAATCTTTTCGGGCACATGACAGTTTTCTTAGGCTGGCATGATCACCCATGCAGTGCCAGACTGTGGAAACCACCATTGCTTTTATGACTTATTAAAACCTATCAAAGATTGAGTTAATAATTGAATATGAATAATAAAGGTAAGAAAAAACATATGCACGTAAAACAATAATGATTCGTAGTCAATTAGCCCCAAAATAGGTGGTCATCACCCCTGATGTACACTGTACAAAACACTGGTTATACAATAGTGATCAGTGATGAATTGTTTTATTTTTTTGGACTGTCAGACCTGCCATCTGTTCTCACACTTTCTGGAAAAAGATTGTATAACACTGCTTCATCCAAAGGAAACTGAAGTTATATAATTAATGCATCTCTCTCTCTCTCTCTCTCTCTCTCTCTCTCTCTCTCTCTCTCTCTCTCTCTCTCTCTCTCTCTCTCTCCCTCTCTCTCTCTCTCTCCGGATTCTGTATCTCATAACATAATATAGTATATTATCTATACTATATCTATAGGCCTATCCAGTATGATCTATTCTATATCATTTATAATATATAATGCATTTTGGTAAAATATTTGGTGTTGCCACTTCTTTCTATTCTATGTTATTTTGATGTAAAAGACAACTTTAACCCCAGCATCCGTATTGTGGGGAAAGCTTTCGCAGAAAATAGCATATCGACAATCTCACAACGCATCGTGCTGCGACGCGTTGTGAGCTTGTCGATTGGCTATTTTCTGTGAAAGCTTTCCCCACAGTTACAGAAAACTGAAAAGACAAAAACGAGTAAAGAGCCCTGAGGGACTCCGCTCAACCATATGGTTAAACATTTCTCAGCCTGCAGTGTTTTGTGTTTCACTCTTGTCAGTGGCAGGTGCTTTTATAACAGATAATTGTCACAAATCAAGTCTATGTCATGAGACAGACTATTTCTGGTACGGTGTGCTTACTGAATAATTAGTTGATCTGAGTGTAATGATGTACTTATCCAGATATTAACACATGGCAAAGCTGCCTAAATTTGGATGTGTTGTTTTTTCTCCCTACTTCATGTATAGCCACTGAAATTATTTGACCTTGCATTGTAGGCGACAGTTGATAGATAATGTAACACAGCGAT
Source organism: Gymnoscopelus microlampas (assembly GCF_963454915.1). Taxonomy (NCBI): domain Eukaryota; kingdom Metazoa; phylum Chordata; class Actinopteri; order Myctophiformes; family Myctophidae; genus Gymnoscopelus; species Gymnoscopelus microlampas. The sequence goes on along the minus strand of NC_139951.1, from coordinate 25,960,483 downwards.
TCCCAAAACGGGTGGGCCGCAGGGATATTGCAAGTGGGCCCCCAAATAATTGCCAAAACGGGGGCGTCACGCACGATAGGGCCCTTGAGACTTATTAAGACTTATTGATAACATGACATCAATACAAAAATAATGTATGTAAAAAAAGTCATGGCATTTTCTATTTTCTCTTTTAAACCATGAAAAAATAGTTTCCATTGCGATACTGATAAATAGGAACTTAAATATATGCTGCCGTGTTGAGTGGTCAGATGGGTGGGCCGCGAACGCTTTAGAGATTTTCAAGTGGGCCCTGATCCAGAAAAGGTTGGGAAACACTGCTGTAACAGACATTGCTCAAGGAGTACAACATAGTACAACTTACAAACAATTTATTCAAATGGCTACATTCAGAAAACATTGCAGCAGAGACTCCAGAGGAATGACAGCATTCACCTGGATGGACAGTGAGACAGACTTGGTTGTAAATCCACGTATACCCAAACTTCTCATTGTTCTGGTTCAGCAATTATTTTTTAGGTATATTCCACGTCACTGTATAATACAAGAAAATCACCAGAGTTGATTATTACTGACAGATACCCTGGGTTGTATTTATGAACAGTTTAAACACAAAGACCTATTACATGCTATTCAAAAATGGCAGATCTGCAAGCTCACCGTGTTGTGAGCTTATAGATTTTCCATTTTCATAGAATGTCGACAAATCTTGACAAATCTTCCTAGTTGGCACAACATCTTTTCAAATGGGGGCCAAATACAATTTGGGAGCCCTGGACATGAAAATATCTGAGAACCACCGGTTTAAATAGCTGCTGGATGAACTTCTTAAATGGACTTACACTATTGATCAACGGGTCATGATGTACTTGACAAACGCTGTAAAGGAACACATGGATGAATAAACAAACAAATTGACTGTGGGCATGTTAAGACGCTTGACGAGGACCAAACACTAGAGGGAGCTAGTGCAACACCATCCTCACCTTCACAGTTGATGTAGCCATTGGCATCTTCTTGTCCTGTTAGCAACAAGCTCACTTCTTCCTCAGTCATCCGCTCTCCTAGATCAAACAGTTCTCTCATCAATTCATTAAATAAACCTCTAAAAAATAAAGGGTACGTCGTTAATAGTCGGATATTCATTCAGTCAGTAAAATTTGAATGCAATCCATGGGAACGCAGAGAGAAGCAGACCCTATAATAATCAAAGAGATGCATGAAATAGCAGTAGTTGTACTAGTAGTGGTGGTGATGTGTGGCCAGTGCATTACATGAGAATCAGATTACAATCACAATATGAACTACAGCAATGTCCTATTCACAAGTAGCCTGGAAACCAGAAGAATCTGCCAGTGCAACAAAGTAGATGGTAGATTTTGTTTTAGTCTGGCCATGCCAGGCTAATTCACAAGAGGTGATAATATTATTATTATTGTTATATTACACGTGTAATAATGATAATTATTATTATTATTAATAATAATTATAATAATTATAATAATAATAATGACATTGATTATATCAAATTAATACAACACCTAGCGAGGCAAGCACGTGACGAAGCTCCGCTCCCATGATAGTGCCATCGCCCTCCTTGTCGAAGACGCGCAGACCTTCCACCAAGTCTTCAAAGGTGCCTGTGTCTGTGTGCTTGGAAACTTCCTGCATCATGGGCAGGAATGTGTCGAAGTCTAGCAGCTTCGTGCTCATTTCTGTATAAATAACGACAACTCTGATATGGATCTTACGTATCGGAGGAAGCTAATGGGGATCCAAATAAAGTATAATGAATGAATAAAGAATGGCTTCATATTCTTGAATTTAGATTATTTCCTATAACTTGACACATGTTAGAAAATGCAGTATTGAACAGACTTGATGCTGCCAAAGGTCATGACTGATGTTTCATTAAGACCTTTACAAGCTTTCACTGGAGCCATGTTCGTGAGTTGACAAAGCATCTGTGATCACTGGCATGATGGATGTTTCATTAATGCCTTTACAAGCTTTTACTGGAGCCATGGTTAGCAGTTGACAAAGCATCTGTGGTCACTGGCTCGTCAGTGTGATTTGCTCTGTCATACTCCATCAAATCAAACAGAACGGCACAACATATTCTCACTCGACTGTAATGCTGCCACGTCCTTTGTCACGGAATCTAAGCTGGCCTGGGCCACATACAGTGGCAACATCCATAATCCCGTTCACACCTTCACACTTATGTCACCGTATGCGTTTGTGAAACCATGTGTCATTTCGACTGCTCTGCTCTGTGGTGTTCTGGGCGCCTAAAATAATCCAGCCTTACAGTGTGTTGCACTATTGTCCAGCAAGCTGTGGGAGAACCAAGACAACAGGGCTGTTTTGGGAGACTGCATCCCCATGTGTAATTGAACAAGTCTCATTATCATGTGTCAAAGTCAGTGGGTATAATCCATCTTGTGCTAATAATATATATGTTAATACCACTAGTATTACCATTAATACCAGAGATCAAAATTGAGTTGTTGAAGCTGGCACATTTCTGTGTGTTCTGTAGCCAGGAAAATTTCACATTTTGCTGCAATGTCTGAAATATTTGATCATGTGGTTCATGTGGCATTATTACAAGATGTTGAATCGTTAGACTTCCTCCACTGCTTAAAAATATATTTATCCAAAGCAGAGTTTTGACATGTATTCTGATCTGGACAGCAAGTTGGACTTACCCTCTGGTTTGGGCCTTCCCAGTATTTCAATCACTTCTGCGTTGGTGGGATTCTGTCCCAGTGCCCGCAACACATCCCCACACTGGCTATAAGTGATCTTCATCTCACCTGTTGGAGTCCTGTCGAACAGTGAGAAAGCCTCTTTGTACTCTGTGGATACAAGATGGGTCGATCAGAAGTAGTTCATCTCCTCAAATAATGTTGAACTAAATTACATTTTCCTCAAACCACAGCAACAAGCAAAGCAAGACATGATACTGTACCAGCGATTTGTTCTGGAGAATATTCCACCTGTAAGTGGAGAAAAAAACATTCATTTCTTTGTGTTTCTACCTCTATAAAGATAGGTGAGGGCAATCAGAGAATGAAATAGAGGACAGTTTGAGAGCATATCCCCCCATTTGTTTGACTTGTGTTTTGTTGGCACCATTTGAGTCTTGACAGATGTGGACTGTAGCCTTTGGGACTGCAGACTGTTGGACCACACCCTTCTTGAGTGCTATTTTAAGCCCCATGACCACCAGGTCTATGGTATGTCACAGTATACAGTACATACTGTAGATATTAAATGCTTCACTTCTGCCCATGGTGATAGAAGGGATGCTATTTTAAGACCAGCAATAAACTGCTGTAAAGCTTCACCAAGGGATTGCTTAATGCGCTATAACAAACCACATGTATAATGTTCCCTATGCTCTGATGCACATATCCAGAAATACACCTACAATACAATACTTCACACAGTATATTATGCACCACTTATAAATACTTCTAAACACGATAAATGTCATAAATATGGGGATGCCACGCCATGGCATGTTTAGCAAAGATCTACATTTTAAAACAACTCGATTGTCTTTCAGTTTGCAAAACAAACAAACAAACAAAAAAGTGAATACAAATGATATCACCTATTTCTATTAATCCATTAAGACCTGTAAAGCATCCGTGTTATTTTAGATGTCTTTGGCTATTCAAAAATAGCAGTGCCGCGCTATGAGCTTGCAGATCTGCTATTTTTGAAAAAACTTGAACATTTATGCAAATCTTTGAATACATATATGTTTTTGAAACAACATTTTTAACTCAAATATGTGCTTCTGGGGATCCCTGGAAAAAAATATTTTGAGATAGGGGTCCGTGGCCAAATACATATAATTTTGGGGGTCCTTGACAAGGGAAAAGTTGGAGCACCACTGATATAGCAACCAAACAACAAATAATATGTATTTGGCCGTAGACCCCTATGTACATCATCAGAAAATAGCAGATCTACAAGAGATGAGCTTGCATATCTGCTATTTTTTGAATAGCCAAAGAAATCTAAAATGACACAGATGCGTTCCCAGTCTTAAAGTGTTAAGAGATTGATAAAAATACAGTATATTATCTATGTGACTGCTCAATAACTAAAAAACATAGCCCCAAGAAGTTCTTCTTTTCTTATGCTATGCCCTGGTGTATTAGTATTTATCTTTTGCTATCATTCTTTAAGATCTTTTATTTTTGGGGCTTTTATGCCTTTCTTTCATAGCACAGTAGACTGACAGGAAATGGGGAGAGAGATGGGGTGTGACACGTAGCAAAGGTCATCGGGATCAGGATTCAAAAACGCTATCAGCCTAGGTGCCCAGACCGCCACACCAGCGGCCTGGGCCTTTTGCTATCATTTTTAATTAAAACTAGCCCCTGCAATTAGTTTACCTTTTCCTGGACAGTGTTAGGGTCCCTTGATGGTTCCTGTGCTGCAGCTGGAGCTGTGGTTGTGGTTGTAGTTGGGACAGGGGTTGCAGCCTTTGGTGGAGCAGTTGATGCAGCATTCGGTGGAGCAGTTGATGCAGCCTTTGGCGGGGCAGGGGAGGCAGCCTTTGGTGGGGCAGGGGTTGTAGCCTTTGGTGGGGCAGGGGTTGTAGCCTTTGGTGGGGCAGGGGTTGTAGCCTTTGGTGGGGCAGGGGTTGCAGCCTTTGGTGGGGCAGGGGTTGCAGCCTTTGGTGGGGTAGGGGTTGTAGCCTTTGGTGGGGCAGGGGTTGCAGCCTTTGGTGGGGCAGGGGTTGCAGCCTTTGGTGGGGTAGGGGATAGAGCTTTTTGAGGGGCAGGAGATGTAGCCTTAGATGATCCAGATGATTTGGCAGCACCAGGGTCTTTGGATGGTTCTGCAACATCTTTGGGTGGAGCTTTTGTAGGTACTACAGGACCTGTTCCCAGCCCTGGAGCAGGGGATGGATCTGGACCTTCAGGGGCTGGTACAAGACTCTCTGAGGTTGAGCTGGGAGAGGTTTCAGGGACTGGGGCAGGGGGTTCAGAGGCGGAACTGACTGTGGCAGGAGCAGGATCAGAATCTGGTGCAGGATCTTTTGTTGGCTCTGATGGTGGTGCAGTGGCAGGATCTACAGCAGGATCAGAATCTTGTGCAAGATCTTGTGCTGGCTCTGAAGGTGGTGCAGCGGCAGGATCTTCTGCAGGATCAGCATCTGGTGCAGGATCCTTTGCAGGCTCTGAAGGTGGTGCAGCTGTCTCAGTGGAGGATGGAAGTGCAGAGGTGGCGGGAGCTGCCTCCTTGGCTGGTGCTGTCTCCTCTATCTCTGGCTCATTGGGAGGCATGATCAACGACTAAGAGATAAGATATAAATCCACAGAATGTGAATGTCTCAAAACCTTTATGACTTAAAGCTGCAGGGTGGCAAAGCTCTCTGATGTTAAATAGCCCCAGTCCGTGCTTTGACCACGCCCCCCCCCCTCATGACATGTCACACCTAATAAGGAAACAACGCACAATTCCCATGGCTGCTATGATATGACCCACTTACCTTTGTCCGGCCTCTTTGAGTGCGTCATTTTGACAATGCAGCATCCCTACCGACTGCAGGGGCACGTCTACTGACAGGTGTGTGTGGGTGTGTGAATATGTATGTTTCATATGTTTGGGTTTGGATACGGGGTAAACAATAGAGGGGCTGTAGTAGAGACATGCTGGGATGAACAACTTTCTTATTATAGACACATGCCAGGCGTAAAGCGTAAAGCCTAATAGAGCCCCACCTCCCAATAGCACGCGCACATGCACATGCACACACACACACACACACACACACACACACACACACACACACACACACACACACACACACACACACACACACACACACACACACACACACACACACACACACACACACACACACACACACACACACACACACACACACACACATTTCTGAAGCATGAAACCTTATGTTGCCCCACCTCCTGCCCCTCTGACATGCCACTGTACTCTGGGGCCTGACAAAGGGTTGTATGTGCTTGGCTGTACTGGACTCTATGTTCTATGTATGTTCTTTGTATGATCCATGGATGCCCACATAGATGCACACATGGCCAACTTTGGACAGCAGCCCACAAATAGGGGGAGGGGGGGTCTGGGTACAGTCTAATTTAAAACACAGAGTGTACAAATGTAACCAAATGGCCCTTACCGGTCCATTTTGTTTCATTTGTACACTCTCTGAGTTACAATGAATCTACAAATGGCTAAATTAACACTAAGGATGGCGGATCCACTATAGTGAGAATTAATTATGAAGTCTTCATGGGGCATTTTCAAAAGTGAAAGAATATGTTTTTCTTTAAGTATAAATGCAAGAATCAAAATACATGTGGGGGAACTTCAAATATGATATCAAAGGCCAACCATGAGAACACCATGTACAGGGGCTGGTAATACCTTATCTGTTATTGAATTTTCAAATGTGGAAATGGTCAGATTGAATTAGGAATTAATCCAAAATAATGGCTTGCTTTTATCATAGGCTTTGGTAATTCATCCATGTTCAATCGTTCTTCATCTCCTGGAAAAAGAAAATGAATGTAAAACCAAGATGAAGGCCAAGTACAGCATCACTGCTATTAACTCACAATGACACAGCGGGATAAGTATAACCTTTCCTCTTGAGAATATTATGACTTGGCTGTTGGGAAAGAGAATGGTGTGGTTAAAATGTTAAACGGCATGTACCTGTCCTGTAGACACTGATGATTTCTTCCATGGTACAGTCAAATAGGCTGCTTAGAGAATTCCTGTCCTAAACAAATGAGAATCGCACGGCAAATGGACAGCACAAAATAGCGTGTGTATATGCATGTGTGGTGTGTATGTGTACATGTAAATTTACATGTACATGTAGATTTGTTGGTACATGGGTAGCTGGCATTAGCTTGAATTGCAATTCAAGCTAGTTCTCGTTTGAATATTTGCTACTACCACCAAGATATGCATCATTAACTTGTTTGTTTGATTGTCAGGTTGTGAGACGGAATGGGATGGAGTGAGCTGTTGGCCAGCTGCCTCTGGAAGGCAGAGCATCTCTGTGGATTATCAAAACTGCCATTCTACTCTCTGTGTTTGTAAGACCTGGAGTGTACTTAATTAATTTCCTAATGTTGGGGTGACGATGGCCTAGTGGTTAAAGCGCATACCACATTGGCTCTGATGCAGCCTGACAGTGAGCCGCAGGTTTGATTCCTGAGCCTGTCGACCTTTGCTGAGTGTCATTTGTTTGTTCCATAGAGTTAAAAATAAGTTTGTTTCTTGTCTCTCTCCGTGTTTCCTGTCACTCTCCACTGTGCAATCTGAAAAAAAGATGGAACAGAAAAGCCCCAAAAATATGAATTAAGGAAAAGTCGTGTCTTGTCATTTGGTACACAGCTAAATCTTCTGATCTTCCTGAACATCAGTATCAACATACAGAAGACAAAGGATACAGATTTTAATCCAAATGTGAAACCGCCGTACAAGTAAGACTGGATGTTGACACAGTAGGAAGTACTGCAAGTCATGAAGTTGTAAAGCTGATGACCTTCTGCATCAAAGGGATTCCTATGACTCAGTATTGCAGCTTTGATCTGGTTGACAGCATCATGCTCTTTCTTGACAGCGCTTGGCTGTACCTCATGGTGTTCTTCGTTTATTAGCAGTGACATCAAATTAAACTCTGTTGAGAGGCGTGACATCTCTGGTGTGGCCAGAAAGAACCGTTGCCGGGCTTTGGCATTATTTAAAATGCCAATTAAACCAGAGTGTATTATTTTTTATCATCCTAGTTATTCTGATTCATGGTCTGCGAGACAAACAGTAGGTAAAGCAGTAAATCTCACTCTTCGTGACATATATATTTGATTATTATTTTTCTTTCGCCTGAACTATTAAGTAAAATACATAATATTGATTTAAATGAATAGTACCTAATGTAGTATTATCAGATAGAAGCATATTATTATTATTATTATTATTTACCTCGTCACCACTTTGGGGTGCCACTGCAAGAGCCTGAACATCATTTTGAGACGTTTATTGGATTCCTTGACCCAGAAAACATAGGATTTAGCATTATTTAAGTTTCTCGGTTTTCTTGGAGCCATGTTAATTCTGGGGATGAGTGTGTTTTCTCTTTATTTACCAGAAGATGGCGCTGTCTGACATTACAAAAGAGAATGTTCAGTGCATGGTAACAGGTGGGCACCAAAACCATCTGGGCACTAGGGACATGTGGGCACCTGGATGAGTGGGCACTTAGGGGTAGAGATAACTGGGCAACAGGACGAGTGGGCACCTGGAGAGGTGGGCGCCAGGAAAACTGGGCACCAAAACCATCTGGGCAGTAGGGACATGTGGGCACTTGAATTAGGATTTGTGTCCACAAGTGTTTATGCTGCTTTGTAAATCCCAAAAATATGGTGCCCACATGACATGTCCCTAGTGCCCGATGGTTTTGGTGCCCACCTCTCCAGGTGCCCACTAGATTCAAGAGATGTATTGATTCAAGAGATTTATTGTAACAAGGATGTACAAGTACACACTGTTAAAAACTTATGTTGGGGAGGTGCTCCAAATACACAGAAATAAAAATAGTTCATAAATATCAATACTATGCTTAAATAAATACATTAAAGACAGTAAAAAGACTAAGATCAGCATACAATGCAAAGTATAACACCCCAGAAGTTTAACGCATAGACTCATTTTGCAGTCTTATATAGCCTGTGAGGAAACTGTCTTTCAGTCTGCTTGTGCTGGCCTTTATGCTCTGGTACCTCTTCCCAGAGGGCAGCAGATGGAAAAGTCTGTTGTGGGGATGTGTGAGGTCCTTAATAATCCTCAGGGACTTCTTGAGGCAGCGCTGGGTGTACAGCAGCTCCTCCAGACTGGGCAGCTGACAACCAGTGATGCGCTCGGCTGTGCGCACCACCCGTCTGAGGGACTTCTGGTCCCTGTCTGTACAGCTCCCATACCAGCTGGTGAAGCTGCTTGTCAGCAGGCTTTCAATCGTCCCCCGGTAGAAGGCCTTGATGATCCGTGGACTCAGGCCGAACTTCTTGAGGCGTCTGAGTCCATACAGACGCTGCTAGCCACTAGTCCTGGTGCCCAGTCAGAGTCACCCCAAAAATATGGTACCCAGATGTCCCTAGTGCCCAGATGATTTTGGTGCCCACCTCACCAGGTGCCCACTAGTCCAGGTGTCCAGTCAACCCAAAAATATGGTGCCCAGATGTCCCTAGTGCCCACTTGTCTTGTATTCCTTCCCATTGGTTTTGCGTTGCTAGATCCCGCCCACCGTGCCTTTTCTTTACCGCTGATTGGACAACAACTCATTTACGTCACCGGAATGCTCACACGGCGGGAATAAACGGTTGCGGATTATGCGGAAGTGTAGCTGATAGCGGAGCACAGCTGTATTCTGTAACTAACAAATCACTCTGGTATGTTTGTATCATCAGCCCAGACGCACGATTCTTTTTCTTGTCTATTGTTCATGCCGAAAGGAAAGGATACACGCCAAACAGACACTGCTGAGCAGTAATTCGTCTTCTCTACGTCTACTTCGGTGTGCTTTTAGGTTCAAGGTAAGCTAAGCCCTTGTTTGTTGTATGTAGCTAATACAATGTGGTTTTATTTGTCTTTGCTAGAAGTTGTCGCGTTATGGCCTTGTTCGACAGCGTAGTTTTAAGTTTAACTAACTGTTGAAACTCAATGTGTACTATTTATTAAATCAGTGGTTCTCTAACATTTTCATGTCAAGGTGTTTGGCCGCGGGCGGACCCCCTTTTCTCACGGAACGAACCCCCATTTCAGGGAGCAGGGAGGGACTCGCATAGGAAAAGGGTTGTCCGGACGCAACTTTTTGTCAATAAACTCGTTATTATTCTGTGTTTGAGTTTGGAAACACTCGTTTTCATTTACTCAACGTCCTGCTGCTTCCTGCATAATGTGCAATTTTTAAACTGGGTTGCACGCAGGACGTTGAATTATAAAAACGAGCGCTTCCAAACTTGAAAACATGGAAGATCAAGACTGCAAAGTTTATTCACAGAAAGTTGCTTATAACATTGACAATGGTGTATTATTTTCAAACAAAGTCTTGACAGAGACAAAGGATAACTCAAGCTATCCGTATTCCGTTTATCGCCGTGTAATACAATCAGATGGGGCTTTTCTGTTTAATGAATGGATTGTCAATGGAGGGTATTGCAAGTTGCAACCTAGATGCAGATATAGCATTCATAGCATCTACATAGGTACTAGCAGCATCTTGTATGGGGTCCCTGCCGTCTCTCCCTGGCACAACATATTTTCAGGTTCATGGCCAAATACATATTATTTTGGAGGTCCCTTGACATTAAAGTTTGAGACTCTGATCGAAGCTATTCCATGTATGCCTCTTTCTAGCCTTGACTTGGATTTTCTTGAAAATAGTGTTTGCACGTTCGCCCTTTTTGGTCCGTACATCTACATATATACGTTCAGATTTCAAATATAAAGTGCTTGCCCCATGGCCACGGATGTTACAATTATGTACGGCCTCTCAGAAATACATATATTCCGTATTGTTCAATAAAAAGCATTTTAATCCGATCGGTGGCTTTCTTCTTGTAGTAGAAAATGCACATGCTCTCTGAGTTATGTATCAATACACCTCCCAACCGATAGGGTTGCGTAGTTGAAAGCATACAAAGAAAATGGCCACAGATTGGATTAAAATACGTTTTATTGAACAATACAGAATGTACGGGTACCTCTGAGGGACCGTACGTAATTGTAACATCCGTGGCCATGGGGTAAGCACTTAAATTTGAAATCTGAACGTTTATGTAGATGTACAGACCAAAAAGGGAGAGTGCAAACACTATTTTGAAAATAAAAAATAAATATATACACACACACACCCACCCACCCACCTTTGGTAGATCTGCTATTTTCGGCAAATGTTTCCCCCAGATCCCCCAGTCCACCTAATATTGGACAGCACTGCTGCTGTAGAGGTTGTTCTTAATAAAATGAAATGTTTAATGCTTTGTACTTACTTATTTTTCTTTTCCCTCTCTTTCCAAGACCAACCATGTTTGTTCACTGAACACTTTGGGGAAATTAACTGAATAAATGACATCTTAGTCTCCCACCCTATAAATGAAAGTGACATAAACACACAGCATATAAAGTAACTGTAGAGCTATTGCTTCCTCTGGGTTTGCAGAAAGAAGACGGATAAACGGGATACATAGACCAACAGACAGCGAGATGGATCCATGCATAGATGGAATTTCTTCCAAGCTGGAGAAGTGAGTACTGAATAATTTAACCACTTAAAGCTGCACTATAAATTGAATCTTGACCATTGTAATGTTGTGGGAACAGGAGTTGAAGACTAGTAGCATAGGTCCAACAGTTAGTCCAGGTAATAGACAGACCGCAGATATAACGTCAACACAGCTGGTTTATTTAGCAGCCTATAATGTAAACATCAACTATATCAAGCCAGGTCTCACGGCACTAACATATTTTATCAATGGCAGGAACATACCACCGTGCATATACTCTGCATGCCAACATACTGCTGTGAATATATTGGAACTGACATCAGATATATTGTACACACTAAGCAGCAAAACAAAAGGAAGCAGTGCACCACCTTGTGGTACCAACTGGTATTGCATATGCCTACTGACTGACACATCAGTTTAAGTTCAAAATTTGTGTCAGATCCGGTGTTTAGGTGAGACATGACCTTTGACACGTTATAAATGTCTCAATGGAAGAGCAGAGAGACAAAATACAACCACCCCTATTGCATGAGTTATATTATATTAACATACTCTACCATACAGATTGGACAACATTTAAGTTGTTTTCATAATAAAAAGAAAAGTTGCATAGTGCCGCTTTAAGCCCTATATACTTTTGTCATAAGATTAATAGCAAGTGCCCTTACACTGGTGGGAACTTGGAACCATTTGACTTGCAGTCAAATCGATGGTGTTCATTTAATTGAGTGTATACATGGAACCAAATGACCCGGTCCATTTAATTAACACTCCAGATTCTACAGTATACACTTCTGTCACTAGGCAAATGCATTGACGTTGTTCTCACACTTACTGCAGGGGCGACCATGCAAGATGCCAACCTGCTCATCAGTAGCAAGGTTATGTACAGAAGGAAAGGACGCATTCTCCGCCATTCTTGATCAAATAAATAAGATCAGTGTTACTTATTGCACTGATCTTATTTTGTGATATGCACACTAAACAATTTTATTGAGGTATCTAAAAACTCTAGTTAGTTTCTGGGCTGTCATTGACTATACTTGATGCACAGTCAGAAATATACTGTGCTTTTTAGATGCCTTAATGAAAATATATAGTGTGCACAGTGAAAAACACGTGATAAGTCTTATTTTCCTGAAATTATTATTTTACATGGGCCGCAATCATTCAAAGACTATTTTTACTCAAACACTTGTCCACCAGTATCTCATTGACTTCAGTGTATTCCTTCAAAAGTTTGGCTGATGTTCATGTTCTAACCTTCTTTACAGCCTTGAAAAGAGAACCTCAGGGATGCAACGCAGTATTCAGAATCGGATGGTTCTTTCTGTTCAACTATTACTGACATTTTACTGTTTTTCTTTTTGTTTTGACAGGTCGTTATCTCTGGATTCAGATGAGAAAACGGAGGCCTATCATCGGTAACTATGAAATCAATTTCCATTTCTGACTTAGAAATAAATACCTGACCTAGGAAGAAAAAAGTTCTCCATAAAAAGATGTGAACTAAAAGTTAGAACCCAACGCCAGATTTTTGTTTCTGTTCCTGATTTTGGAGAGTCCTAGTCTTCTAGAATATAGACCACTGCTGTTTACCAATATTTTGTTGAAAGTAATTTAAAAATAATAATAATAAAAATGTATTTGACCACCTAGTCCTTCAAAGATTTTTGAAAAATTGTCTATGTACAAGCTCACGTGTTGCAATGCATTGTGAGATTGTATATGATATTTTAGTAATTGAAAATGTTTGCCTATAACATGCCCAAATTTAGGGACGCCAGGTTGAAAGTGGTTAAGAATCGGGACGCATCAGCTGCATAATTGCCAGTACTGATGTTGTCAAAGTAAAAGGCCAATATATCCGTTTGGGCCCTGCAAAAGACATCTTATGAAGTATCCAATCTGTCGTATTGTGATTGGATCTGTTTATCTTGATCATCTTTAATTTATTGGACAGTGTTTCCAGCGTTTTAACTCTTGAATAGGTTTATTTAATGTCCTTCTAAGAGGGTACTTCTAAGTTAAGGTTTCAGTGTATCCCATCCTGGGCTCCGAGCCCTCCTTGGAGGAGAGGGGGAAAGTGGCCGTGTCTGTTTTGAGGTAGTCCATCCATCTTATCCAGAGTTGGGTTGCGGAGATTTAAATAAGTTGCACAAAATCATAACTTTCATTTATCCACTGTCTGCCTGTATATTCTAAATGTGATGTCAGTCCAACTTGTCATATCAATCAATTACCCTATAACGTAAACGTACAGTAACTCCCACAGGTGACATTGTGAAGCACACTATTGTCATTTTAAAAGTAAATGTAACAACTTTAAATCTGGCATCCCTATTTTGTTTGTTTCGATATTGTCAATATAGAGTACAGAGTTCCTGACGTCACTCACTCATCCCCTGGGTCACGGTTTTGTTTCCCCATTCTGAATTCCTATAGATGGATTTAATATTGCGGCATATGAGAATTGTGGTCCAAAAATAAACAAACATGAGTCAAACCGCCAGGCTCATTTGTTTATTTTTGGTACACAGTTCTTATATGCCGCGATATTAAACACGTCTATGGGGAAACAAAACCGTGACCCAGGTAGGATACTTAAATTATGTCAGACTTCGGTACTCTATTGTCTTTTTGTTTTTACCCCATTGAAAACAAGTTTTCAATGGGGTACACGTTTTGAGCTTGTAAATCGTAGGGGTTCAACATGTCTGAAAAATGTGGTGTGTGCACGCACGGTGGGTCTCAGCTTTGGTCGGATGTAAGAAGGGGGGGTTCCAAGGAAAAAAGTTGGGAACCACTGATTCATGCTACATAATACATGCATAACTAATATGCTTTTGATTTTCCAGGCATATCAAGGACGGGAAAGCCGCTGCCAAAGCTGGAGATATGGCCAAAGGCCTGGAGGAGTTCAAGAAGGCCTACAAAATCATTCCCAGTGAAAAACTCATGGGGAGAATAAATAGAATAGAGGACATCCTGGCAGAACAAGGGGATGATAGTGACGATGAGGATTTTGTGACAATCAATGGCCTTGCACTGTTCAAAGACCTGCATAACAAACTGTACGACTATCAGAGAGATGGTGTAGCATTCCTCTACGGTCTGTACCGGGATGGGCTTAAAGGGGGCATCCTGGCAGATGACATGGGTCTTGGCAAGACCATCCAGGTAGGGCTGCAACTAATGATTATTTTCATGATTGAGTAATCTGTCGCTTGCATTTTATTTTTGATTATTCAATCAATTAATCTATGCAATTAATTTAGAATACTAGTATGCTGATAAATGCTCAACACAAGTTATCTGAACCCCTTGAATATGTTTTCCTGGCATTTCCAAGCATTAACATGAAATATATTGGTGCCGTTATAGATGGGGTACCAATGGCTACATTTGATTTTATCCATATGGAATTTGACCCCGTGCTATGGGGAACTGCCAACGTTTGAGCATCCAATTAGGGCTGCATGGTCATTATTCTTTTGCGATGACCATGCTACTTTTTATAGTTCACCAATGCGGTTACCTCTGTTTACATGGTGCATAGGCCTACCAGAAATGTTCACATGATACATCACTAAACTGATTATTCAATTACTGAAATAAAAAATGTATTCTTTTCACCCCTACATCCAGATCATCTCTTTCTTATCGGGCATGTACGATGCCGGGCATGTCAAACATACCCTCCTTGTTATGCCCACTTCCCTAATCACCAACTGGACAAAGGAGTTCGGCAAGTGGACCCCTGGAATGAGAGTGAAGGAGTTCCATGGCACCAGCAAAGCAGAGCGAAACAGGAATTTGGAGAAGGTCCAGAGACGTGACGGCGTGATCATCACCACGTACAATATGCTGCTAAACAACTGGGAGCAGCTGGCATCTCACTACGGCCGTGAGTTCAAGTGGGACTACATGATCCTAGACGAGGCACATAAGATAAAGGGCTCATCGACAAAAACTGCCAAAAGTGCCTATGCTGTACCTGCGAAAAACCGCATTCTGCTCACAGGAACCCCTGTGCAGAACAACCTGCGAGAGTTATGGGCTCTGTTTGATTTTGCCTGCCAGGGCTCTCTCCTTGGCACGGCAAAAACCTTCAAATCGGAGTATGAGAACCCCATCACCAGGGCCAGAGAGAAGGATGCCACTCCAGGAGAGAAAGCCCTGGGAGCTAAGATGTCTGAGAACCTCATGACGACCATCACACCGTATTTTCTAAGGAGGACCAAAGCAGAGGTCCAGAAGAAACAGGCCGCTAAAGAAGAAATTAATGGAGAAGAACACCTAGACTCCAACAACAGCCAAGGCACAAATAATGAAACCGAATCAGGCACGGCAGTCATGCCAAAATTGACAAGAAAGAATGACCTGGTTGTGTGGACATACCTGAGCAAGGTACAGGAAGACATCTACAACCAGTTCTTATCCCTTGACCACATCAAAGAGCTGCTCACAACAACCAGGTATGCCTGTCAACACTGAGCTCTTGATACTACTTTTACGGTGTCAGTTTTATGATTTATTTTTGGGTTATTCATCATTTGACACTATGGAGGAAGTGTCAAATGCAAGTGCAAGCATTTTAAACTTCGTTTTTCATATTCAACATTATTTTGGTCCTGCTGGAAACCAGTTTCCCACTTGTTGAACCCTCACGCGTTGAGCTTGCAGAATGGCTATTTTCTCCAAGAGATTTTGTGTAAAGGAGCAGACCCTGGGGGACGGACATTGGTCAACAAGTACATAGGGTTTAGTAAGTGGTTAATCTCTACAACCCTTCTAACAGGTCACCTCTGGCTGAACTTACTGTCCTGAAGAAGGTGTGTGACCACCCAAGATTGCTCTCTACCAAAGCTGTCGCTGAGCTGGGCCTGCAGGAATGCTTATCTGAGGACCAGCAGGTAGGCCGGTCACAATTATTTCATAATCTCCTTGCCGCAATCATTTTTGCATAATAATTAGAATTGTTTCTATTCATCTGTATAAAACGGCTGCCTGAAATGTAATTTTTCCTATCATTATTTCAACATCTTTGTCCATGCTCTTTTAACCACTTTCAACCTGGCGTCCCTATTTTGGGTATTTTGGATAAAACATTAAAATGTTGTCCATTTACATAGTACATTATTAATTTATTTTGATTATTGTGTCATCATTGTCAGTCATTTCTTTGTATATTTCATTATGGGCTTGTTATATATTTATAAGTTATTTGTCATAATGTATCTGCCCTGTGCAATTTTTTGTCTACAAAGCAAATAGAAATGTTATGTTTCAATGCTAAAAGCACAATTAAATAATAATTCATGGTCAACTAAAATGTCATGATGGTGATGGCCCTACCAGCAGGAAGTTGTAGGAAGCAGCATTGAGGGCATCTCGGATGAAACGCTCATCTCCGAGTCTGGGAAGATGACGTTCCTCCTCCAGCTCCTCCAGAGGCTCAGGGAGGAAGGTCACCGCACCCTCGTCTTCGCACGTTTCCGGAAGGTGCTGGACATTCTCCAGCGAGTCCTTACCAACAAGGGATTCAAGGTGTGCCCTTGACTTTTTTGATAGTTGCTGGGGGCTGGGCTCTATGGACAAAATCAAATATGACTATATTTGACCAAATGAATACCTCCATCAGTATTGTGACGATAATATTGTGTTGTAACGATAACGTAAAAAATTGCTAAATTAACATATACAAGCTGATGGCTTGTATATATATTTTTTGACAGTATAAAATAAGGCTCAAGTGATTTTAAAACCAGGAAAAGAGAACTTGCATAGTATGCCATATTAAGATATGAAGATGGGATATGAAGAAAATCCCATATCGTATCACAATATTGATAAATACAGTAATAGATGCATGTTATTTAGATACTAGGTATGTTCAATTTGTTCACCGTAGAGTACCAAGAAAACAACTAGAATAGCCAGTAGACTGTTTAATGTCTCCTGGCTATTCTAGTTGTTTTCTTGGTACTCTAATTCAGTGGTTCTCAAACATTTCCATGTCAAGGACCCCTTGTAGATCCAGCTTGTAGAGTGATTAAACCTATGATCTGAATAGTCATTCTTATAAATTCTCTAACTTCTAATAGTGAAATTTAAACTCATTTTATTGTGGGACCACTGGGTCCCTGGTCCCCACTTTGAGAACCACTGCTAATTAACCTAATTAACCACTTCCCCTGTTGTAAGGTTATGAGGCTTGATGGCACGATCACCAAGATGGCTGAGAGGGAGAGGCTCATCCAGAAGTTCCAGAAAGACGGACGCTACTCCGTCTTCCTGCTGACCACCCAAGTGGGCGGCGTCGGCATCACCCTGACCTCTGCCAACCGCGTGGTGATTTATGACCCCAGCTGGAACCCTGCCACCGACGCCCAGGCCGTGGACCGCGCGTACCGCATTGGGCAAAAGCAAAATGTGGTCATCTACAGGCTCATTACCTGTGGCACAGTGGAGGAGAAGATCTACAGGCGCCAGGTCTTCAAAGACTCCCTGATTAGACAGACCACAGGTGACAAGAAGAACCCTTTCAGGTATGCTGTGGGATTATACGTTTATATTCAATTCCATTTTATCACATTGCCAATCACAACAAGTTGTCTCAAGAACATTTGTAGAGCAGAGACCCGATGTGTGACCAGTTTAATTTGAATCACCCAGTAAGATAAAACATTAATATATTTACCTTCACAGGCACTTCATTTGAATAACACAGTAAGATAATACATTTCAATATATTTATCTTCACAGGTACTTCAGCAAGCAGGAACTGAAGGAGCTCTTCAGCCTGGAGGAGACGCGCTCCTCCAATACTCAGATTCAGCTGCAGACCCTCCACTCCAGGCACCGCATCACAGACCCCGAGCTGGATGAACACATAGCACACCTGCACTCTATGGAGATGTTTGGCATCACTGACCACGATCTCATGTTCTCGCAGGTAGTTATTCCTGTACAGATTGCTTTAACTCATATGTTTAATGCAGTGGTTCTCAAACCTTTTCAAGTCAAGGACCCCCGAATTGATATATATATTTGGCCCCGGACCCCCATTTGAAAATGTTATGTGCCAGGGACCTCCAGAAGCCAAGATTTGAGTTAAAATGTTCACTTAAAAAGAAATGTATATTATTCAAAGATTTAAACACATTTTCATGATTTAAAAAAAATGGCAGATCTACAAGCTCGCTTTGAGCTTGTAGATCTATGAGCTTGTAGATCTGCTATTTTTGAATAGCCAAAGTATAAAATATGGTTAAAATGACTGATGCTATATTAACCCCGTGGTATCCCCCTAAGGACCCCACTTTGAGAACCAATGGTTTAATTTAAAAAAAATCTTTTTGCTATTGCTGCCATCCTTGACGAGGCTTCCCCCCCCCACCTGTTACACTAGCTTTATTATGTTGTTGCACAGTATTTTGCATACCACCACACTTGCTTTATTATGTTTGTTTCACAGTATTTTGCATACCACCACACTTGCTTTATTATGTTTGTTTCACAGTATTTCGCAGACATCCACACTTGCACTTCACTGCTTGAACCTGTGTAGGTACTGACAATTTTTTTTATTTATCTTTATTCTTGAGGTGGTCAACTGCGATGACGAGGACCCCGAGGATGAACAGTCTCAGCGCTACATTGAGACAAGGGTCCAGAAGGCACAGGAACTGATGAGGGTCGAGTCCGAGCTGCATGCCCAGCTGGCGGAGAGCATGGGTGCAAGCACAGAGCCAGCCTGGCTGAGACAAACTGGTCAGAATGGAGCGGCAAGGTCCAATGACAAACGAGAGGGGGCAGAGCCACGCCCTCCTTTCCCCTCCTCCCCCCGATATGATGACGACATCCTATCGGCGGGACCTAGAGGTCCACTTGTGGTTGTGGACCTCGACCAGTCTGGCTCTGTAGATGGTGCGCAAAGTGGGAGTGTACAGATGATCGATGACAGTTTTGAAGAGAATCTGGCCGGATCAGTGGAAGAAGACAAACGATCACCAACAGATGTGGCATTTCAGTCTGGTCCTGCTGAGGAACACCATGACAGCAGTCAAAATCTAAGCGTGCAGATGGTCAACATCACTTTGGATGATAGTGTTGCTGAGAACCAGGCTGAAGAGAAACATGACTCACCCAGAGATGCGTCCTTGAATAGGGTTCTGTGTGGTGTCAAGGCACAGGATGCGTCCTTTAGTGAGATCATGGACACTTCAATAACGAAGGATGCCAGCCTTGGCGGTGTTTCAGCCAGAGATGTGTCCTTGAATGGGGTTCCGTGTGGGTTAGAGGAAAGCGATGCCTCCATTAGTGAGGTCATGGACTCACCAGGACTGAAGGACCTCAGCCCTGGCATCTCTCTGAAGAATAAAAGACTGTCTGTCCTGCGGTTGTCTGCTGGTTTGAGTATGAATGAAGACAGTGAAATTAACTCATACAATGAGTCCCCCCAACATGAGTCCCCCCAACATGGTGACTTCGTCCTTCAGCTGGAGGACAGTTGCGACGACATGTTCGCAGGCGAAGACCTGGACGAAGAGAAAATTGAAGCCCAGGAGAGGAAGTTGCTCTCCCGTCTTCAGTTAGAGGGCAGTTTTGATGTGGAGAAGTCACTCAATGTGGGAAGAGAGCATGCAAGTGTCAATGGCTCCTGTGTCTCTGAGATGGACCAATCTGCAGACTCGTTAATAATGACTAAGAAGAAGGCAGGTGTCATTCATGACAGTGAAGAGGAGGAAGATGACCACATGCACCAGCCCCTTATTGGCCCGTTGGATGAAGTGTTTGCTCCAGAACTGGGAGCTTCCAGTTCCACTCCAATCAGATCCGCCCCACAAGGCTCAAGGTCCAGGATGAGCTGTGGAGGGAACACCTCTGTGGCCTCTAGGCGCAAGTCACTCAATGTGAAAAGAGAGCGTGCGAGTGTCAATGTCGCCTGTGTCTCTGAGCTGGATCAATCTGCTGACTCGTTTATAATAACTAAGAAGAAGAAGGCAGGTGTCATTTATGACAGTGAAGAGGAGGAAGATGACCACATTCCAGAACGGGGATCATCCAGTTCCACTCCACTCAGATCCGCCCCACTCGGCTCCTCAAGGTCCAGGATGAGCTGTGGAGGGAACATCTCTGTTGCCTCTAGGCGCTCTCTGATTAGGTCAGTGATGGAAGACATGGATGATGAAGAGAGCAGCACAAGAGAGGGTGAGGAAGAGAGTGTAGGAGCAGAAAATGTTGAGGAGATTGAGGAAGATGACAGTGAAGGCTCTAATGAGGAGACTGAGGACGATGACAGTGAAGGCTCTAATGAGAAGATTGTGGAAGATGAGGACAGTGAAGACACTGAGTGGTTCGATGCCACTAAGGCAGAATCATCTTCCGATGATGACATGGACTAATGAATCAACCAGACAGTTGTTTATGTTGCCATGTTTTTTTTTTCCAATAACTATACAATTTAGCTGATTAGAAAATGTATTGTTGTCGGGCAGAAACCTCGTATCTCAACTATTCTTGGGAATTGGGACAACTCTAATCAATAGATATTTTTCCAAAAACTCTTCAATTAGGCTGGGAAATTATATTTTAAAAGATAATGGGCCAACCTCCCATTTGTCAACTCCATAAGATGGTATATCTAATGGTGTTGACATCTTACAGAATTAGTGTTACTAAGTAATTTGAAATATTGTGGTAGGACATGATATGTTCCAATCATCAAGACTGGGTGATCGCCATTTCTTTCCGTAAATGAATGCCCTACTTTGTCATAGTGCAGTGTCGCACACAAGTTCAAGAAATAACCGATCTACAAGCTCACGTGTGGCAATGTGATGGTTTATGAAAAATAAAGTGAAAGTGTCTGTGGGGCGTACACATATTAAACCAATAAAGTATAAACAAGAGCATGTGACTTTTTCCTGAAAAGTTAATATTTTGCACAATTTCTTTTTTTATGAATAAAATACACATTTGCATTTGTCCTTTCCTTTCTGTCTTGTTTGTGAAGAGAGAAAAATAAGTGCTGTTTTGTAATTATTAATCAAATTGAGTAAACACAGCTTTACTTAACCCAACACGGAGAATAAATACATTTTGTAACAAAGATGGATCATATTCATTAAATTTAGGTTACAGAAGCTGTCACTTTGATCATCAACTTCATGCTCAAATGTGTTTACCTGTCTACAGGTAAACGCATGATCTACAGGCTGTAGATCATGTCACACTAAACAAAAATGGTGCTAAATAGTGCTAAAAGTGATTCTTTGAATCGTGATTATGTTCTACTAGACTCAGGTTCTGGCCGCTACGCTACCCTCACACCTACGTGACACCGCCGATCCAACCAATATGTCTGAGTCTGTGCTCAGGAATGTGTCAAAAACAAAACAAATCTCCATGAATTCAAGGCTTCATGGAGTGTGTAATTAATAGAAAATAAGTATTATTGGGTGAACTATTCTCTTGATCAGGGACATTTTGACACATTGAGACCTGGGATCGAACCTGGGATTTATGGGATTGCCAGGCAGGCTCTCTAACCATTCAGCTATGGCCACAAGCAAAACTTTTAAGGCAGTTCTACTCTGTAACAGTAAAGGGGTTTCAGGGGAAACAAGCAAAATGAGGAATAATATAATAGACTGTCTTGCTAATAAAGCGTCATGTCTCTCATTTTTTTCACAATGTATTTGATATTACCTTTATATTATTTAATAAATTATGCATTTCATCCTCTACATATAACTATGGTCGTGCCACAATACGCCTCTCAGCCATTGCAAAAGGTTGCTAAGGTAAACAGTGACCTCTAGTGCTAGTGGCTTATTGCTTTATACATTTATACCGGTCCCTGCTGAAAAAAAAACAGAAAAAAAAGTGCTTATGGGGGTTGCTGGTTTTAGCTGGTTTTAGCTGCTCTTGGGTGCAGAGTAAAGATTTTCCAACAGATGTTTTTCAAACAATAAACTAAATATCACTTGTGTCGTATTTTATTTTATTTTGAAATTTCACTGGAGGGTAAGGCCCCTTGAGATGCAGCATCTCGTTTTCAAGGGATTCCAAAATAATGAACCCTGATCATGAGTGGATGTATTTGCAGATTCAATCATTCTGTTAAAGGTAGAGCTGTTAACTTACAACATCAGAAATGTCTGGTGGTGCAAGAGAAAAGCTGAGGTTCCACAACCAGAACATTGTGGGTATGAATCTTGGTCCCGGTGAATATTTATTTTTAGTCAAAGTAAAAAGTTCAATATATGCACCTTTTATTGCAAGAGTGTTTGAAAATAGCAGATCTACAAGCGACACGTTGTGAGCTTGTAGATAATAGGCGATGCATATGCAGGTAGGTTGATTATGATTGTGGTCTTGTTTTCCTAGACCTGGTTACTTACTTCTGTCACAAAATATGCCAACGCTGACGTCCGAGTCAGACGACACGACGTCGATATGACGTTCCACTGTAACCATCAAAAAGACATCAATACAACAACGCCGACACGCCGTTCATACGACGTCTATACGAGGTCCAGGTCAGACCTCAGAAACCACCCAAAAACCCAACACCAACCACACCGCAATACAACGCCGAAACGCCGTGCCTACGACGTCTACACGACGTCCAGGTCAGACCTCAGAAACCACCCAAAAAACCACCACCAACCACACCGCAATACAACGCCGAAACGCCGTGCATACGACGTCCATACGACGTCCCAGTCGGACCTCACTCAGTCAGTTTTTCGTGTTTTAGAGGTTTGACTTGGACGTCGTATGGACGTCGTGTGGACGTCCGCGCGGCGTAACGTTGTACGCCCATACGCCGTGCATGCGACGTCCATACGACGTCCCAGTCGGACCTCACTCAGTCAGTTTTTCGTGTTTTAGAGGTTTGACTTGGACGTCGTATGGACGTCGTGTGGACGTCCGCGCGGCGTAACGTTGTTTCCACAGTGAGAGTGACGTCACTTTGATCTCGCCGCAAAGCGGGCCTCTGGGCTATAGTTCCAAACATTGGAACTATCTCATTGACATAGACAGACGCTGTGCAAACTATATTTTATCGACGAAAAAAAGTAGTGATAAAAAGTGATGTCCCAAGCGGGAGTTGAACCCAAACTCCCATATATGATGTGCTGGGAGTCTGATGATTAGCGAGGTGAGCCACTGAGGCCAGTGCTAGGGCTTGGTATTCAGGCTGTATTAGAATGTGACGTCCTAACTCTTCTGATGTAGAGGAAAGAAGTCCCGTCCAGGCACTAGTACCGTGCACTTACATAGTTAGCGTCGCTCCAGTGAACTGCAGAGGCCAATGAGGTATCTAGGTTTCTAAATCTATGGTCTGTAGGGAGGAGTCGAGGCGGAGCCTAGCTACCAGTGACGTATTTCGGCAGCCATCTTAGTTAGCCTCGTATCAATAACAACATTGACAGTTACTCACAATTTGGGGTCTGAAAGGAAAATCAGTAAAATAATTGTTTAAAAAGTGAATTGGAATAGAACGTGAGATTATTCTAAGATCCCCTGACCATCTAGGCCTACAATATCTAGGATACATTCTTCTGTTGTCAATTAGCTACATTTTGACAAATAAAATGAACGTAAAATAACTCCCGTTACAAAAGCATAAGAAAATATTAACATACACCTATTTACTGTACCGTACTCCTGTAAGATAAAACATAATCATGTGTACTACTTGGTTTCTTGTAAAGGTTATGATTATTAATTTCACATATGTTTATTTGTCTAATTGTCTGTTTTCACCTTTTCTTCAGTAAAATCCTGCCAACTACATCACATGGCCTGTTCCTTGGAGAGTTGATGCAAAAAGTAGTTCAGCTTATTTTAGTTCAGTTCCTACATTAACATGGGAATAGTCGTTAAAGTCAAACCATATCATGTCAGGAAAAATTAAGTCATACAATACTGTAGTAAAAAAGAAATGTCATAATGTCATTAAAAAACAATCCTCAACAAATCTGCAGTAGAGCTAAACTATAGCACATGGTATTGTATGATCTTGTCATCTATAGTGTTGGCGTATAGTTAATTTGTCAGTAGTGCAGTAGTGTATTATCTACTGTATTGTCAGTGGGGGCACAAAATGAGCATGAGTGTTGTATCAAAAATACTTTCCCATCAAATGCTGACTCGTAAATGCAAAACCGCGACATCTGGTGGTCACAAAATTGGATAGTTTTTGTATGGCGCCCCAGAGTGGCCATTGACAGAAATAAAAGTGTGCCATCATGCTCAGTAAATATTTATAATAAGACAATCAAACACAGGATCACTTTATTTAATTTATTTTCCTAATCTTACTTTCATTGTTTTCTTTAACCGTTTTTCTTTTTTTTAACAATGACTTGATGAAATTATAATTCCTCAATAACAATTAGGATACATCTTTCAAGAGAGCTTCAAAAATAATATACAGCAGTAACCAATACTGTTATAATTTATACATTTCTTTCAAAATAAGAATAAACTTCAGTTATACAATTTCTGTTTTCTACAATGTTCTCTTTACATCCTCCCATGTCAGTAAAATGGCAAGCCATGCACTACTCTGTAGTGATGTTTGTGCCTTGAGCAAACTTTCTTTGGACATTGGAAGCAAGTGTGAGAGCAAAAGTCCACAAAAATTACAATTCTTATTTACACAATTTAGGGTTTATCATTATAATTTAGCAAACTGACAGTCACGTGGTTAGCGCGTTTCCCAGGGCTTATTGGGTTAGTTTAGATGCAGAGTATGACACACAGAGGCACAGTGTTAAGACTAGCAGACCAGTTTGTCAGGGCAAACTCTGAAAGTTGAGAGTTCAATCCTTTTCCGTTATTGTGAGTAAGCTTTTGGGAAACCGAGAGCTGATCATAAAGATTTCTAGACTGAGTTCAAAGTCAAATGTCTGTCTTTGGTCATTTTGAAAGCAGGGGATAAAAATGAAGAAATTGGAACCGTTTAAAGTGCATTACAGAATTCCACTGAATCAAGTTTAGCCCTGCTAAAAGGGGAATGTTTTGACAGGTCTGTGGTCTCAGCAACCGTCTAGTCATTAAGTAAGCAGTTATGTTAGTTTTCATCTATCCACCAGAGCCAGACACACTGAAATAAAAATGGGTTACATTTAGGGTTATCTGTAGCCAGATTGAAATTGTGACACTCCTCATTGTAAATCCATATGGTTGAAATGTAAAGACGAATGGGCAAGTCTATGAGAAAACGTCATACTGAAAGGCAATGTGCTGATGTTGTACCAATAAGAAAGTTGTACTGTAGACAGAATAAGAGGTTTTAGTAATGCAAGTGCTTAAGGATGCCTCGCTACAAATAACAGGTACAACTCCACAGATTTACAGTATATACTGCTGTAAAGTGTAAATAGATTTGAGTCAAAAGATTTGCTGAACTATTACATCAGTGATATACAACAATGATGAGTGGTTCCATGCAGTACCTGACTTCAGCTGGGAAGACAACAGTGGCAAAAGTCAATAGCAATGGCCTTGTAGAAGTCATCGCTACATTAGCATAATGTTAGAGTGCAAAGACCTCATCAAGCTATCTGCCATTTTGAACTGGTCGGACTCAAGCTTTTGTACAAGATGGTAAATCAACCAAAGACTATCTCACTTTCCCAAACATATTTCTCTTAAATGGATAAATTGTCATTCAAAAGAACCTTTCAACAGAATCCTTCCCTGTGTATACCATCTTCCTTTTGTGAACGTTAAGGAAAAAGAAAATACAAACAAAAAGCCCTAAAATTATTTACAAACTTTTTTTTACGGCACAAGTGAAGAGCCGTTACCCAGAAATGGTGTCATTGTGAGAAAATGGTGAATAAATATCTGTGTGATTTTAAACAGGTGAGAAGCCCAATATGTACTGTACACGCTACATGCTAGAACACAGGCAATTGTTTCTCAGCAAAAGACAAGAAAAAAAAAAGAACATTTATCCTTGTTTTTGTGACTATAAAAATACCTAGACTCTACAAGAAGGGTAGAAAAAAACTTTACATGTACACATCATTTACATCCAAGGCCATGTTCCATGGAATGGCAGGTGAAGAATAGTAGTGACATACATAGCAGGAGTTCGAGGTGAATAGGGTGAAAAGACAGCTGTCGTTTCGTTTAATTTAGTCTATTGTCATTGTGTTGATGCACCATGCTGTCTGGTCCTCTCTTGCAAAGGACAAACTACCTGTCCACCACAGACAGGGAGATCAAGTGTAAAACCGCAAAAGTTGTCCGGTATCCAACTCGGACTAGAATATCCAGTTTCAAGGTGAGACAGAGGTGTCCAAAAATGTCTACAAAGAGCCGACTTAAGGATAGGTAGCAGTGATTGAGTAAGTATTCAGTCTACCGTGAGTCCTTGTTGCTGTATTCCAGAACTACAGAGGAAAAAGTACATGTAGCTTTTGTTGAGGGGGAAAAGATCAGCATCATATATATCTGCCCTCCAGCAATGTCCACCATTGTTTTGCAACATTATTGCTTGCTAAATCTAAAGTGTCTCTTCAATGTTGTATCATCCTTTAGATCCGCTGTGGAACAAGAGGCTGGCCTCTTGAAACTCTCCCTCAAGCCAGTAGATGAACTCCCCAATTGTAAGGAGAAGAGTTGTTCAAATATAACACATATTAGAGTGAAAATTTAGCATAATATTCTGACACAGGCTGAGCATACATCTCAACAGCTCTTGAATATTTTCTGTGCTATATGGCATTCTGGTTAGTGTGATTTGGTTTTTCTCATCTGTAAATGTGCGTGGGAGTTCGGCAAGCTAAAGTTCAGTTACCCGCACATTGGCTGATGACTGTGCCTCTAGCAACAAGTCCCTGTACTCATTGAATCATTTGCATATCGCTGTCGGGCATAAACCTTTCTCCACATTTAATCTTTTTATGTTTTTTAATAAATGAACACCCTAACCTATCTACAAGCTCACAATGTGTCACGTCACAAGCTTGTAGATCTGCTATTTTCACTTTTTCAATATTATTCATCTATAATTCATGCACAAAATAGGGATGCCAGGTTGAAATAGGCCAAGTCTGTCTGTGGGGTTTACAAATATTTAAGAGCTTGTGACTAAATAATAACTACATTGGATCCATTGGAACAGGTTCTTTTTTGTCCATTTCCTGAAATGTAACGGTTTTGCCCGACAGCGACGATATTCATCTATGCTCTATTAAGCATCTTCAATGTAGGATTTAATCCTTCACATTAAACTGCCTTTTTCCTCCTTTGACAAAGAAAATACATTTTTGTAATCAAAACAAAATTGAGTGCAAAATACAACTGGTTCTGTTACTTCATATACAACATATCAAATACCAGCATGTTCAGTCTTGAAAACATTTTCACTGACAATAGCACAATGTTTGGTAACCTGGATTAGCTGGCTCCCTATAACTTTCACTCATCAAGAGACCAGAGATCAGGTGAGCCAAAAAATAAGAGACTTCAATTCCCAGATCACTCTGCAGTTTCCCTTTAAGCTTAATTGAAATGTTAGTAATGTGTACAAAGTACAAGTATCAGTATGATCATCACTTTGTCAGATATACTACAGTTATACATCACAAGTTCCTTACTGTACGCCAGCTTTGGAAGTTTTATGACCATTAGTCCGTCACAGAGGGATGGGAAATGTAGTTCTTTAAACAGGTTTCCAGCCCACCTGAACTCTGGGACCCTGTTTCATTGTAAAAACAAATGGAGATGCAGCAAATAATAGGCCAACCAGATCCTCGTCTGGAGACATTGAGGCTCACAAGAATAGAATGTGTCAATCTATTTTCAAAACCTTTAAGCAACAAAAAAAAAACACAAAATGGGAATGTAAAATACTTCACACACACACACACACACACACACACACACACACACACAAAACAAACCCTCAGGGCATTTCTCATGCTCTGCCCCTCGAAATGTCCCTCACTAGGTTGACTGGACCAATTAGGTCTAAAAGACAGGCCACACTGCAAACGCTGACTGGTAAATGACCAGTGGTGGACAGTAACTAAGTACATCTACTTGAGTACCGTACTTAAGTACATTCTTTTAGTATTTGGAGCAAGCATGACTTTCACTCCACTACATTTCAAAGACAAATATTGTACTTTTGACTCCACTACATTTCTAGGAGGGGGAAAAGTACTTGATGAATTAACCACTTAAGCCCTATTTTCTATCTTTCTTAATTTATGTTTTACTTTTGTTTTTAAATGTTCTAAATTTCAATACAGCAACACATTGATATTCAAAAAAGAAAATGTACTTTGTAATTTGTACTTAAGAGCTATTTACTTGGTATATACTTTGTCCACCACTGTAGATAACACAGCAAACTTCAAACACGTTTAAGAGAGCCACGGTACAATTCAGAAGCTCCCCCGCCTGCCTCCTGACCAGCGCGTCATACGGCTCAAACACTTGATGTGTTAAAAACACGATTCAGCACGACTCTAAGGAGAACACGCCCTAACATGCTGGTCGATATGTACGAACACCGGTGTGTACTTACATCACATTTGCTTTAAGGCTTTTCAGGTATCAATGTCTAAATAATGTAAGCCAAGCCTTCAGATGTTTTGTCTCTTTGGAAAAGGGGGCAGGGAGGTTTCTGCATCTCATGATGTAAATTCGCTAACACATTCATACCTTCATAACGCAACAGAGGAAAACGCGGGTCCCTCTACCCAAATACATGGAAGTCACCAGAACCCAAGGGAATTAAGGAGGGAGAACATGCACGCACACACAAATATGCTCATATTCAAGGGATATTTAACCAAAATAGCTTATTCATAGACAGCCATGGACAGTGCCAAAAACTAGATACTTCTTTTGAATCTTCAATTCTTATTTCAGGGGAGTTGGGGAGAGTGCTTTCTTTTTTTTCCACTTAAACGTAGGTAAAATTGTTCACAATGGTGTCTATTTGACCTCCAGGATAGAGGGGTTGCACTCCATGATGGCCACGATGATTTTGTCGATATAGTCCTGGAGCCTGTAGTTGATTTCTTCTTGTTTGTGGACAGCCTCCATCAACTAGAAACAGAGTTGACATGTGTCAGTGGACATAACAATAACGATACATGTTTAATAAAAAATAAAATGCCACAGTATAACACAGTGGTTCTTAAGAGTGGGGTCTGGCGACCCCCAGGGGTCCTTGAGGGGGTTCCTGGGGGTCCCCAGCAAAATCATCAAAAGCAGTATAACCGCTTTAACCCTATATACAGGGGTGCACATAACCTTTTAGGTGAGAAAAAGGGACGCTCTGCTTCCAAATTCCGCCGCTTTTCACCGTTTTTTTTTTCACGCCGTTTGGTGAACCCCCCAAGGTTGGTGCCCTGTGCTGCGCTGCTTTTATCCGCCAGATTGGGACGTTCACGGCATATTTTGCACCATCACGGTGCGTTCATCATCGGTGACGAGTACCTCTAACACCGCCGCTGCTGGCTGCTGGCTGCGTGCAGCGTGTCTGTGTGTTAGGATGCGAGGCAACACTCACACAATCACGTGCAGCATGCGTCCCCTCCCCCTGCGCCTAATGGCTGTACATGGGGCCGACGCGTGCTTTAGCGTGATTGTGTGAGTGTGGCTTCAGGAAGTAAATTCCTAGCCTCGATCTCCAGGCTTTTATTTTTTAGTTTTGCTAAAAAATAAAAGCTTGGACATTCCTGTCCCAGCTGTTGGTACGTAAAAGCGCCTCGCGTCGTCTGATGTGCCGCGCATTATTTATTTTGGGTGCGCATGCGCACCTGCGCACCAGTTATGTGCACCCCTGCCTATATACGTACATGAGCTATTTCAGAATAGCCGATCTACAATGTGATGCGTTGTGAGCTTGTATAGTAGATCTGCGATTTTCTCAAAATCTTGAAAAATAATATGTTCAGATTCAAATTCTCTTAATTGATAATGGACATTTGTTCTTAGTGCGTCTCTTCTATGGACATGTTATGACGTTATCACATGCGAGCCTACTAATATCAAACTGACCTCTCCCCGAGACACAGAGCTGATCTCAGCTGCGAGGGAGTCGGAGAAGGAGGCCGAACCCATCAGGTTCTTGGCTCCCTGGATGCTCAAGTTGATGATCTGGCCATTGAGTTCGTCATTCTGCTCCTTCAGACTGCGGTTGTCCTGCGTGGGCAAAGAAAGGAGTCATTACATTATCATCATCATCATCACATCCTCATATAATACAGTAAGTAGTGAAAGTTCTCCTCAACCTCATCTATCTGGGAGGGACGCGGATGTCTGTGCCGACATGAGTTGGTGACAAAATGTATGTCTCATGCGGCCCCTAGCGGTTAAGCCGTACAAGTAATGTATACTTTGGCCTTCGGTCAGGTTTCATTTGTTTTCTTTTTTATAAAATAATTGATTTACTCTTACATGATAATTTGGGGATCATGTTGTCTCAGCACTATGGCTCTGACACTTGTTACATATTCGTTAGTCAACAGAAGTTTTCCTTTTCTCATGTGTTGTTGCGTCAGTGATGGTTTGATCAAACACCACTTATAAACTAGGGGCGAGCAAAGGCCCACTGAGAGGTGAAGCACCCTCAGTGTTTGCTAGAGTACCTGTTTGAGACGCTTGATTTCCTGCTCTAGTTCAGCCTCCCGGGTGCGGGTCTGGTACTCCTGTAGTCCTGCACTGGGAGAGCGCCCCCTCTTGGTCTCCGCCTCCAGCTTGTACAGCTGTAGATGCTCCAACTGCTTACGGAGGTCCTCGATAAGCTGGTGGGTGGTGGGAGGGACGTTAGGAAGTCACTTAAACAATACAGGCATAAAGGAGATCGTTTGTCTAAACCAAAAGCTTGGTTCAGTTTGGATAATCCTCATTAACCTATTAATACCGGGAACACTTCTGTCTAACCACGTAAACCATTATTTTATACTTTGGCTATTAAAAAATAGCAGATATACAAGCTCATAGCGCAGCACCACGTGCCGCGCTATGAGCTTGTACATCTGCTATTTTTGAAAAATCTAGAAGATTTGTGCAAATCTTTGAATATATATATTTTTAAAGCAAACATTTGTAACTCAAATCTTTGCTTCTGGGCGTCCCTAGAACAAACTATTTTGAGATGGGGATCCGCGGCCAAATACATATAATTTTGGGGGTCCTTGACATGAAAAGGTTTGAGCACCACTGATAAAGAAACTTTTTTTTTCTTCCAGAAAACTGTTCGGATTTAGAAGACATTTTTAGAATCAGAATGGGTTAAAACACCACACAGATATGAATTAAGTTGTAAGATATTGCACTGCATTGATACACAGAGATATAAAAAGTCCCCGCCCTCGCACCTCCTGGGTGGACTCCTTCTCTTTCTGGCTTTGGTGACGTTCGTGGCTCAGCTTGTCAGCCATCTTCCTGCGGGCCTCCAGCTCCTCATTCAGCCTGTCCGTCATGTCCTCCGTCTCATCCTGAAGCTTCCTTTTCTCCTGGTCGATAAAAAAACACAAGGAATGCAAGTGTGAAAGCGGGGAGGGTTTGGAAGAAACATGACTAAACATATTGACAATTTCGTCAACAAATAAATACTAAGACTAAAATGGAGGAACTAGTGGAGAAGAGATCCAGTAGAACTAAGACAAGTAATTTTATGCTCGGGTATCGCACTCCGAAAATAGACGATCTACAAGCTCACAATGCGTTGCACCGCAACGTGTTGTGAGCTTGTTGATCTACCATTTCCGGCACGCAGCTAACTATAAATCAGGCATTACGACACCATCATGGCTCACTAAAATACATTTTAATCGACTAAATCAACTGTAGATTTAGTCGACTAAAATCATATGATATTTAGTCAACTAAAACTAGACGTAAACATTTAAAAATGACTAAAATGTGACCAAAGCTGAATGGAATTTTATTCAAAAGACTGACTGAAACTGTCAAAATTAACACTGAGGGGAGAGTGGAGAATAGAGTGAAATACGTGTAGATGGATAGTGGCAGGAGGCGAGATGAGAGGTATGAAAGTGAAATGAGAGGAGCGGGATCCTCACCTCCTCTAGTCTCTCGATATTGGCTCGCAGACAGGGAACGCAGGACCTCAGCTCACAGTTCTCCTCATCCAGCTGCTGCAGCCTGACCAACGCAGAGAACACAAACCCAACTTAAACCAGCTATTCTTAGTCAAACAGACCTGAGCCACAACTGTACAGTAGTGGTGCACTCTTTTGTCCCTCTACACACCAAATCTCTTCGCTGAAAATAGCCGATCCACAAGCTCACAAAGCATCGCAATGTGAGGCGTTGTGAAGCTTGTATATCTGCTATTGTTAATGAAAGGTCCCTCCAGCATAGATTCATATTCTCTTCTGGGTGATGTGGGCAAAATATCCTATGTAAAAGTAAAAGATATAATCCAAACATATTTGCTCCCAATTATGTTTTTTTCCCCTTTTTTGTTTGTGTTTTTTATTTTTTATTTTACATTATTGATATTTGATGACCACATGGACCTTTGTCAAGATCAAATATTCTAAATGGAACACCAGGTAGTGGGAAGGAACTTTATCCGTGCACCACAGATAAAACATTGTTTTTTAAGTGTGTGTGGGTAGGCCTAATGTAGGAGAGTACCGACCAATTTACCATATTCACACAGTGGCCATTTTACTCTTCTTCATGGACAATTAGGGACAATGTGACAGGGCAAACACCAAGTAGGTGTACAAATATGAATATTATGTGCTATTAGAAGGACGAATACACTAATTCCGTGCAAAAATAAGAAACTAGTAAATAATTAGGGCTGGGACTTGATAAAAAAAAAATCTAATTAATTAGAGGCTTTTTAATTAATGAATCTAAATTAATGGCATGTTTAATCGCATATCAATATTTGACCTGAGAAGCAATTTCTTTTCAGTTAAAGCAGATTTTGGTATATGAGTGAATCAATGAGTGAATACATACGTTTAAGCAACAAAAAATAGTTCTGCACACAACCGTGTTTTTATCCACGCTTCCATCAGAGAGTTTTTTAAATCTAAATTTCCCATCCACTGGGCCAAGCAAAGCAGTCTGATCGGCTTCTTGTCCCATTGCGTGCACTGGGGTGTGTTGGCTGTTGGTTGGTGCACTGGTATGATCGGTACACCTGAAACTCGTCCAGTGAGAAACTAAGCGCGATTAAAATGCGATATTTTTTTTTAAATCGCGTTAATTTTCTGTAATTAATTAATCTAAATTAATCAGTTAAAGTCCCAGCCCTATAAATAATACATTTATACAGTATACATTAACACCATGAATAACAAGAGGCTAGAGAATATCAGGTAATAATCTAGACAAAATATCTGTCTTACTTTCCAGGGTACAGTATAAGGGATGTTTGAGGGTAGACCATTTTACCCATTAAAATGACTGTGACATGTCACATGTTTACAAGTGGTCACTTTATGATTATGGAAGGTACTGTCATGGTGGGTAGAGTATATTATTCATCACAGTAGATTTCCCAGGCCTACAGGTCTCTAGAGAAATAAATCCATTAATTGGTGGTCTGCACCAGAGGGTGGCAGTATAGACCCACAATGCTGCTGACAATCTGGAAGTTCAACATGTCACAGGGCTGTACGATTACCAACTCTACACCTAAACGTGTATCATATTAGAGCAGGGGTCTTCAACAGGGGGTCCGGGACCCCTAGGGGGTCCTCAGAGTTACTACAGGGGGTCCGCCAAATCTTTGCGTGATACGATTATTTATTTTTACCTTAACCACTTGAACCCTAGCATCCCTTTTTCTGAGGAGAACTTTAGCCAAAAAAATTGCAGATCTACAAGCTCACAACGCCTCGCAGCGCGAGGCGTTGTGAGCTTGTAGATCGGCTATTTTTGGCAAAGAGGTATATGTGTAGAGGGGAAAAAGAGCAGACCAAGTAAACAAAAAAAGTTTAATCTGAAGCACAATTTTATACAATATAGAGGGGGTCTCGGCTTCATCTCTCTCTCAGCTAGGGGGGTCCTTGGCCTGAAAACGTTGTAGACCCCTGTATTAAGAGGTTAATCCATCCCTCACCACCAGCATGTACTGTATGCCTGCAGTATGAGCCCTGTTCTTGCCTACTGACCTGGCCTGCAGGTTCTCCAGCTCCAGACCCCTCTCCCTCTCCATCTTGTGCAGGGCATCCTTGTGCCGCCGGGTCTCGTTCTGGAGGCGCTCCTCGGTGTAGAGCTCCTGCTCCTTCAGCTGCTCGTCCAGGGCGTTGGCCCGGTGCACCAGCTGCAGGTTCTCCTGGCGGAGGCGCGTGTGCTGCTCCCCCGACGCCTCGGACTCCTTCTCCAGCTCCGCCACGCGTCGCTCCAGCAGGAGCACCTGTGTAGGGAGGTGGAGAATGTCTTTATGTATTTCACACTGACTGTTGCATTCTGTCTGTATCTATCCATCTATATCAGTGCTACTCAACCGGCCCCAACGCAGCGTCTCTGCAGCCCGTCATGGTCAAACCAAAAAAAAAATATATATATATATCAGAGTATTATTCAAGTCGCTCCGGTCCGAGTCAAGTCGAGTCCCAAGTCGTTTGGTCCCAAGTCCAAGTCGAGTCCCAAGTCATGTGGTCCCAAGTCCAAGTCGAGTCCCAAGTCAATCCAACCCTCAGGTCCGAGTCCCAAGTCGGGTCCCAAGTCTTTGGTCCCAAGTCCAAGTCGAGTCCCAAGTCAATCCAACCCTCCGGTCCGAGTCCAAGTCGAGTCCCAAGTCATTTGGTCCCAAGTCCAAGTCGAGTCCCAAGTCTTTCTGTTGTGGGCAAGTCAAGCCGAGTCACAAGTCGAGTCACAAGGTTGTGTCAAGTCCCTCACTACTATTGTTCCCCAGCCCACCCACAAAGCACTCAGGAAGAGAGAAACCGTATCTTAAAGTCAAGAATTAAACCAGCATAAAGCTGTTCATTTATCCATTACAACATTACATGTCTGATCATTTAGTTAGAACTAGGGAAAGGCTAAATTACACTAAAGCAGTGTTTCTCAACCTGTTTGGTGCCAAGGCACACCTGGCATAGCCAAAATATCCCAGGGCACACCTAGATATACTGTGTGTGTGTGTGTGTGTGTGTGTGTGTGTGTGTGTGTGTGTGTGTGTGTGTGTGTGTGTGTGTGTGTGTGTGTGTATATATATATATATATACACATATACTGTACATATGCACGCACACAGAGAGAGAGAGAGATTATTGGGCAGGTATAAAGAAACCTGAACCATTACAAATATATAAACTGGGGTCAGTGCAATGAATGGATGAGTCTGAAAACCTTCCCAAAGTAAAACTTCTTTGGTAAGTATATTTGGTACCCAATATACTTCTAATATCTGATAATAATATCTAATAATCTGATCCTGATAGCATTATTGCGGACGCATGCACTGTTGCCCACTGCAGACGAACACCAAAACCCTCGCCCCAAAACAGTCACCCCGGGGGAAATCCGGTGATATTCACCTGGTATTCCTAAACGTAACCTCATTAAACTATGCCTAAACCTAACCTTATTCCTAAACGTAACCTCAGTAAAACTAATAACATGGCTAACCGTAAACTTATTTCTAACCTTATCCTCAGTAAAACAAATACAGGAATACAAGAACCGCTGGTCCGCGAAAAGAAATGGGGGCGATGGTGTTTTGGGGCGAGTTTTCCGGTTATGTATCTACGGCACCATGGCTTGAAGATGCGAGTGGAAATAAATTACAGAAAATAGGAAAATAAATTATAATAAATTATGAATAAATTCATGACTGATACCAAATGAAAATATAAACTTTACAGATCATATAAACATTACAATTATAAGAATTCAAGTAAAATTCAGAAAGTTCTGGCCGAATGAAATCTCAACTGCGCTGTTTATTATGCGCGATTGCGCGTGGAAATAAATTACAGAAAATAAGAAAATAAATTATAATAAATTATAATAAATCCATGACTGATACCAAATGAAAATATAAGCTTTACAGATCATATAAACATTAAAATTATAAGAATTCAAGTAAAATTGAGAAAGATCTGGCCGAATGAAATCTCAACTGCTCTGTTTATTATGCGGGGGGAACTCCGATGACAAAACAAGTCACGAGTCATCTTGTCTCAAGTCGAGTCGAGTCGGGAGTCATTGGCTAGCAAGTCGAGTCGAGTCTCAAGTCTCTTGGTCTTTTACCTTCCAAGTCCGAGTCAAGTCACAAGTTTTACATTCAAAGTCCGAGTCGAGTCGCAAGTTTTACATACAAAGTCCGAGTCGAGTCGCAAGTCGTCAAATATGACTTGCGAGTCAGACTCGAGTCAGTCACTATGACTCGAGTCCAATACTCTGATATATATACATTTCCGTTCAAACATATGGGTTGCTTCCTTTTTTTTTCCAAAAACAAAACAGACATACACAGAGGCGTCAATTGGGTATGGCAAGGTAGGGCAGGTGCCATACCTTGGCTCCAAAAACAAAATCATGAATAGTAGCCTAATGCAGGTGTAAGACCATTGTGTTTGTATTGTGTTATAGGTATAATGCATAGTTTTCTATGCATTTCTGGGGTTTTGGGGGGTTTGAACGCACGCCCAGGATAGGTGTCCCTTATTTCAATCTCTGGGAGTTGGCAACCCTAACCTTGCCATACCTTAGCTTGGGGGGATATGGGTGAGGAAGGTGTGAGAACTGAAACTGGAACATTTTAATCACTACTGCATAAAATATCTTGCCAACACTATTGTGTATACATCAACGAAGAGAATTACAGAACCCCTTATAACACTGTTAAGCAGTGATTCATCCGTTTTCTTCCCCCTAAATATTGCTGATTAATGGTGAAACCCCTCACCTTGTCGGTGATGTCATTATCAGCTAGCTCCAGGATGTCGCGGGTCAAATCACTCACGGTGTCCAGAGTCATTGAGCTGTTCTGGAGAAGGTGTCTACAGCAGAGGAGGTTGGAGGCATTAATCAACAGATCCTAGAATAGTCTTCTCGTTTGGATATCTGACCTTCCCTTGAAGATT
Organism: Gymnoscopelus microlampas; assembly: GCF_963454915.1. Classification (NCBI taxonomy): domain Eukaryota; kingdom Metazoa; phylum Chordata; class Actinopteri; order Myctophiformes; family Myctophidae; genus Gymnoscopelus; species Gymnoscopelus microlampas. Next base: position 25,923,099 of record NC_139951.1, on the reverse strand, counting down.
TCCCATATAGATGCCAATGTATCAAACAGAACAGACTATCGCATATAAACATAGGAACAGTACAGCCTACTGAAATGAGTGAAATGTGTTCACTTACCTCGCTACTTTCTTGCTGGACAGCCTCTTGCCTGCGCTGATGGGGGAGACAAAACAACAGGAAAGTGGTCAGGAAGACAGAAGTGATAAAGGAAAGACATACAGTACGGTACTATCTCCTGGCATGCACCCCTCACCCCTCTGTCTACAGGGAGCCCAGTAGAGAGAGAGAGATGGGGCCATGGTGGGCTGGTCCTTAACCATTAATCTCCACAATATTGTTTTGTGTATTTCGATATTATAATCACATCACAGCAGTCTACCACAGACACTCTATATTTATCAAGCATCTAAAAAGTGCTGATCTAGGATCACTGCTGCTTTTCAGGATATATCAATGGGAGGGTCAAAGGGTCCAGGCCACTAATCCTAGATCAGCAATTCTGTTGTGAGAACTTTGATAAATGCACACTTAACTTTAACTTTAATTGCCACTCGTCCTAAATCTCCTAAATTATGTAAATAAACAGTCTAAGGTACCATCTTTAAGATCATTGTGGACAGAGTGACAAAGAATGAAACTTATGTATTATGTAGGCATGACAAATCGTAATTCATGTAGTTATGAGCAATGGCCAGTCAGCACCCTGCAAATGGTTATGAAACTTCTATAGAAAAGCATGACTGTCATTTGTACTTACCTTATTGAACAGACTTATTGTTCCGTAATGCTACTGTATGTGCACATTTGAGTTTCAGATGGGATGAGTTTTAGCATTCCTGACCGCAAGCCAGAATGAAAACAAAAACAAAAACAAACCCACTGCAAGTCACACACAAAACGTGCAGAGAGGAGTGACGATGGAGAGTGATCACCATGATTGTGACCGAGTGACTGACCAAAAAACACAAGCACATACACACGTCATCATACTCTGTGCATGGATAACATTGTACAGTACATGAACAGACAAGGTGTGTTTATTTTATGTTGATGTTTAACCAGGCACAGAGATCATGGCAATGTATATGATACCTAAATGACACAGCAGTGTGTACAGACACACACACACACACACACACACACACACAGGAGGTGGGCCGGAGGAGATGGGGCGATGTGTTACCTAGTCATCTCTAGGAAATTGAGGCGAGTGGAGAGGTCCTCGAGACGACTGATTTGTTTGTGACACTGGCTACAGAAAAAGTCCAGCGCCTCCTCCCTGAGGAAGCTCTGAAAGCGGTCAGGGAGAGGAGCGGGTGCACTGGAGAGAGGAGCGAAGCAAAAGGGGGAGGAAGAGGGAGAGAAGGAGGAGTTGTGAGTGACGGACAAGAAGGGGTGAACTGAGGCTAGAGAGGACTCCTCTGGGAGTGTAGGGATTCCAGGGAAAGGTAAAGTAGGTTTGAACGAGCAGAGAGTAGTGAAGTGCTCTGTGGTATTTGAAGGGGGAAGTGAGCAGGACTAATTCAGTGGTGACAAGACTCTGAAGGCAGTTTCCCAGAAAAATGAATTAAAATACATTCCCTTAGTATCAGGTGTTCATGTGTATCCGTATGGTACAATAGTCAAAAAGCCTCAACATATGTACGCATGTCACTTTGCAGCTCGTTCACAGGTGGACATGCATTGTGTGGAACAGTTTGCAGTTGATGACATTAAAAGAATAGTCACTCTCTAGCAAGCATACAAAGCGTTTTGTGGTTTATTTTAGTGTGTGTGTGTGTGTGGCGGGGGGGGGGGAGCATAGCAGTGGCAGCCTTCTCCTAACATTATCTACGTACTTGTATGGGGAGCAAGTTTGATCTGCAGTATGGAACGAAGTGATGCAGGTTACTGTTTATACAAAATATGTGCTAAATGATCTGCATTTCTGTAGAGCCTTTCTCCAAAGTGTTTTTTTGCAATGTGCATTACATTCACACGTTCTCACACACATACATATTGAAGAAGGCACTATAGAAGGCACCGACCTGCTCATCAGGAGCAGTGAGGGGTTCAGTGTCTTAAGAACTCAAGGACACTACACCCCGAAGCCAGGAGGACCCGGGGATCAAACGGCCACTCTAGCTTCTGAGCCACTGCCGCTCTACAGGCCGTTATGTTGGATAATGGGTTCACTGGCTAGTCATCTGCACTTGAGATTTCACTGCTTGTATCAAGTCATAAGACCTGAGGCCGCTTTTACAAATTCCTTCTAAATCAGTAGTTCTCACACTTTCAAGATTTTTCTAAAATGTTCAAAAATAGCAGATGTACAAGCTTGCAGCGCGGCACAAAGTGACACGCTGTGAGCTTGTATATCTGCTATTTTTGAATAGCTAACGCTAAAATCTAAAATGGCACAGATGCTTTCCCGGTTTTAATGGGTTAACTGGCTAGGCTGACGCACACCGTGATTGAATAACATCCACCACAGTGTGTGTGTGTGTGTGTGTGTGTGTGTGTGTGTGTGTGTGTGTGTGTGTGTGTGTGTGTGTGTGTGTGTTTGTGTGTAAAGATGTGATGCGACTATCTGTCTGTAGTGGTAACATAATAATTTGGTCCCCACGCCTTGGGGTGTTTTTTTGTCACTGTATATTTGCACATACGTGAAATTTCTCCTCTGCGTTTTACCCATCCTAGGAGCAACCGTTGGTGTGAAGCGCTCGGGGAGCAGTTAGGGGTTAAGTGTCTTGCTCAATTTCACACTTTGACACATTGTTGACGGCTGGAAATCGAACCTGGGACCTTTGCCTTCCCAGGCGGGCTCCTTAACCATTCAGCCGTGGCCACCCCAAGTACTGTGATTCAACTCATTTACACGTGTGCAAACGTGCGTGCGTGTAGGTGGCACTGAAGTCTAGTGCTACATGCATGCATCTCCCTAATTAGCACGATCGGCTCACAGTGGGAGCTTTGAGTGGGTGCTGAGTGGGTGAGCTCTGTGGGATGCAGTGATGTGTTGTTTTGTCTATTTTTCCCTAAGGATAACTAAGTACAGAACGTACTATGTGCAAAACTGACTGGCCTCCGCTACCTCAGTGCTATGCTCACTGCAAATATTTGTCCTTAGAAATCTTACGGACCATTCAGCCAACTCACAATGAAGAAAAGCCTTTTAGGACTAGTAACTGCAAAAGTCCTATTAATGCCTATCCGGCTTGAGAGGCTTCTTTCCATATCATGACAGGGCTACAAAAGCTGGCTGCTAAGATATGGGGATAAATATCACCCAACGTGGAATTGTGCTTTATCCAAGTGTTTGATGGAAGCAGAGTAGAAAAAGCTGGAAAATGTTGTAGTATAATGAAGTGTATTGTGTGTGTGTATTTGTGTGTGTGTGTGTGTGTGTGTGTGTGTGTGTGTGTGTGTGTGTGTGTGTGTGTGTGTGTGTGTGTGTGTGTGTGTGTGTGTGTGTGTGTGTGTGTGTGTGTGTGTGTGTGTGTGTCAGACAGAGAGAGAGAGAGAGAGAAAGCGAGCTTGGGTGCATTTCACTGTTTGACTGACACTTCACACTAAATGTGTGTCTTGACAGCCGAGGGGCAACGTGTGCTAAGCACTCCTCAGGTTGGCTGAAATCGTTCCAGGAACGTTCACCTTCTCTCTGTCCCAGTGGACTATAGAATCTACAGCAACTTAAAACGATGGGAGCGTGTCAGAGTAGCTGTATTCAGAGAACTTTGAACAAGCTGCAAGGGGTTCAGGACAGGGAGCACAGAGCACAGCGGTGGAACAAACTACAGCCTGCTATATTCTAACTCTGACTAATTCTGACAACAGTCAGAGGAAAAAAAGACTTGATCGAATGACTACTTGTTTCCCTTTCTGTTGCCCTTCCAGACTAAAAGGAAGGCAGTTCAGGGTGGGAAGGACATTCTCCACAGAGTGCTTATCAATGACTGACCTCAGACTCTTTCTGAACAAACAGTCACCCTGGAAAGTGATTAGTGACATCTAAGTACGCGGTAGTTCATAATGTAGCTGACAGAGTGCCATTATTATCAGGAACCACAACCAGATAAGAAATCGTTGTAAGGTGACAAACCGGGATGAAGTACATAAATCTTCATGGCCTTTGAATTTGTTATTTATTTTTATTTGACTATATTGACAAAGAGGCCATTTTGCTCATAAGTTGTACTTGGGGTGGGGAAACTCCACCCCATCCCACCCCATTGATTATGACATAACAGCAAAATGGCTGCCTTGTAAATATGGTCAATGGCTAGACACAGAAGCCACTCTTGTTTGGATTAATTTAACATTTACACCTGAAATGTGTAATTAAGGATGTTTAAGGAAGTAAAGAAGTACCACACTATGGAGACATATTACATAATTAGCTTGATCCATAGATATCCACGTTATCTCCCAGTGTTAGGTGCAGGGATGGGTTTCTACCTGGGAGACAGGAGCAGCGAGGATCCGTTGACTTGGCCGGGGGTCTGCAGCAGGGAGGGGTCTTCCTCAGTGCCGTCCATGCTGGTCTCCAGCAGCAACTCTGAGGTGTTGCTCTCCCCAAAGTCCTCAAAATGCTCCTCCTCTCCGCCGATGACCGTCACCAGAGAGTGGTTGTGGAGGTCAGAGTTCAATGAGAACCTGAAAAAGAGTGGGTACATGAATGACAGGATGGTATATATACACACATCAATGTCAATCGCTATCATTTGCTATGCGTACGCTTGCTACGCGTATAGACATATCTTTCTTCAGAATTGATTTTTCTCAGTGTGTAATAAATGTAAGTAGTACATGACATGTAACTAGGATTTTGTTATACAATTCAGAAACTTCAGTAGTCAATATCACAATACTGCATTATTTCATACAGAGGGATGGTCTTCCTGCTAGGCCTTGGGCCTGTTGCACCTCCAACGGTGCCCTGTATTTATATACATTGAAATGTACATCCTAGGCGATCGTGGACGAGTGTTTGTGGGGGTTGACATAACAATATGTTACGTTTAGATGCTAAACACTTATGTCTGTTTATTGCACAGTGTATAAACTAAGCTCTGGCATCAAGTATTTACAGACCACATAGGCAGTCGTGCATAGCCGCCAGGCTCATCTATTCTGACTGCTTGAGTCAAATAAGATAAGTGCCGCAGTCGTTCAGCCAGTGTGTCGGTGTGCCAAGCTTGGTCTGTAAGAGCTGGCAGGATGTTTGAGTACTGGACCCAGAGGCCCGGAAATGAAAAGAACCAAATCCAAAACAAGACCATTTACTCTGGTGATTTATCATCGGCAGACAAGTGCAGCAACTCTGACAAGGTCCCCAGTCTCTTCAAAGGTAATCTGTTAATTCACATACATCCCAAAACGTCTGCCCTGGTGAAAACAAAATGTCTTGCATTGTACTTGGCTGGCAATGAGGGAGTGTGATGTCTACACTAGCAGCATGTGAGCAGAGCTTTCGCTGAGTTTTATGTGGGCTACGCTGAAGAGATAACCTTATCTGAGGTGAGACAGTGTTAAAAATGTCCTGACAATGTTTGTTTAGTAATTGGCAGAGACAATTTTAGCTTGTGTGTAGTGACTAAATCAACAGGGTCACGGGAGGGTAAATATAGTAATCCTTCATAGAGCCTGACCAATATATCGGCCATTATTTGACTTTGTTGACAACACTGGTATCTGTCACACGTCACAATTTGTTTTTATCACTTTCAACCTGGCGTCTATAGATTATAGATGAAAAGTTTCAAAGGTTTTCAAAAAAATACAAAATCAATACCAGATCTACAAGCTCACAACGCATTGTGAGGTTAATAGGTTATATGAAATAAAGTTTGTTTTATTTTAAGTTATTTGTGTTTATTTCTTGCTTATAAGTTAAATGTTCTCAAACACAAACTTGAATAAACTACGTTTATCAAATTGATTAACCCTAACCCAATGACAAAATATCAGTCAAAACATTTGTAAATCGCTCGTCTAGGACTCTCTAAAAATCTTAAACAGAATCGTACCCAAACATCTGGCTTGTGCAAAGCTGGAAAGCCTGTGTTCCCTGCTACCCTACAGGAAACTGTAGTTGTCTCAACTACTAACAGGATAACAGGATGTCCAAGGATGTCCAAATCAGCAAAACTCAATCTGTAGTCACACAACAATAGTGGTCCATTTCTAGCTTTTCCGAGAATGAGCCATTAACAAATCGGGGCGCTGATAGCCTAGTGGTTAAAAGGAGCATACCACTTATAGGCTCTAATACAACAAGTCACAGGTTCGATTCCTGAGCTCGATGACCTTTCCTGCGTGTCACTCCTCGTCTTACCCTCCCTGTTTCCTGTCACTCTCCACTCTACTATCCAAATAAGGCAGAAAAGCCCCAAAAATATATTTTGAAAAAACTAGAACAAACCTTTAACAAATCAAAATGGCCATGAACGGACACCCTTCAATCAATTTACAATTATAATATAGGCATTTATAGCAGACGCTCTTATCCAGAGCGACTTGCAATGTGCAAGATTTGAAGTAAGAGACATTAATACTAGTCGACAAACACCAGTAAACAGTACTGAGAAAACAAGTCTGTGCTACAAAGTAATTAGCATAGCAACCAGATAGACATAAAACCTAGCATCAGTATATCTGAATATTATAACTAGAAACTATCTGAATAGGCATCAATTACAAACGCAAAGAAATGCATCCTGTACTTTTATTGGATACTCAGTACCTTCAGGCACGCCAGATGACATTTCACCCAATCTTCAGCTTCTTACAGAACTCAAACAACATCTAGCCAATACAGCAAAATACTAGAAAAATATAACATGACCCGTGTCAATCTTAATTCAATACATATATGGAGACACTTACCCCGAACCCAGGCCTGTGTAAGGGCCCATACTCAGGTCTCTCATAGAGAGGACTGGTGATGAGAGAGAAGGCACTCCACTGGCCTGGCGTGTAAGACTCGGAGCAACCGGAGACAAAACCTCAGACAACCACAGTGAAATCCTGACGTTTCACTTGTTTACACCAACATGAAATAAATCCACAGCTCTCTGATTTGGAAAAAGTATCAAGGGTTGGGTCTAGATTAGAACGGCAAGGGTGATGTTGTGGCCCTCACAGCTTGCTATTGTGCAGTTCCGTGTGAGTGCTAGTGAATCATCTGTGCCACCCGTTAGACCTGAGTTTGAATCGGGACAGGGCGGCTGTGAGTGGCTGGTGTTAATCCGATTTTAGGTTAAGTAGGGGCTAATAGGCAAGCACACTGACTCTACCGGCCCCAGCCCTGTGTGGGGACGCTGGGGTTGGATGGAAAGGGACGGGAATAGGTGGGTGGAGCTAGTTAATCGTGTTAAGATTCCTAATCCCTGGAGTACTCCTATATGTAACAGCCATTGTCTTCAGTAGTAGGGGTAAGCAAGGTTAGCTATGCTGTATTGCAAAATACACAGCCTAAAAGACCCTTCTGTCAGCAGTTACTGGCAGTCAGTGTTGAGTCACTGCATGTAATGAACAACAAAGACTTTTTTGACAGGAAGAGTTTTTCTAAAGCGTTTGATCTGTGGATTTTTTTTTGTTTACTAAGACTGAAGAATAATGATGTCTTTGATCATTTGAACATTTTGCCAACATGATATTGATCCTAAAAGTCAACAAATAAATACTTGGATCATCTTGGAACACCTGACCTTGTTATTTGAGAGAGAGTGATATTTTAAACATAAATCCTCTTTCACAGCTTGCCAAGAGGTTCACTGGTATCACAGGAAGTGCACCTTCCAAACTCGGGGTGGGGGGAGTTAGATTAGCCCCTTTCCAACTAAAAACAAAAAAAAGGAAAAAACCTAAAAGAGCTTACTCCACACTTCCTGGAATTCAAGACTCAGTCATGGAACGGGAAGTCCAAACACATCCCTGACAGGCAGAGCCGTCCAATCCGTCATCAGGACCGAGAGACAGGTCACACAGTCAGCAGATAAGGCCTCATTCCTCAACACTTCCTCCCCCGTGCCTGGCACAAACTGTGCCCCACAAAAACAACACGTTCATTCAGACATGCACACGGCGATGTGCTGCAGCCACTCTGCTTGCAAAGCTCGAGTGGATGGATTCAATTAGGTCAACCTCGCAAAGCACTTCCAACACACAACCCCCCCGAAACATAGGAGTTTGTTAGCTATAAATTGGCCAGTGAACCCAAGTTTTCCTATTCAGTGGTCAGAATTAATGTGTCATTCCCTCCCCTTTTCCTGAGGTAGGGCAGTACAGAAGCCACAACTTACAACTTAACTCTACTCCAGTGCCTGACCTTACAACTGTATTTCTCTGTACTTTTTCCAAGCCTCTAATTCTGTGTTATCCAAACATAGAGTCCTGACCCATTTTGGGTCGCAGAGCCGTTTTTTCATGGGTCGCGAGTAAATATACAGTACAGGTATTTTCTTTACCTTTCGATTTCGGTTTCTTTTTTTTCCAAAACAAAAACCCAAATTCAGAGACAAACGAAAACAAATAAATGATAGTAATAATAATACTAAATGTGCCGCATTGTGAGCTTGTACATCTGTTATTATTATTTAAAAAAATGTAAGTACTTAAGTGATGAATGGTCTCAAATTGCAAGGAAACCCTGCTCTACAACAACAACACAACAATCCCAGTGCTGAAATTCAGTTTTCAAGAATTAAATGAATCTTTTACCTAAGAAACATTACTGTAACAACATTTTTATGAAAAGAATACAAACATTTCTACGCAAGAAACAATAAATCATTGTCTAGATTAGAACGTCCAAACAATGATCGATAGCTGTATTTCAATGATCAGAATCAGACACTAAACATATCAGCCCGTTTGGGCTGTCTAAAGAACGAGAGATAGCTGTTCAAAATCATACATCTGCTCATTTGCGGCCTAAGAGGTGGGGGTAGTGTCATGGGCTGAGGATAACTGGCCACTGTCCAGTACCCACAACCGTTAATCAACATCATCCCAAGTTAACATAGCAAACTGATAATGAGTATGAGTAACATATTCCCACTCAACAAACTGTCAGGCAGCGAAAAAACAAGACGATGCAAAATGGAGAGTTTGACAAGACTGTGAATTAAGATTAAGCATTGCTGTTACCCAATTTAGTAAAAACCACAATGAGACATTAGATAAATTAAAAGATTCAAAAAATGATCTTAACTTACTATAATCAGTACAGGCTGATGCCACATCTTGATAATTCAAAACAGATAGATACATTCCAGTCTCATAAAACAGACCAGATGATCCACTAAGACACACTGAGAAGGGTGAAAGACCATCAGAAAGTCTCTCTTTGCACAAGGTCTCACGCCGTTTCACTGTGTTCAACTTATCTCTAGTCCAAGTTATCTTTAGATGAGCAGTGCAAGACACAACAATCCCAAAAAGCGCCTACTATTTCACTGTGGTCACTGGTGGAGATTAGGAAGCGTTGCCTGAATTTCTCCAGGACATTTGAACTACTACTACAGGGTTTGATGTACAGTATGCGGTATGCATATAACTTACCCAATTCTTACAATAACTAACAATGTATACGCTGATTTATAAGGATTCATCTGGAGAACAATCAAAACACTGAAGCACCTTCAGGTAGACAATCTAACAACATCTGAGGTACTTAAGGCATCAGATCAAACACAGTGGCTGTCCACTGCATCATTATAATCTCTCCATCTGCTGCTGACCCAAATACACTTCAAGTAGTCCCTGATCCAGAGTTGGCTCATAAACCATGTGGCGGCTGTGGAAGGTGTGTGTGAAGGGCCAGTGCAGGGCTGTCCCCCTTAGTGGAGGACTTAACACACATTAACAGAAAGCGTTGTGGCTGGAACAAAATAAAAGGTCATATTATTATAATCTGATCCACATGATTTATCTCAGGAGGGTAATCAGAGACGCTTTGACCTAAAACGACCTTTTCAGAATCAAGTTCACCTCCCTACATGCAGAGATGTCGGGTGTCTTGTAGCCCCAGGGGGGCACTTAAAGTACTACAGTATGTCGAGGTACAATAGATGCATGTTGGGACAGAGAAGCCCTTGTTTTTTTATGCCTAAAAAAATTCTGGCCTTGCTTTTGTGGCCCAATCCTGGAATACATCTATAATGAGAATATAAGCATCTATGTATACTGAGGAGGAGCTCCATAGTGTGCAGCGCTGAAGCAATGCATGAATAGTTGAATGGGTTCTCCTAGGAAGGCAACCGCTCGAGTGTGCAAAGCAGGCGCGGTTGTTTACTTTGAACGGACTGCAGTTTTGTATGCCTGAGCCTCATGCTGACCTGTTGCTGCCATCATCAGCGTCATGTATGGTGGCCTCGATGCCGCTGTCCGTCTCCACCTCCTCGTGCATCTCGGGCGGTACGAGGGCTCCCGTGTCCTCATCCGTGAAGGTCTCACACTCGCTGTACGTGCTCTCTGAACCCAGGTAGGCGCTGTCTGTCACCTCATTTTGCTACAATGAGATGGGAGGGGGGGGGGGAACTGTAAATTATTATATCATCGCCTGTTAGTGGAAACACACAAGTACACAATCGTTAGAATGGCTTAATAATTCACCACCTAGAAATCTTAGCAGTGGGGTTGGGGCTAATATAATGCTACTACTACAGTGTATATTATGCCTGTTAATATAAAGACAAAACCCCAGGTACCTCATACAATATATCCAGTTTTATGTCTTATAGATTTCCAGACCTGCTGTCAGACATAATAGATGTCTCCACAGAGAATACATTCACCTATTATCACTGAAGTAAAGATGCAGTGGTCATTGACAGGCATCAGCTGGTCTTTGTTATTCCATGATGTAATAGGTCACTAAATGATAAATGGCTGGAAGACGTCCAACGAAAGTGAGAAAACAGAGATACAAGACACCGGTTTCAAACGGGAGCCTGTTTTTAACATTCACATACAGCAAGCGGGGTATAAATGCCAATTACGCCAACGTCCAAACGACTCAGCACACGCAGGCTTCAGATGCAGCCTGTTGCCTTTCTGAAGCCTGTGCCAAGCAAAACCTGCTGTTCCGACACCTCCAGTCCACAAGTACAAGCAGCCCTTATCAGTGGCGTAAAGTAACTACTGTAAGTACATTTGCTCAAGTACTGTACTTACAGTAAGTACAATTTTGAGGTACTTTTACTTTACTGGAGTGTTTCCAATTGTCTGTACTTTTACTTCTACTCCACTACATCTCAGAGGCAAATATTGTACTTTTACTCCACTACAATTATTAGAAAACTTTAGTTACTAGTTACTTTGTAGATATAAATCATTACATTATAAAACATACATTAACCACTTCAGCCCTATTTTATACATAGGCTATTTGAAAATAGCCGATCTACAAGCTTGTAGATCTGCTATTTTCAAACATGTTAGTACTTTTACTTTTGGTACTTTAAGTACATTTTGATACCAATACTTTTGTACTTACTCAAGTAAATGTTTAATTCCGGACTTTTACTTGTAACAGAGTACTTCTACATTGCAGTATTGATACTTTTACTTAAGTAAAACATTTGAGTACTTTTTCCACCACTGCATACACGGCATGATCAGAAACAATATGAGTCCGCCCACGAATGGCAGGTCTTACCTGTCTGTGTAAAGCTCCGGGGGGTGCAGGGCCCAGAGGGCTATCCACCATTCCCAAAACCATGCTCTCTAGTCTGGCCTCACTGACAGGAAAGCTGGCCTGTCATGAGACCCCTGCGATCACCCCCCTCCTAGCGCTTCCTCCCTTTCACTCTCACAGAGAGAGAGAGAGAGTGAGAGAAAATGAGTGAAAATTTGAAAATATCAAAAACACCTCATTCAGCTCGGCTGGGTGTTCAGGGGGCGGGGACAGGGAGAGAAAGTCCAAAGACCAGGGAAGGTGGCTTGGGGCGCTCACACTATAGTAGACCAGTGGTGGAAGCGGTACTCTGCTTTTTTACTTAGTAGCAACACCACAACGTAGGTCCTGTATTCAATATTATACTTGAGTAAAAGTACAAAAGTATTGGCATCAAAATATACTTCAAGTGCCAAAGTAAAAGTAACTAAATAACTATAGAATAGAGCTTATGTGGCTCTATGTTTTGTAATAATAATCTAAATCTGCAAAGTAATTAGTAAAGCCGTCAAATAATTTCAGTGGAGTAAAAAGTACAATATTTGCCTCTGAGATGTAGTGGAGTAGAAGTAACCCAGTACCTCAACATTGTACTGAAATACAGTACTTGAGAATTTTTACTTTGTCACTATCCACCACTGACAGCGACTCCTCAGCCCCTAGGTTAAAACACAACACAAGATTAAACCTACGCCCATTTAATCTTTAATGTCTACTGGGAGTTCTAGTTCCTAGTCGCCATGTGACAGTGTAAATCATTACGCCATGTTCTACCAGTGTCCCGGATCGCACAGCCAGCAGGCAGAATGAAGGCGTGCAGTATATCATACAGTGTTGTCATAACTCCCTGGCCATGTGCCTAATAACAGGCAATTAGAGACGGAGAAAGAAGAGAAAAAATGACTGGCAGATACATTTTTGATTGTGAGAACAGGAGAGGGCCTCTCGCTTGTTGTTTGCTGTTCCAAAGAAATATCCCAAAGCCAAAGGGAGGGAACATTTTGTGAAGGAGCCAGGAGGGGGCGGGTTGGACGGGCCTTTTTTTATGTACCTCTTCTGCCAGGCCTCCGGTGAACAGCCTCACCTCGCCTGTTTTGAAAGCAAACAGGTCTAGGACAGCGTGGCCATTGAGAGAGAGGAGTCCACTGCCAGGAACCCAAGGAAAAAACAAGGCCAGGGATACAGGTGTGGTGTCTACTTCAAACACATCCACCAACTCCACAAATATGCCGCTTCCAGTATGCCTTCCAAGAAATAGTGACTAGCTACCGGAACGTTTGAGGTCTGAAATATAAATCTAAAAACAAATAACTCAGGACTGACTTTTCACACACCATTAGCTCAGAGTTCAATTCATTCTGCTTTGTAAAACACACGTTTCATTTCAATCCCGAGTTATCTGACACAAGGTCTCTCTGCCTTCTTTGGAGCCTGTAAGCTCCAGATTGTAGAGGCACAGATCTGCACTGAAGCATTGTATCAGTGCTTCTCATTATAAAGCTGCTGGCAGATTTATGAGTCTCTCCGGACACCATGCTGCTCTAATTCTAATCCAGGAATTTAGTTCTCACTCCATATTTGGGCCCGAATTCTTCATTGAACCTTACTCTCATCAACACGTACGGCAAGTGATGCATATCATCGCTGTTGAGCAGAAACCTTGTATCTTCCCATTTCATATTTTTATGTTTTCTTCATAAATGAATGCCCTATTTTATAATTTGTCTTGACAGTGCCACGCAAAAGTAGTATTTTTAGTATTTATTTCGATTATGTTTTTTAACCATTTTTAAAATGGTTTAAAATGACATGCCCAAAATACGGACACCTGGTTGAAAGCGGACGCCTGTGAGTTTTTATAAATATTTAACCAATGAAAAGAAGTCCTTGTGACTATATAACTACACTGGACCCATTGGAACACAGGTTATTTTTTCCATTTCCTGAAAAGTAACAGTTTTGGACATAGAAGGTTTCCACCCGACAGCGTCGATATGTAATGTTGAGGATTCGAACAAAAGTACATCTCTTTAACTTTTAAAGCATGGGATGTCCCTGTATATAAGCATGGAGCGAGCCCCCTGTCAGTGTTAATGCCAAACTGTACCTGTTGATCCGACAGAAAACCATGCCCTACCTCTGTGCTGTAAAAACTGGGAGTGCACTTATAAACCACACCAAGTGAGGGCGCTGATACTGCACACTGTAACAACAATCCCACTTCAAAAGTGATCCAAGTGCACACAATGGGAGAAACAATTCAATCTCGCTGACGCCTGCAGAAATGATAGTTAAATATACAACCTCTGTGTGCAGAAGGAGACAGGAATTCCAGATATGCTAACCGCAGCTGAAAAAACATAATTCCACGCACATGTAAAAATCTCAGCCCCGACTCGGCCAGCAGCTCATTCAATATTTGTGAACAGAAAAAAGAAAACTGGAGAATTCAGCCAGATGTCATTTGGCATGTGTGCCAAGCATGTGGAATATTCACAGAGTGGTAATGATAGCTCTGCTGGCCGCTTGGCCAATTACAGCGGGATGCGTGTGAGTGCAGCGGGAGTTCAGCCTGGGAACTGGACACTGTGCTGCTGTGAGTGAGACAGAAAGAACATGGGCAGAACTGGACCACAACAGGCTAGAATCAATCTACATGATGTTGCAAGTTCCACGTTGAGAACACGGCTTCCAGGGACTCCCGGGGGTCCTTGAGGTGGTTCCAGGGGGTCCCCATGTTCACTAAATGATCGATAGTTAATCTTCACCATTAGTAGGCTACATGTACAAGTAAATACAATTAGAGAATGTACAATAATAATTTTTTGTTACTTCTATACCTACAGTTCCTAGGTAGTAAAGGAATTCTGGACCAATTGAAAGGCAATATTGGACCAAATCATGTCTAACAATAAAACATTTCTTAGATTGGAGACCCAGAGATAAAAATAAACAAAATGGGTATCCCTGAAATTAAAAAGGTTGAGAATCACTGCTGTAGCCAAAAGTTTTCCTGTTTCTTTAGGTTTGATGATGGTTAAAGGTCGGGTCTTTGTGGTTTGTATATTACCTGGGTTAGGTAGGATTAGTTTTAGGTAAAAAGAACAATGCAACGGTTATCTGGTGTTGTGTCTCATCGTACCTCATCGTACTCCTCGGTGCAGCCCACGGCTCCGTCCCCTGGGCTGTAGTGCGCGTCATACAGTTGAGGCTCTGGCCCTGTAGATACAGAGAGGAGGAGAACCCCGGTTAATGTGCACAACGCAAACATACAATGTCAACAAGAAAAACTAAATGAGAAGATTAATGTTTGCAGTGCCAGTGTACCGTACATGTTAAACAAAGTGCCATAGAACTGACAGAATGGGGGGGGGGGGGGGGGGGGGGGGGTGAACAATAGGAGCGGAAGGGATAGGCAAGTTGATGATTTTGCACAGGTCACTTTGCTGAGATGTATCCAACCAGCATTCAGACACATTTTCTCAAGAGAACAACTTACCTTTTAAGAGTTAACGTTGCTGCCCTACTTTGATGTTAAAACGGTACAGTAGTGTACCGTGTTAACAGTCAACATTATGTAGTGTACCGTGTTAACAGTCAACATTATGTAACTTTTACAACTCATATTTCAAGGGCTCAGTAGCACCATGTGACCGGGTGTATGTGGCAACATAAAACAATGCCAATAAAGGCTTCTGTTAAAGAGAGCACCTGCACACAAATGGTGAAACCTGAGCCGGACCCGTGGGATGGACTCCTATCAGCCACTGGGGCGCCCTGTATCTAGTAAACAGAGTTGTGAATAACACCCTGCTGAAAGGGGCTGGAACACAAATAGTGCACTTCACAGCACTTGGAACCTGGGTGTTTTGTACACCCTGGTCTTACGTAACTGGGAGGTTCTTCAAAACTCCTAGTATAGGCCTACACATTACAGCACTTTTGAATATTATGAGCCTGCTTTGAATGGGGCTGTGCTAGAGGACGTCAGCACTGTTTTGGGCTACGGGCCTGCGGCCTCTTGGCACAACTAAAAAAGTCATCAAGGACAGAGGGGTGCTTGATTCTCCAATGGCTCAGACAAATCCTATTCAACTTGTCCAGCGGTTGGTTTCTAGACCAACTGTTGTTGTTCCAGACATGCCACAGCCACCACAGGGGATGAGGCATTTCCATAGCCTGTGGGGTTGTCTTTATTAAGGTCACTTTTGCCAATAACAAGTGCGGAAGCAAGCAGATAAAGAAGGTAGAGGCGGGGCACAGTGAAATTCATATTCAAACTGGAAGGCCAGTTGGGAGCTGGAAAAACAGGTTTTGTGTCACTCCAAAGTAGATAAAAGGGGACCTGGTGCTACCAGGCCACACACAAAATCTCCTTACTGCTTTTATAGACGGGTGAATTCTGGCAGCAGTGTGTGAAAGGCTTGGGAAGTTGCACAAGTGTTCTGAACTTCACACACGGTGACTACCTTTCTACAGGACATAATGTGGCTTATTTGTACATGTGATCATTATTGTTGTTGATTTTTATTAATAAACAGTAATAAGGTAGCAAACAACATTCCCCTCTGGTTAAATAGAAACAATACATATAATTAAGATACAAAACATCACAAGAGTACTGGTAATGGTGAAATATTTTTTTGCCTGGGGGCAAGATTTTCTGCTTCCACAAGCTTATACTTTTTCTAATAATTATGTGACTTTCCACTCCATTTATGTAAGCATGAATATTCATTTCTGTAATTCCCTGATTAGCTGAAATAGTTCAAGATCATGGTGTAAATCTACTTCACAGAGGTGATAATCTGACAGACTACAAATTAATGCTGTAATGTACTACATAACGCTGCTGCTTAGCTTCCACTGACATAAATATACTATAGCTAAGATTACATTGATCATACATGACGGAGAGAGAAAGAGAAGGGAAAAGAAAGAGAGATGGCAGTGAGGGGGGCAGTGAATAATTCAGGCGAATAGGACTCTGCTCAAACCCCGTCTCTCTCCCCCACTCCCTATCTGAAACCTAGCCTATTACGGCCCATGCGTCTGTGTGGGTCTAATGTTTTCCAGTGTATTATTTATTAATGACCCGGGTAACTGGAGCTGCGTAACCCAGAAAGCCCTGGGAAACGAGTTCCACAAATCAACGGCAATGGGGCTGGACGTAACGAGGCAAACACTGTGCCTTGCGATGATCTCAACACAACCTGCATGATGTGTCAACACTGCCAGGCATGTGCTGTCAAACGAAACTCTGTTGTGATGTCACTTTAGCCCCCAGGCAACAGTCGCGGTGATGTCAAACGGCCAGAGCCACTGTGGCCGCACAGTACATAAATCCACCACAGATATGTTGCTAACGCTTGTATGAGATGGAAAATACTCTTTAAAGTTTAAAGTGACTCCATGATTTACATGGGAGAGGAGGCGAGGGCCTCGTCAGTGAAAATAAACTGGAGTCAGGCTGCGGTCTCTTTTTCTTTTCTCCGTCTTCATTTTAAATGGCTGAGATGAAGCCTGCGAGACCCGATGACTACGTTGTCAGGACACCATGATGAATTGCACCCATTGTACTCACAAATGTATTTAAAGCTCATAAATGGGTCAGGAAGGCAAGAAAATAGAAAGGGAAATAATATTGAATCCAGTAACAAAGGAAATGGGTCAGCCTTTCTGTTCCCTTACAACACCAACCCTTTGACTCTGCAGAAAAATTGTAGTGAGCATATTGCGTGGACAAGTGGGAAGCCATGGGGAACGAAGGCATTGGCAAAGATGGAGCCAGATAGCATTCATTAGCTCCAAGGAGAGCTACGGACACATTCTCTGTGGCCGGGTTATGCCTGATTTAATTTATACTTGGTTGCGCATCATGTTGTGCACCGAAAATAGCCAATCTACAAGCTCACAACGTGTCGCCCCGAGATGCATCGTGAGCTTGTAGATTGGCTATTTTCAATGTGCGACACCGGCGTCCAACCATGTCTAAATTAGGCCTGGTTCATGTTTCTCTGCTTACCTGCTTTCGTGAGCGAGTCCTTTCAGGCTAGCCTTCAGTGTGTAAAGACGGCTCTGTCGTCTACGGCCTTGAGTGTCTCAACACACGACACCTTTACAGACTGTTCTTAGAAGTTTTTAGACTGCTTGACTCAAAGTCAAGCAGCTTGTAAAATCAGAGACCGAATAGGATGTGCAAATTCCATGATTAGCCCCATTTCATATTTTGTCCTATGATGGTGTCGTGTGGCAATCTACAAACGTGCTGTGAGCTTGTAGATATACAATTCTTTACTAAAATTTTTGCCTATAATGTCAAAATCGGGATGCCAGATTGAAAGTTGTTAATATGATTAGACAATATACATTAGCAAGCACACACAGCTTTGAAAAAAAGAACATCATTTTAATGATTCACCTCCATTGCTAATAGCGGTGATTCCACGGTGGAAGTCTTCAAAGCTGATCACTCCCAAGCCACTGGGATCCAAGAACTTTGTCAGATCCTTGACCTGAAAGAGACATGTCACAAACATTCAAAACGCAGTTGACAATAATCTCTCTTGTAATCAAATGTTTTCTGTCTGATGCATTAGATTGCTAGCTGTAATGAACTTTACATAAGAGGGAGGTGATAGCACGCAGGGCTCACTTGATTTCAATCTGTGAAGTGAATAAATAACAGAAGAGCTATGACTGAGAAATACTGTACAATAAAACACCTAGATTTATTAAAAGCTCAAATAATTGAATATTTCAGGGAATTTTAAACAAGGAACCCTTTCATCACCCTGCTTGACTGCAATCAGAATCAAATGGGTTGGTTTTATTACAGGAAGTAAAAAGGTACCAACAGTAAGAGACCTGACCTTCAGAGAGACATCGAATTCAGCAGACATCACATATTTCAGATTTTACAAGGTACAGGGCAAATGGGCAATATAGTATTATTATGCCACTGTGAACCAAAGTGAACCATGGTGATTCAATATATGGCAAACAGATATAAGGATGGACACTTAGCCCAAAGATTTGAATAAAATTGGTTGATGTACAGTTTTTAACTTTTTATCAAAAGAAAAAATAAAGTCTAAATATGGATTTAGGAAATGTTATACTTGGCCTACCACACACACACACACACACACACACACACACACACACACACACACACACACACACACACACACACACACACACACACACACACACACACACACACACACACACACACACACACACACACACACACACGTATGTATGCGCACAAACACATGTAGCAACATAGAGGTGTAATGCTCTAGCCTCTAACTGAGAAAGCTGTGCACAAATGACCAGACACCATAAGTAAAAAAAGATGTTCCTCTATCGCTCAGTCTGCGTATGTGTACTTAACTCCAGCAGTTACTACAGCAACAGCACCACAGATAATAAGAGACAATTTAGCACACAGCAGGAAAATTTTACGCGAAGGAAATTTTAATCAAGAAACATTTTTGATTTAAGCCTCAATTTGACCTAATTTCTCAGAATATCTTAAGAGGTTAATTTAAAATATTTAGCTATCTAGTGTCTGGGTGGTGCAGGGGAAACGTTCCTGCCTAGACTGTGCCCGCTGCAGATACTAAGGGTCTGAATCGTCCGCTGTGCATTCGCCTTGGCCGGGCGCTCCAATGAACACAATTACCTGTATTCGAGAGAGGGAAGCCGGCAAGGGAGAATGATCTCTGTCATTGCACTACTAGCAACAGGTTGGCCGGTCCACTTATTAAACAAGGAAAACTAGGTCGGATAGCATGTTCCTCCAAATACACTCCTCAAACCCTGTCAGCGTTTTCATGTGTATCGGAGTCGACACGTGGTCTACACAGCAGTGGTTCCCAAACTGGGGGAATTTTGGGGGGTCCCCAGATGATTGGCTTAATGTGCAACATTGTTTTCTCACTCAACAGTAAACAAACCAAGATACAGTATAAGTGTATACAGGGTATCTACACATTTCTAAAGTTACAATGTAATGACATTTAAAATGTCAAATTGGCCAAATATTACATAAGCAATGTGAAACATTGTGAAAATAGCTGAACTACAAGCTCACAACGAGCTTGGAGTTCAGCTATTATCACAATATTAATCTGTGGATCAGAGTCAAACTAAATGTAATGCATACAATTGCTTGTCGGGGTGGGGGGGGTTTCCCGTTCAAATATGATTATTTGGGGGCTCGCGGCTTGATAAGTTTGGGACTACAGCCTCCCACATAACCAAATGTATGGGTTATGACAGGGACTACAAGTGTGGGGGTAAAATTGGCATGTCGTCTACATAGGGAGAAAAAAGGAAAAGAAAGTATCTGGCATCCAGGATTCAGGTCTAGACCTATGCCTATATCTGGAGAACTACCGGTGGCCCCTAGCAATCAAAATGTGTTTGCACAAATGACAGAGTGGGCCAAAATGTGGTACATTGCAACATTTTCCCTAACTCATCATTATGCTGTCATTTTAGCCGTGTATCATTGACAAAATTAGCTGGGTGGGAGCCTGACAGTATGTGGGGTGAGGTTTCTGTGGTTTTAGACTCACTTGAGCCCCGAGAAAGTTAGCACACAATGTGAACATGGTCATTTCATAAGACTTTCACTTTGTGAAGGGGCTTCTAAGTTAAGGCCCTTTTTGTATCAGACACACACACACGCACACGCACGCACGCACGCACGCACGCACGCACACAAGTTGATCTACTTAGCAAAGCTGAGCTCCAACTCATGCAGCTTATTTGCTAAAACTCCTAATAAACTCTACATTGACTTATCCTGAGACTCTTACGACTGCTGATCTCGGCTCGATGAATTAAATCCAGCTGTAGTGAGAAACACAGAGGAGGGGGAATGGCTCGGTCTGCCTGCATGGTGGTTAACACCACAATGTTACAGTTAGGCTTCTGCACCAAGACTCTCTTCTTGCGACCCACCTCCGCCATGCAAATCCCCATAAACTACTGTAGGTGGGCTGTATGGTTTAGTGGTTGCGTCGGTGTAAGAAATATGGGGGTTTAAACGGTTGGAATGTGTTTTTCTCGTTTCAAAAAGAAATTGAGCGACGGTAGGAGGGGATATTTTAAATAGCATCAGGGGTTGTATGCCTGTCACATAGCTTTCATTTACCTACCTCGGAAAGTTACATCATGGTATACAGGAAATAACTTTGTTCCATGCTCTGCTCACTATTCAAAAGACACATCTCTACTGGGCGAGGTGAGGTAAGGCGAGAAACACTAGGGGATTCCTTTGTTACGAACGCTTGTATCACTAACGACAAAGTGCGGAGGTTGACTTTCGCATTGGTTAACCTTTTCCCCTCTTCTTAGTTCTTATAGAATCAGACTACAAGCCAATGACAGTATTGTAATGGTCTACAGTTGATCTAGGCTGAGTAACTACAAAACGACCAAAAAGCATCACAAGTGTCATAACACAACCACAAAATATCCAAGAGACAACTTTGGCCTTCTCTTACAACAGGACAGTGGGACGGCAAGAGATGATAATTGTTGGATCTCTGCCCTCCTTGGACTATAATGGCCCTGTCCTTCCACCACTTAGCGGAGCACTGTTTTTTTCTGTATTCTCTCGTTGTGTCTAATCAGTGCCGGCCAGAGCACGCCTGACCGCCTCCACACAGACGACTGTTGTACTTAACCCCAGGGAGATGAATACCCCTGGCGGGAGTTTTTTTCATCCCCAAATGGGGGATTTTATAGTGGCCCATGATGAACAAAACGCTGTTAACTGTCTCACATGGCTGTAAGCCAAACACGTCTGCAAAAGAACTGTATGGTCAGACAGGCCTTGTGCCTGCATCTTTTTTTTTAATGGCAAATACAACATGCATCCAGACACACAAAAGTGGTCCGGAGAGGGGAGGTTTCAGGCCAGGGGACATACATTCCACTGAGGATTAGAGCGGCAGCACATAAAAGCAGTGGGCCACACTGGCCAGAGAGGGGTGGGGTCTCTGGATGGACAACAGAGCTGTGACCACAATGCAGTTCCAAGGGCTTTGTGCACAATCAGGGACAAATCCCATGAGTGGCAGTTTGAAAATCTCCTTTCAAGCCAGTGAATTCCCAGATACTGTACAGCCGAGCCCTCACTTTTGGATGACATTTCACCTCTGAGAACCTGTGAGGTCTGCTGTTTATGAAGCACAGAGCGGCGTTTGTTGATGAATGGGCACACATTGAACTGTGATACAGGTTACAAGACAACTGTCAGAAAATGACACGTACAAGTACTTCCAAGTAATATCAATGACTGCATAAGTTGCTAAATCATGAATGGCAGCTTTCCTGACACAGCGATGTAACTTCAGACTGATGGTAGAAAACGTTTCCACTATTGGGATATTCTTTACTGATCAGCTTATGTTTATGCCTGATATCCGATTACATAACTGAAATATAATAGTTTTCAGTGACTGTGTCAATACAGAGGACACAGGTACTGCATTATGTTTGGCCAGCGTCATGTTTTCTCACAGATATGAAATACTTCAGTAAACACAGTAGCATAACTTCAGTAGCATAAGCTTCTGCTTGGTGTCCACATTTAGATGCAATGCATATACAATTTGCATTACATATTAATTTGCGTGCATGTTAGTTCCATTTCACTGAACTGCTGTCCTTCTTCCTGGAATGGTTCTGGGGTGGAAATTTGCATTCTATGCAAGTGGTGCAAACACACTTGTTCAGGACATGCATGCAAATATCTGATATCAATACCTCCCTGCAATCTCCCACACTGTGGTACAGAAAGAAACAGGTACAGTGTGGACTAGGGTATGACTACATATAACGCCTTTTTATCCCTCCTTGCTACATAGACTTTTGGCAGAAAGCCAAAAGCAATTATTGATAAAGTTTGCAGACATTGTAAAAATAAGCAAATAAATAAACAAATAAAGGAATAAATGAATAGTCTCAACCACATGAACCACACAATTTACTAATAGTTAAGTCTGGAAGACTCCCATATCTATATATATATATATATAGTATTTGTACTGAAAAGTCTTTTGTTTGATTTGCTGTTCTTATTTGTGTACAGTATGTGTTTCACTCTTCTTCTTTTTTCCTGAAGAACCACTGTTAAAATACTTTTGTTACCACAAAGGGTTGTTATCTGCACCAGGCCAGAATGGTAGGGGGCAGAGATTGTTTTCACCCCTGTTCGTCTGCGTGTCTGTGAGCAGCTAATCTTGGGCACCGCTGGACCAATCGGTGTGAAACCCCACATATTTCAAAATCTGCCTCATGGTGGTGCTAGGGGCGGCTGTAACACATTGAGGGGTCTGTAAACAACACAGAGCCAAAAGCGCTTACATGGTACACTACAAATGCCACAGCTTGTTGCAGAAACATTGTTTTTCACCACATTTTAGGCACAATGTCCTAATGCGACATGTGACAATAACCAAACAGAGTTTTGATACTCCATACCGTTTGCCTGCAATTACGTTCACAGAATTGTGGGTGGGGCTTATTTCTTACAAAATATTTCATTAACGCAACATTTAATAATCCTCAAATTGGACTTGCATGGGCCTCGATAGCGCGCACCTCCATAAGTGCTTTTGAGTCTGCCCATAGGGGCCACCACCACAAAAGCTAAAAGTTGCACCGTCTGTTGTACAAACTTCCCCCCACAGGTTCCTTGTGTCCTGACGGCTGCACCCCACGACTGACGCAGCCCTGGGTAGGCAACATGGCCTAGCGGAGATCTATGCTCGGAGGAGCGCACTTTTCTAGTTCCAGATTGTTCTAAGGAGTGCCGGTAAATCAAACCAAAGTGTGATACATAGTAAAATCACTGAAATATGAATTACACACCGACTCATTGTAAAGATGTCAATTTGCGTTTTCAATACCTTTAATTTGACAAAGTCCCAAACAAGGGAATTCAAAATTGGGTGGAGACCTTGTAAGATTAGAGTGATCCTTCCCGAGGTTCTCAGGGTAATGAACACCAAGTGCACCCCAATGTCATTACATAACATTCTTCAAATTCTGAAGATAAGTCTGTCTGCTGCTTGCTTGATTTTTGTTAATGAAGAAAAAAAACTAGCTTAAGCCTCCGTCTCTCTCTCAGTCACGGAAGGACAGAAATCTGAGAGCCAGTGCCTGTGAGAGCAAAGATTCACTCGTTTTGGAGCCCAGACATCCAATATCTTGAGTCATACACAACGTAATCTATCTGCACAATCTTGTTAGAGCTCCACACAAAACAAATCTTTCTTTCTAGGAAGAGATACCAAGATACTATAACTGTCAGGACCAGAATACTACACATCCTACAGCAAGTACATTCCACAGAAACCAAATGCCATGGAAAGACAATAGAGCATCCTACACCTCTGAACTGAGAGAAATTCCTAGAGTCATAATGTACTTCCCACCAAAACAAGACATAGAAATTATATGGCTCTGTGCCGCAAATGAGCAAAGCCCTTCTCCATCATTGCAAAGTGGGGTCATGGTCAGACAGTACGGATCCTCTGACTCAGGGAAAACACATTCTACTCTTAATCCTTTCAAATGCCCTATCTGTGGGGAGCCAGAGGTACCTATGGCAGGGCACAGGATAGACCTGACACAGGGGTACTTTGAACAGGGAATGAGGGAATTAAAATGCATGACTTTAATGACTAGACAGTCAGCAAACAAGAGTCTACTAATCTAGGTGGTGGAGTGGATAGCAGAAAGAAAATCCAAATACGACACAAGCTTGGTTGTTCTCCCGGGTTTATTGACCAAATCTTCCTGATTGGCCATTTGACAATCCAAGATGAAAATCACCATGTCTCTGTGGTGGGCACGAACTTCACTACACACATTTCTATGGGGGGAAAAGCAACTTTGTGAGGCCAATTACCAATTTGATGGCCATCCGGAAAAATGGGAACCATCTTGGATATTCAAATGACCAATCTGCCAGATTTGATCAGGAATCTCAGCTGCATATTGCTTACTGTATCTAATATGTACTATGCACTATATAATCCCTGCAAAACAACCCATTCAATATTATTGTTATAACTGGTGTGTGCTATAGCGTAGGTAGGCAATACATGACTTGTTTTATCATAATACCCAAATCAAATGAATCAATTAAAGATAACAAGCCAAGATTGTCAACAGCACTCACACATGCTTTTAAGTGTTGTCTTGACCTTGAACACCAGACATAATGAAATGGGCTGCTAAACCTGTAGCATAAAGAAGATCGATAAATTGTCATGAGATGAAATTTGGAAGCATGTAAAACACAAAGCAACAGGCATTTTACATCTTATATAATTAGATTCATCATATCAAAAGCTTTGAGACCGTTTTACTCCAAAACAGAATTTGAAGACAGGTAATTAGTATTTTTGAGTCATTCCTGTGATTATCTTTAGTAAAATATTTTTTGCCCATTCTTAGTTGAAAGTAGTATTAAAAAAACACTTTCAATGCATTCCAGACCTTGCAATTTTTACACTCAATTGCGTGTGCGTGTGCGTGTGTGTGTGTGTGTGTGTGTGTGTGAGTGAGAGAGTCAGGTGACATCAACATTTACACAGAGCCCTTTACTGATATTTGCAAATGGTGGATTTGCTTTTTTTAACTACTGGCAGTCTACTAGTTTGTTGATGAATAAACAAACACATTGACCAGGAAGTCAGACAGGACAAGAACATTACATCATTTAAAATGTCCCTGTGTGAGTGTGGCAGGCAACAATAATCTGTTCTGATTTAGCTCTTCTTTACAGGAAGACAATAAGACACCACGTAACACAGCACTCTACTCTGAACTAATACAAGGATCACAATGGAGTCGATGGCCATGTACACAAATAAAGCCTACTATTTAACGAGGAAGACTCTAATTTTCTGGAATAGGATGAATGCAAATCCAACCATCATTTATTTTAAGAATACATTTGTTTTTCTCTTGAACTGATAATCTTCACACTGTGAAAAGAATATGAAGAAAGCCTGCAGCATAGAGTGACAGGGGTCACAGGGGTGTGTGTGTGTGTGTGTGTGTGTGGGGGGGGGGGGGGGCGCATTAGCCAATTCACAAGCGATTATCCCCTCACCCACAAAATATGCAAATGGTAAATGACTGCGTGTCATTTGACATATGGAAGAGTAACAGGCCTGACTTAACTAATGACTGGCAATATGTTTTTTTCACAGATTTATCTGGATGCTGCCCTGAATCCTAATTCTTCAACAGAACCAAATATAGATTAGGCACTAATCCAAGCATGGTTATAATGTCAGTATTAGCCAAACCCTATAAACCCCAGCTGAGAGCTGCTTCACAGTGAGCGTAAGGGAAGAATGTTTTTGGTAAGAGTTTCCACTGATTAGGCCTAAACCTAATATAAAGAGCTGAGCCTTGTGTATTCTCATACTTAGACAGAACAGGCTTTGAATTATAAGTGTATACGAGAGCCCTGGCACTGATCAGGTTTCCTCTGCTTTATTATCTGTCAGGGTAACATAAACCCTCCCTCCTCACACCACTTATTCAACAGAAGATAAACATTTAAACAGGTAAGTGGACCCTATTCTATCAGAGACCAAGTTGTAGGTTACATACCTGTACATCCTGAACAGCACTTGATATTTTAATATAATACTCTTCTCCATAACGGGAGATTAAGTAGCTTCAGTTAAAATTACCAACTTTGACAAGGCTCTTTTCTTTATTTTATCACCTTCTGGTACCTCCATTTCAAAACATTAAAAATGACAGCATACTTAGAATGCTGATACACTTAAATGGTGACATCAGAGGGATGAATTTCAGACGACTCTGAGTTACAATGGAGAATCAATGATAAATCATTTAGGTAAATGGAACTCACTTGGTCGGCTATGCAATACCATCACTTAGCATGCATAATCTAATAACTGTCTGGGTGACAAGAAATAAACTTGCGTGCTTGCACGTGCACACAAACACAAGAATTGAAGGGAATTCTCACCTGATCTGCCCCATAGGCTGCAGCGAACTCCATAAACTCCTCAATGCGAACAAAGCCATCTCCGTCTTGGTCCAAAGCATCAAACACAGCTTTTAGCGGTGATACATCTCTGTCGCTCTGATTCGTGGTAGAAACCATGTGCATGGGGTCTGACACCATTTTAGAGAGGGAAACTGCATCCACTGTGTCCTCAGTAGTCCATCCTGGCTCAGGAGAAGACTCACACAACTCCTGAGCTGGGAAATCAAACGTATCCGTTTCGTCACAATCTGAATGTCCAAACAGGTTCAAGTGCATCAACACCTCCCCGTCACTCTGCTCAGTTTGCAAATCAGGAACAGCATCGTCTGGTATACCCTCGGGTGGTGTTACATCCCATTTTTCCTCATTGTGGAACTCACCTGTGTTCAGGCACTGATCCAAAGCCATTTCCTCATGGTTGGGTTCAGATAAAATGCTGCTGCCTGCCATCAAATCCTCCCCATTCTCTGCAGGGCAACAGTCACTAGGCAATTCACCCAGCACAGGAGCATCGCTATCTGAGGATACCCTAGGTGTCGAGGCAGAGTGCTCCGTTGAAGAGTTTGAGTTTAGCAAGGAACAGAGAGGGGACAAGACACCCTCGACTAGGTTCTCTGAAGACAGATTTCCAGTGAAAGTTGTCAATGTGCTTTCCTCTTCTAACTTTTCTGCAGGAGTGTCTGGTGATGCATCTGTGCAGTTCAGAGAGGTGGGACTAGCAGGGAAGAAGCTGAGGTTGCTGTGACAATCAGGAACATCTGTAACATCCAACAAAGGCATGGATCCTTCTTGAACTTCTGACAGTGTACTAATGCAGTTTGCAGGGACAGTGACATGTGGGAGGCAACTTGGAGGCAACCCGAGTGGGGTCATGTTACCAGTTATAGGCAGATCAGTCACCGGTTCGAGGAATAAACCTTTGTCCCCAGTTTCAGGTGACACAGCCTCCCCACCCAGGGAGGGAGGGAGGCCCATGTCCTTCTCCCCCAGCGATAAAAGGAACAGCTCCTCGCTGACACCCTGTGGGTTGAGCTCACCTGAACGCTCTGGGGTGAGAGAGGCGGGGGAGTGTTCACAGGGTGAGAGGAGATCTACCAACAACGAGGCAGCCTCTGTGTTATTGGTGTCAGAAGTCCTATCTGAATCCTTCACGGGAGAAGATGGTTCGCTAAGGGTTATTAGCTCCCCCTGGCTACTTGCAGCATATGTGTCATTGACAGGAGCATCTTGTATCGGATTCAGTTCCTCACAGGCAGAATTTTCCCAGAGTAAATCCGTAGGACTGGGAGAAAACAGCCAGGTGGGTTTTTCTGTTAAAGGCAGTTGCTCTTGATGGATACTCAGGAAATCCCCTTTAGAGTCACTGGGTTGATCTCCCTTCAGTTGCAATATATGTTCTCCATGAGACATGGGTGTCCTAAAGAGGCTGTCTAAATTGAACTTGTTGTTTTCCTGGAAAACATCTCCAATGGTTGGAGGTGCTTTGCCCTGATCAGCAGTTTTGAAATCCAGTCCTGTCTGACCAGTTGTGTTTTGGGGCAACAAGCCTCCTTTGTCTGTATCCAGACTGACAAACCTGAGGGGCGACGGGGGTTCTGATTCCCACTCTGTATGACCCACAGGGCCAGACAGTACCGTCTGTTCCATTTGTATGGATTTTTTCACAGAAAAACACTGGAAACGTTTTATCTCAAAGTCAAGATCCACTTTTTCAGTCTAACTATTGTCATGATGTCTGATGGCATGGCTCATCTTCATATAGATCAGTCTTTGAACAATATGCGTGTGAGACTCCCAATACCATTGTCTAATTTTGGAAGAAAAAAAGTAAGTACCCGGATAAAGGGAATAACATTATTGCACATTAAAATCCACTATTGTAAAATCTACATGGATATTTCACTTACGTATAAATCTGTTTCTAACTCTCTATGTTCCACTGTGTCATGGCCAGTCCACTCCTGGCTGCTGCCAACTTCTCCTGCTGCCAAACAGCTGATGTCAACATGCTTCACGTGCCCCTGAAACCTAAGCAACCTTTCAAAACAGCACTGCTACAATAACACCGAAAGTAATCTCACCCAAATAAGCCGACCAGGTGAGAACCAAAACATGTATACGAGTATAATGTCGATCCGCACTAATAATAATTAGCTGATCATCATCATCTATCCCTTACAGAACAGCGCGGCCACGGTGGAGCTCGCTGCTGGTAGAGAGTCAAGAGTCAGGATTGAAAACCTTTGCATTGCAAAGCGATTCATTGAAGTTATCCTAACACGCGACAAGCCTCTCTAAACTAGACATGTGTAATCATTCATTTCTTTCTTCGAGCATCCCGTTAGATAGTTTTCCTCCCGTGTCTGTCATCGGGAATTACAGCTGCTAGCCCCGGCTAGCGAAATTAGCTTGTTAGCCAGTTAGCTCGCCAAACATTCCACCTCATCTCAAATAACAAAACACAGCGTTGCGATATAAAGCTCGTCAAAGTGCCATGAAGGCCGTCTGTCTGTCTGTCTGTCTGTCTGGGTGTGTAAAACACGGTCCGACGGTTAGATCCGCATTTTAGATGCCGCTGTGTTTTGATCTCCCCGTTGAACCGCTTCGAAAGGAACTGATCCACAAGAACCATCCACCTGTGTCCGTTAAGACAAGATCAGGCCCCGGACTGGAGGGTTAACAAAAAAAAACACCGTCCTTGTCTTCTTTCCGCCGAATCCTTCACGTTCTCCTCGTCCCGACACACGAGATGTGACTCGACGACATCGGTGCCATTGATCGTATCGATCTAAGTCGAGGCAGAAAGCTCCATGGCAGTGTGGGGTTAGTAAGGAACGCTCTCCTCTCTCCTCAGCATCAGCAGCAGTACAGTGATGTCCCCATCATCCTCCTCCTCCTCCTCCTCCTCCAGCCGCAGACACACAGCTGACGTTTCACGCATGCGCACACCACACACCGCAGTATCACTGGGGTTAATAATAATGTAAGCCGGTGTGTACTCCGTTGGTACGACGGTGTCGCGTGCCAAAAATAGCAGATCTGCAAGCTTTTTAATATCGCGTGTACACGCTTTTAGCTTGTTGATCTGCCAATCGACACCCCTGCTTCTCCTTGTTAAAGACAGCAGGATTTCATAAAATAATAAAATAAATAGTGCAGATTAGATTGATAGAGTATTTTTCTGCACTAATACTATTTATTTTATTATTTTATGAATATATGCTGTCTTTAAGGAGGAGAAACATAATTTCGTTTTTTTCCAAAGTTGCAGATGGAAAGCAAATAAATAATACAAAAATAATAAACAAATAAAGCAATGGAAATCTTGCGATGGTGTAAAGAAGCCTATATAAATAAGAACATATACACAGCTTGTTTTGTTAATGTGTAATGTGCATCACAATCCTAAGCAAAGAACATCATGGATGTAGAATGACAGTCCCTTTCGCACACAGTAACAGTTACTTGTTATGACCCAAATACGGTGTTAATGGTTCACCTGGTCACTTGGTCAGGGTTGTACCAGTATTCCTGTACACAAATAGAGCATTTGGTATGATCTTGAAGTCTTTAAATAGGCTTCTTCTCAACAAACGAATGCATTTTGTGAAGTGCTATAGTATGGCTCCCCCGTGTGGAATATAATGTGAGTAGCAGCCGTGGGCAGCTCCTTCTGACAAGCAACCATTATTAACCAGTACTGCACTTATTCTTTTAAGACAACAATCACTTGAATGGACCAAAACATTTCCAAAATAACTATTAAGAGAGGTCTAGCTTGCAAGACCTATTTATGGGTGTATTTGTTGATGACATGTATGTTAATATTCTATGCCGTTATGAATTGAATACATAGGACCACAATGGAAAGAAGTCCCCAGCACCTTTTTTTGTGTTATCCTTTTAGCCTAAATGCTTTACTGTACCTTCATGCTGTTTACAATTTTGACGTGTTATGCCCTGGTTGTCATTTAATGATAACCTGCTATTTGATTAAAATCACCTGTTGTTTCTCACAAGATGTCTGTGATCAAATATTTGCAAAAGGAGAAAGAAAAAAACCTGTATATGCAATGACTTATTGTACATGTGTTGTTTTTTGCTTGATCAGCAGCACCGCCCAGCTGTCGTCTGTCAAAGCATTTATCCCAGTGCTGTGCACACACTCAACAGGGTTTATGTAATTATTACTTTAGCACTTGCAACAATCTGATCTAGGTGTTTGAGAATACGATGACTATCACTCACAGGTGGATCAAATTATCTGTGATAATGCAATAAACTACAATCATGATTCACTGTAATTATAAAATATTTATTCATGGAGATTGTGAACATTTTATATAAAAATTACAAATAATGTGCATAATTACAAGCTAGATCACTGAAGAGTAAGTTATATTCTAAGAATGAATTGATTCTTAACTTGGACAGTACAGCGAGAGTTGACTTATTCATGGCTTCATTAATATTTGGTCCATCACCAACATTCTAATTAACACACAATGCAAAATATTTCCTACGATTGTAGATGATACTGTAGTTTTCACGTTCTCTAACCACTTAACCTTACAGGGAGTATTAGGTTGAGAAGACCATCAACAGAACATTAGATTTACAGATGGTTTCTGATTTGCAATATCAACTTCTCTGTTTACTTGGGTCTTTTTTCAGGTGACCAAAAACCTAAAAGAAAAAAAGAAAGACAAGTGGATGAGCAAATTTCACATTGTAATCACATCAAATACAGTAACTACAGGTTAGTGCAAACTCCCTCAGCTAAGGCTGACTTTAAGAAAGATGACTGCAAGGAAGGGCGAGCCAACACTGTAACTTTAATTGACAACAATAGTCTCATTGCTTTCAGAATAATCTATAGTACACTAATGTTATTCACCAGAACACTCGCACTGTGAAAATTCCAAACTCCACTCTCCCATCCTTCCCATCGTCTTTCTATTCGGTTGTTAAGACGTGACGTTGCGCCCCGCTAGAATAACTTCCGGGTCCAAGTGTGTATTTTCCCAATATGCGCAGTGCTGTGTCCCTCGCTGTTTTAACAGATCTGAGACTAAAATAACGACTAAAGTGTCATTCTACCGCTTTCCTGGCAACGACAAAAAGAAGAGGAAATCGTTTTCTTATATACATATATATATATATATATATATATATATATATATATATATATATATATATATATATATATATATAAATAAATAAAAAATATTATAATGTTAATGATAATAATAAATACATACAAATATAAATATATATATATATAATATATATTTTACTGTCTATGATATTAGCATTAAGACCCTTATTAACCCTCAATGGTTCCAACATGTTTGTTTACAATGAAGAGTGGACGGCGCTGGTGCCTTTTGGACCCGGACGTGACGTCGGACTACAAAATGACGTCAGACTTAAGAACCGAATACAGACGTTAAGCTCCGCCTCCACCTACACACCTGTGTTCAGGAGGAGGAGAGAAGGGGCCTGGTTCAGAGTTTAGCGGATTTAGAGGAGAGTATACCCAACAGCACGGACACGTCATTGTGAGAAGTCAGCCACGCCCCTCCATCCGCCACCAGGATGGCACCGGTCACATAGGACGAGGCCCGGCTAGCCAGGAACAGAACACCATGGGCCATCTCGGTCTTGTTGCCTGCCCGCTGCAGCGGAATGGACCGGAATGCACCAGCAGCTTCACCCCTAGGGCCACCTATGAGGGATTTAAACATGGTTCAGCAAAAGTTTAAACTTTTAAGTTAATTAGTTGGTCTATCTATGAACTAGCAACTTAACTAATAATAACAGCCATTCTGAACAAAAGCATAATATGTATATTTCTATATTTAAGGGTAGGCTACAACCAAGAAACAATATTTGACTGTCTTAAAGTTACAGAAACTTGCAGTTACATAAACTGTAGTTGGCACCTCTAGTCTTTATATGTTAAAACATTAGTAAAATGAATGACAGTAAAATGGCTTATTCCACTGATATATTATAGTGTCAAGTAAATCCTCACCCAGTCTTCGGAAGCCTTCTGTGCCGGAGATAGGACCAGGGGCTATTGTGTTGACCCTGACCCCACTAGGACCCCATTCCACAGCCAGGTGCTTGGTCATGGCATCTGTACACAGAAAATGGGCAACCGAGTTATTTTGAAGGATTCTCAATCTCATTCTTATGCCTCCACAGGCAGATAGCTCTAGCCAGAGGCATTATGTTTTCGGGTTGTCGTCTGTCCATCCCAACCTTATCATACCATATCACAAACGCCGTGAGGGAATTTCATGAGCAGAAATGTCCACTTGGACTCAAGGATGAACTTATTGAAGTAAGTGCTCAAACGGCAAGGTCACTGTGACTTACATCTGTCCCAATCTCATGAACGCAATATCTCAGGAACAACTTGAGGGAATTTCATGATATTTGGCAAAATGTCCACTTGCACTCAAGGATGCACTGATTCAAAGTAGGTGGTAAAGGTCACTGTGACCAAACAAAACAGGCTAATTCAATTAATTCAGTCTTCATTCAAAATACATGTTTAATTTGAGTCTGGACAGACAGATTTAAATGGCAACTGGTTGCGGAGGCATACAACAGCGATGGTATTTCTAGTTATAACTTTAAATCATAAAATGGTTATTTCTTACCATTTGCAGCCTTTGCAGAGCCAGCATGCACCTGGAGGCCCTGTCCCCTGTAGCCAAGTGTTGCTGAGATGTTCACAATGTTGCCTCCATGGTCCTGCACAAAACCATCA
Source organism: Gymnoscopelus microlampas (assembly GCF_963454915.1). Classification (NCBI taxonomy): domain Eukaryota; kingdom Metazoa; phylum Chordata; class Actinopteri; order Myctophiformes; family Myctophidae; genus Gymnoscopelus; species Gymnoscopelus microlampas. Next base: position 25,889,609 of record NC_139951.1, on the reverse strand, counting down.
TGGGACAATCACAATCTATCAGAAAAAAACAAACTATGTCTGCACTATTGAATTTGAGAAAACAAAAACAACAGTTAAGCATCAATAGTTGTAATTCTAGACCAGTGTTGCACAGGAGAGGAACCCGCTTGTTCTCAGAGAAAAGGAGAATCTCCACACAGATGCTTATAAAAAATCGAAACAACGTAATGCATTCAGACTGACATGAAAAGTACAGTACCTTGAACCACTTCTCATAAACCATCTTGCTGGAATTGAACGTGCCCATGGTGTCTATCTCCATGACGGTCTTGAAGGCATTGAAGGACAGGGAGGTTGCGGGGCAGAGGAAATTCCCAGCAGCATCTTTCAAAGAATTTACATAATCATAATAATTTCCAAGTTCAACCCCCCAAAACATGTAATACTGTATATCATTATAGCAGAACAATCATCTGTATGTCATATTGCACTTAAGCAAAGAGTTTCTATAATATTATCTATTGAGTGTAATAATATTGTAATGATGTAACAGTCTGGAGAGAGAACCTGCACATGTAAAGATAGGAGATAAAGATAGATGCAGCTTGAAAATGATTATAAAGTTAATGATTCAACTAAAACCTTCAAAAGTCGGCCTTGATCCAAACACATTTGCACATAATTGCCATATAGGAAACCTTAGCATTACGTCTTTATTATAGGGGTGTTGTAAATTGAGGAACATGCTAGTCACAAGTGTCACTGTGTGTGTGTGTGTGTGTGGGTGGGTGCTTGTAATTTAAGTTTAGGCTTGAGAGTCCCACCCAATTATCAGACTACCACAAACAGAAAGACAGTCACATTTGCATACTGTTAATGAGGATGTCTATGCGACCAAACTCTTTCAGCGTCTCCTCCATGGCGGCAGCAATCGTCTCTGGCTGCCTCACGTCAATACACAAAGGTAGACAACGGCGTCCTGACACAGCAGACAACTTGTTGGCTGCCTAAAGGGATGGACACGGTCACAATGAGTAAGACAGACTATCAAGCTTCATAAAACCTTTTGCCTATAGATTCCTGAAATGATGTAAGAGTGACCTCTTTGAGCTTGTCCATGTTCCTGCTGGCTATCACTGTGTCACAGCCATGCCTGAAAGACATACAATAAATCTGTTAGAATGCGTTAAGCCTAATTTATACTTAGTTAGTATAAATACAAAATAAAATAGTTATTTTTGTTGAGCGGTACAAGTATAAATTAGGCTCAAGGCAAGAGGTAAATACTATCAAAATAAATATATATCATGTGAAAAGGTATAATTAAAGTGGCTGAAAAGGGAATGTAGTACTTAAGCAGATTGGATAAGTAGGGTGACAGACAGGCAGTAATTTCGTGAAAATCGCCTAGCTACAGTATAGTGCACACACACACACACACACACACACACACACACACACACACACACACACACACACACACACACACACACACACACACACACACACACACACACACACACACAATATATGAGGAGGATAAAGGTCAGGTGACCATTATGAATATTTATGATGACCTCAAGGTGATAAAGGTCGAGTATTATCAAGCGGTAAAAGGTTAAGGACAAATAGTCATGTTGCAAGGATAAAATAAACACAATAAAATACAGGGAACGTCTTTACACTTCTAGAGTTACATTACAACTCTCCGGATTATGTTGTGCAGGGGTGAATCTCCTAAAAAGTCTCCATCCACTTAAGCGTGAGATAATATTTCTGACAAATGGGGTATGTTTTATCTTACATAACTTCAAACTATAAGCTAAGAGACGACAGCCTGACTCTCAGATAGCAAAGATCGGGGGCAAAGTCAGGTGCCACATGGAAGACTATGAATGGGCCTTTTACAGTACAAAATGCACAATTGAGACATTTTAATCTAATGACATACATCTTAGATCATGTCATCAGTGACTCAAATTTGGTTGGAAACTACAAAATGTTCAATCAATTGTCACTGTTTCTATATGCAGTACCTCACAATTAGTAGTTTTCACTCATGGAAATACAGTCTACAAGCAGGGTGCTGAGGAGGATAATATCAATAATAGTTTGATGCAGTACTACTATTGCCCCATGGAGGCAAGAAATATGTCTTACCTCATGAATACTTCAGCTATACGCAGACCAATTCCAGATCCTCCACCAGTTATAAAAGCAACTTGATCCCTAAAAAAAACAACTTCAAAACTTACATGGCATACATAAATTATCATGAATTCATAAGTTACACCTTTCCACATTTCCCTAATTCTTATTACATTATGATGCCATGCCATAGCCAATTGTGTGTGCAACACCAACGGTACAACAGAGAGATCTCACATATTACAGTGTTGCACTAAATACTTACTTTAATAGATCTGGACTGTAGATGTGGGTGTATGAAGTCATGCAGTCGTCTGTGTCAACATCCTCTGGCAATAACTCTCCAACTTGTTGTGGCTCTGCCATTTTGACGTTTCTAAAAGATAAACTAACTTTGAGCAAAAGCAATGTATACAAAGTGTAGAATTCGACACACGGTGAGGTCAAATGAAAGTGTAAGTTCAGTTGCACAAGTCAGTTCACTGTTTTACCTCCTGCAAGCAGGCAGGACACCGACAATCTCCCGTTGACAGAACAAATACACGATCAAATACAAGTAAACTGAGTCGAATTCCGACAGAAGACGACACACTTGACCGTTGCGTTAATAAATATACAGCTTGTTTTGTTGTTGCTACCACAATGAAGAAGCTGTCCTGCTTCTGTCAGAGTTCCGTCAACCTAAACATACATACGTAAGCATATGACTTCCGGGTGTTGGAATTCAAAATAAGAGATATATTTTCCAATGTTGAAAGAGTTTGAGATTCCTGAATTGGTGTCCAATGGCCATGCTAAAACTGCAGATTTGAGATTTAAAATTGCCCTATCTGTTATATGTGATGATGGTCCTGGATGGAATGGAACACTATTTGCTCCATGAAGCCTTCCACAAAATAGCAACACGTTGTAGCCTACCAGCTGTGCCAACTGTTGAATATGAATATGAATATGAATATGAATATGAATATGAATATGAATATGAATATGAATATGAATATTCATGTTAATGTTAATAGTAGTAGTAGTAGTAGCAGCAGTATTAGTAGTAGTAGGTTATCAGCAGCAGCAGCAGAAGTAGTAGTAGTTGTAGGTCTAGTAGTAGTAATAATACATGAGAAATATAGATAGATTTAGTTGATACTCAAAGACACAGACACAGTCATCAACGTGTCGTTAGCAGCGGGAGTGCAGGTTGGAGACCTATAAACATAAATATATATATATAAACATATATGTGCTGTATGAAATAAGCACAATTGCACCAAAAGCTCCTCAATTTGAAACCTTAGCTCACGCAACAATTTTGGCCAAACCAGCCACAATAAACAGCTTGAGGCACGCACCACATAGGCTCATTATATAGATCATAACATTATATTAAGCATATATTAAATATTCGTTATTATTACTGGAAATTAGTGCGTTTGAGTTCAAAGATGTGCCCATTGCTGTGATAACAGCTCCACAATTTGGCTCAAACTAGTAAGAAACTTGTGGCACTAGTTTAGACTCATTATAAGGAATTTTGTAAAAATGTACAAAGACATAATTATCTTGACAAACCAGCTAATATTTCGCATTCTGTGTTCTATTGGAAATCAGTACATTTCAACTATGTGTCACTTGCTTTCAAGAGCACCAACATTTGGCCCAAACCAACCAATCAGCTGCTTGGGGCCCTCTCTCTCTCTCGCTCTCGCTCTCTCTCTCTCTCTCTCTCTCGCTCTCGCTCTCTCTCTCTCTCTCTCTCTCTCTCTCTCTCTCTCTCTCTCTCTCTCTCTCTCTCTCTCTCTCTCTCTCTCTCTCTCTCTGTAGCCATTATATTGTTTCATTAATTGATTTTTGCTTTAATACTGTCCAGGCAATTTCCACCTAGGCTCAGTTGTTTACAGATGCTGCTGAGATGCCAAAAAGGCCTGCTCTGTATGTTAAAATTCATATTTTCCAAATATAACAGACATTTACTTATATTTGTTGTTGTTTTTGGTTAGGTCAAAGGTCACATCATTATTGTTTACAACATATTCCTGATAAGTCCTCCTGTAGTGTATCGTATCAGTCAATGTCAATCTTATTTTGAAATCCATTAACCGGATGTACAATTCTTACTAGGTTTGACTTGATGAGCACGTAGAGAACACTTAACATGACGAAACATGGTGTACTTTGGACCCTTTGCTTTGGAGCTGCTTTGGACCATAGTTTTTTTCACAAATGATAAATCATGATGCCTTATGGGTAATGAAGTCCTGTTAGGGTTTTTCTCAAAAACCAGTGGTGCAAAGTAACTAAGTACATTTTACATTTAAGTACTCTACTTAAGTATATTGTGAGGTACTTTTTACTTTACTGGAGTATTTCCAATTTTCAATACTTTTACTTCCAATCCACTACACCTTAGAAGAAAATATTGTACTTTTACTCCATTACAATTATTTTAATATTTTGGTTACAAGTTACTTTGCAGATTTTGTATTATTATTACAAAACATACATTAACCTCTACTGCCCTAAATATACTTTGGCAATTTGAAACTAGCCGATATATACAACCTCATCGCATTGCCACATGGTGTGAGCTTGTAGATATGCTATTTTCAAAAGATTTCTAAACATTTTGAATTGAACTTTAAATGGGACATTTTTGCATAATGAGTGCTTTTACTTTTGGTACTTTTAGTACATATTGATGCCTATACATTTGTACTTTTACTCAAGTCAATTTTGAATATTGAACTTTTACTTGTAACTTAAGTGTTTTTACATTATGGTTTTTGATACTTTTGCTTAAATAATAAATGTGAGTACTTCTTCCATCACTGCAAATAGCTATTTTCAAATTTCATTTTCAGAAACATTCTAGAGAAAATAATTATATCCCCTAAACATTGAAAGTCATCATTATTTTTGTATCAGTAGATTGATGAAAGGAAAGGTCTGGGACCAGGTCTCTAAAGTCGAGGACGTTTATAACAGTAATGGTCTGTTTTTCCCAGCCAGAGAGCCAAGGCAAACTCATTGATATTGATCAAGCTCGTCTCCAATAACAATCAGCCTTTTATGATGGCACCACTCAGGATCTCTCTAGTGGTAAACTGACCCCCAATTTAAACGGTCCAGCTATCTGCTTGCATGGTCGATGTTCATCTGTGTGCATTAGTATAACGAATGGCCTGAGAGAGCCGTATTTGGGGATTTATTGACAGGAAGAGTCCAATGAAACTAAAGAGATAGATAGGACTATCTCAGATGATTCGTGTTGCACTTGCTACAAAGCCTGCAGATAGGCTAACATTTCTCCTTTTTTTTGTCTGTGTAAAAGCTTTTCCATTTTAAGTAACATCAATGTAAAAATATAAATTGAATATAATTTTTTTTCCAGAGAGCAATAAGCACTGTCATTAAATTGTTAAGATTGCAATTGATGTGAATTAACAGCAGCCCTATTTGACTTTGTTTATTATTGTTGTTTTTGTTATTAATAGTAGTAGTAGTATTCATGTATGTGAATGGATGGTTACATGACAGTTATTTACAACATAACACTTTCAGGCCATAAAACAAACATGAAATCTGTATGTATTTTTTCACCTTTCCTTTTTATATTTGAATGTATTTTCTTTATTAGAACTCATCATTAGCTACAGTACACAAGCCAAAACAGAAAACACAAGAAGAAATACCCACATATTTCTTATATGCCATCATAGAATATGGTTAATAATGCACAAGTTTAACTTATTTGGCCTTTCTTTGAAACATGAACTTAAACGCAGACCTTTCTATGTACACGGTTTGTTTCTGCTGATGATGTGATGTGAACCAGGAGTTGATGTGGAACTGATATCGTTCATACATCGAGGTTTATGAACTTCAGAAACTTCACTAAACCTAAAATGAATAAAGTGCATAATTCACTCCTCTTTGAAATTCATCAATGCTTTCTTCTGCACCACCTCAACTGTAGTTTCATAGTTTGCTGCCAAGTGGCACTGTTGTGTAGGTTTGTATCACATGCAAGGGAGTGAGGGCTGAGAACATAACATAAAAGGAGTTCAGATATTCTGGATTTTAAATGTTTCAAATTCATACATTACAGGGCTTTACAGACAGTGCAAAGGTGCATAGAGTGCAAACGTTTCAATACATATTGGATTTTCCTCAGTGCAAAGTGAGACAGGCATGCTGAGTCACTAGGTGGTTAGCCTACTCTACAGGTGCACAATGATCTGCCGGCAGATAATGACATTACAAACAATGAACAGAAATATGTTATTTCTGTAGAATAAAATAGATAGACCATATAGTTATTTTAAATAACTATATCTGACAAACATTTATTTGTGGATCCACATTGGAGCCGAGGGAATATGACAAAAATAAGAGAGACGAGAAAACACATCCATGTATGCCTAAATGAGTGCTTACCAGGGTTCAATAAAAATGGGAAATGGGTGTGCTGGTAGACGACCAGCTGGAGACCTGTATTGACCATCAATGACAGAAATGAGTGAGTCCTCCTTAGATTTTCAGATCCCATGGGCCATGAGAATCTCACAGAATCCCTGGCCATTGCTCTAAGCATGATGGATTATTCTCCCTCCTGGCTCCCAAGCTGTGGAATGACCTCCCACTCTCAGTTAGGACTGCAGACTCAATCCCAATTTTCTACCGGTCTGAACACTCATCTCTTCACACTCTACCTCACCCCCTAGAACTCGTTCTGTTCTTGTTGCCAATTTTTGATAGACGAGTTATAGTACTATTGTTTACTTGTTCACTTAGGTTATTTAGATACTGTTTGCTTGTCAACTAATTCTAAGTAAGTTATTTAGATGGCATGTTGTTTACTTTAGACTGATGCCAGGTTTGATATTTTACTTAATTTTGCTTGATCGTTTGATTATAGTTCATGTTCAACATAAATTATTCAAATTGGTTACAGATATGGAGTGGATAAGATAGCATAATCAATCCTCCCTCTGTAATAAGCTTTTATGTAAATATAACATTCATTTGACTTGTATAAAATTACACATATATTGCATGGCTTTTTAAAAATATCAATAAGTGTCCAATATCAATGCCATATTGCATTCCCATTGAGTCCAGGACAAAAACAATATCAAATAGGGATTTTATCACACTTGAACAAGAAAACTTGAACAAAATCATCCTGATGCAGGAACATATGAACAAGTACCAAACAATTGTCATTATGTAGACAACAAGCACCACAGATTCAGTCAATTCGTATGATGAGCCATATATCCACATCAGAGTTGAAGGTCTTACATTCACTGTCAGCTCAGGCCTACTGCACCACAACAGTAACAGCCGGAGGTCCAGTTGACTGCAAGCTCTGTGCCTGTGTTTGTGGAGCAGTACTTCTGTCATCTGGTGGTGACACGGGCTTGCTAGCCTGTCCCTTCTCTTCCTCCAGACCCACTAGTCTGGCACTTACTTCCCACAACCTCCGAGCCACCTCCTGGTCAAGGGCCTGGGGTGCTGGTTCTTTTTCTGTCATCACATCATAGTAGCCCCCCGTGAGCCCCTCAAGCTCTTCAGCAACAGCTAGGTAGACGCTGGGCTGCGCTCCCAGTTCTGGCCCTTTCACCAGTATAGAGAAAAATGGACCTAAAGAGGAGGATAATGAAATGAAATGAAAGGTCACTGGAAGGTTTGGAAGTAAAATGACTACTCTGACAGATGGGACAATGTTCAATATTGAGTCCTATGAGATTAGGTTTTAATGAGTAGTTGGCTTAATGCAGCATATGGTCAATTAATTTGCCCAGAGGCAATGAGAATGTGGATTTTCCTCAAAACCCAACAGCTAGTGAAGAAGCAGGTTACTCACCAAGTACCGAGCTTGAGAACTGGGATTGATGGAGGCCAGTGTGTCTCCCCAAATCTGTGGAAACCACCCCAGGGTGCACGGAATTCACAGTGACTCCAGTACCTATTATTAACAAACACACACGCATCTCCATGAGTAATATATATGAAGAGACTTCCAAATCACGATTATAAAACAGGAGCATATACTTTAGGCCAAACTCCTACGCGCACACACCCACATGGGTGAGAGTCACTAGACTTGCCTTCTAACCGCTTGGCTAACTCTCTGGTGAAGAGAACATTTGCAAGCTTGCTTTGGCAGTATGCCTTCTTTGTTTCAAACTTCTTCTTCTCCCAGTTCAGGTCGCTGAAGTCAATCTCTCCAACAATGTGGGCGAGCGAGGCCAGGTTGATCACTCTACTGGGGGCGGAGTCTTTCAACTTATCCAGCAAGAGATTTGTCAACAAAAAATGTCCTGAAATAAAGTCATATAAAATGCTGTTACTCTACTAGTACTGCATATGTCAGTAGTAGGCTACTTTCCAGTGTTGGACAGGGAGTCAGGGACATATAAGTCAGTTTATTTTTAAAAACATTTATATAAAAAAAGGGATACTTAACACAAATATGAAATTTTGTTTCAAGGAAAATTAAATAGCCATTGTTCACAAAACAGAATAAACTGTGCTTAATTCTTGATAATAAACAAAATTAACAAATATATTTCATCCAAAGAGATTCATTCCATCAGTAAGGCTGGTGCTGAATAAGTCACACTCAATTAATTTATCAAAGTTGAATTCATTATTCTATTCATTTTATTTATCAAAGTGTCTACACACAGTAAACTACATTTTTCCATTTGTAACTCTGAGAATGTACAAATGGACCCAAAATGGACCCTTAACAGGTCAATTTTGGTAACATTTGTACACTGGAGTTCTTCCTCTTTGGTTCATGACTCATAATTTCGGAGAGCATACCTAAATGGTTCACACCGAACTGCAAGTCAAAACCGTCCTCTGTTTTCCATGCGGGACATCGCATCACCCCTGCATTGTTTATAAGTATATCCACCCGCTGCTCTTCTGCAATACAATAAGAAAAATAAACAAATAAATGAGTAAAAAGCTGTTTCTGAGGGCATGTGATCAATGCATGCAGCATGTTCTCCGTGTGGTTCCACAGTGTTCTTCATCAAGGGCTGTCACGATCATGAAATTTTACTTGACAATTAATTGTCAAATACATAATTGCGATTTGTTTTTTGGCATTGAACATACAAATAAAAATTGAATTTCTGTTTGGCTTTTAGGCTTTGTAAACAAAAAATGCACAGGGTAGCTATGACAAATAACTTAAATATACGCAGAAATGACCGGTACCAATAATCAAAATAAATAATATACTAAAGGCAAAATAAGCCATAATTAATAATTTTATACTTTCAAAAAATATTTGAAAATGTATGAAAATGTTTCAACATCTAAACGATAATGCAAAATAATTGAGATTATCTCAAATAATTGTGATTGGACGATTATGTAATAATTGTGACAGGCCTCTATCTTCACCTTGATTGACTCGCTCTGCAAACTGACGAATAGATTTCATGGAAGCCAGATCAATGTGACAAGCATATACGTGGGGGTTCAGGGTTTTTCCGCGTATCTCTTTGGCTGCAGCTTCACATTTCTCCATGTCCCGACATCCCATAATGATCCGACCTCCTGTTGGTGTGACAATAGCAATCAGGTGTGTTAGTTAGAGTGAGGAAATCATACAAACATGTTTGTGTTTTAAAGATGATCATAAAACCTGATCCTCGCTTATGATGATATCGGTAACCGGAAGAGTAATAATATGGGCACCTAAACATTGTCGGCACTTCAATGTTAAATTGGGTGTCTTTTCTCAATTGTAAAAAACTGTAAGAATTTGGAAAATGGTCTTAACTAATGTAAAGTATAGATCAGGGGCCTTCAAAGTTTTTCAGGCCAAGGACCCCTTAGCTGAGAGAGAGATGCAGGGGGGACCCCCACTACATATTGTTGCAGATTAAACCTTTTCATAGATTTCATAGATAGCTTCATATACTTGCTTTATATGCTTGCTTGAAAGCCCTATCATCGGTGATGGATTCACGTTGATGTGAATTTTCAGACATTTAACCACATAAATCTTCTACAAGCTCACAACGCATCGCAGTGCGATGCGTTTGTGAGCTTGTAGATCTGCTATTTTTGGCAAATGGTCCCCCCAGAAAAAGGATGCTTCAAGAGATTAATAAATACAATAAAACATTAAAAAAAGTTCCTATCACACAAAGATTTGGCAGCCCCCCTGTAGTAACTGTGTGGTAGTGGTGGCCTAGTGGTTAGAGGGGCGGCCTTGATACCGGAAGGTCCCTAGTTCGATTCCCCAATTCATCACATCAATCATGAATCACCGCTGAATAGCCCTTGAGCAAGGCTTCCATGCAGGGTCCGGCTGGAAACAAGCTTCGTGCTTAGTCCGACACCCTGGGTAAACAACAAACTTTGCTTTGCTTTGCTTTGCTTTGCTTTTACTGTGAGGACCTCCTAGGGGTCCCGGACCCCCTGTTGAAGACCCCTGGTATATGATGACATTAACATATTTCCATACCTCTGCGTGCCAGCTCTCTGGCTGTCTCTTTTCCAATGCCTGTGTTGGCCCCTGTTATGACCACAGTCTTGCCTTTAATAGAAGACTTGCTGGGACAAGTACCTCCAGTGACATGGTTCCTATAAGAAATACATAACGTCAAGTTAGCAGTGATGGAAGAAGTACTCACATGTTTAACTTAAGTAAAAGCATCAATACTGCAATGTAGATATACTCCGTTACAAGTATAAGTCCTGTATTCAACATGTACTTGAGTAAAAGTACAAAAGTATCGGCATCAAAATATACTTAAAGCACCAAAATGTAAAGTACTCATTGTGCAGAATGTCCCATTTCACAAGTTCAAAATGTATAATTATTTTTTGTTGAAAATATCTAATCTATAAGATCTGCTATTAAGTGTGTTTTGTAATAATAATCAAAATCTACAAAGTAAATCAAGTTTTCGTGTAATTGTAGTGGAGTAAAAGTACAATAATTTCCTCTGAGATGTAGTGGAGTATAAGTATAGAAATTAGTAAATACTCAAGAATGTAAAAATACCTAAAAAATGTACTTAAGTACAGTACTTGAGTAAATATACTTTACACAATTGCAAGTGAGATCATATGAATCGTAGGCATGCTGTAACACAGTAACACAGCCTACATACTTTCAATCAGTCTAATCAAAGGGGTAAAGTATGAAGCAGCCACCAGTCAAATGTTTAGGTAATAGGTACCAACTATCTCCAGAGACCTTCGCTTACTCACTTCAATAAAACAGCGCCCCCAAGCACTGATCCAAAAACAGAAACTGGGAAAATGTATTTGCTCATTATTTCCGACTAATGTTAGCTAAAAAATATCATTGGAATGGTTATTTTGTAGCACGACAGGGACAAGACAGCTCAAATGCACAAGGTTATGTATCGTATAGTGCGCATGTTTTTGGCGTCATCATACGCTGCAGTTACCCATACTTGAGTAATTTGACCAATCACATTGAGCAGAGCCAGAGCCTCTGTCTTTTGCATTCTGGGAAATGCAGTTCCACCTGAAACAAACCCTAATCGACCTAGCTGTTGTGCAAAAACCTCACTATAGTAGTCATCATCATGACATAATCCAAGTCAAGGCTATTTCACAGAAATACAGGCACATTTCTGTGTTCATATTATGTATTGGCCTATATTATTTGCTTGTAGGCCTATTAATTACAAAAACTAAAAACTGAAAAAATAGTGTAAGGATTGAAGAGGGTTTATTTGTCAAGGTTCAAGGTTGTACTTTATTGTTACATCTTGTGTAACAGGTAGCCTACATAAGAGTAAAACATATTTTTTGTTTGGCTTCCTTCAGACAAAGCAGCAGCATAGATAATTACATCAACAATAAGATGATAAAATCGTAAAAAGATTTAAAGAAAAGAAAGACAGAGCACAAAAGAGGGAAAAAAAGAATAAAAAGAGAGCATCATCGTTGTCACTCAATGAGGTAGCCTACAACAGTGGTTCTCAAAGAGGGGTCCGGGGACCCCCAGGGGCCCTTGGGAGGGTTCCAGGGGGTCCCTAGCAAAAACAATAAACTGTTTAATTTCAGATATTTCACTCTCTCCACTGTTATTTTCCCACGTCCCAGACAGTTAGAATGATGTACTAAATCCGATCAAACAGGAAAAAAACAAACAGAATTCTCTTATGGGGGTCCCTGGTTCAAAATGGGGGACAGGGTCCACACCACAGCTTAATCAATTTGAGGGTCCTATTTGAAAATGTCTGAGAACCACTGGCCTAGAAGAAGTGAAATGTTGGTGTGGCATGCCATGGACCGTGCTATCAATCATTCACAATAACAATAAAACAAGGTAATTATAATCTACAAGCTCATACGTAGCTTGTAATGCTACTTTTGTGTGACACTGTACGTAGTATGACGAAGTGGAACGCCTAATTTAACAAAAAAACATAAGAAGTTTAAATATGGAGTTAAGAGGATATCTGCCCGACAGCAACTTTATGCAGCAAAAGTAGGGCATACAGTGCAAGTACAATATGTGCAAACTACAAAGTAGTAAGTCCCCAAAAAGGAGAATGACAGTGTATGCTCTACTTGTGAGCAAAAAGGGGTGTTTACAGATTGAAGACAGTACTTTGTGTCCTTGTTCAGGCCTCTGACAGCCTCGGGGGGCCTGACCGCATTGGCACAAACAGCTAATTACTTGGAAGATATTTGTCCATCAGAATCCTTTTTGCTCTGCTCAAACACCTGTTATCATAATGCATCTTACAGGGCTGGGAGGGAAGTTCACCACGCAGGTCCTGGGAGGAGCTAGTCCCGTATACCACTCTGTGATGGCCCCTGTGATGGCCCCCTGTCATGTTCATCTCCTTGGTCTGCGAATTAAATTGTAACCTTCTACCTTCCAGTACGTGTGACATGAATTCATAATCATCCAAGCATTATCACATTTTTGGTGTAGGCCTATGGCATATTTTCAACAAAGTGCATCAAACTCTTCCTACCTGAGAGTTTGAGAACTAGGCCCATTACCTGAAACAGCATAGTGTTTAAGGTTAAATATATTGTACATTTTATTGAGAAACATACAGGCTACAGTTATTATACTTAAGGATTACTTACTTAATAAAATAATCAGTTAGTGCTAGTGTAACAAAAAGTTTTTGTGAAAAAGTTAAAGCTCTATATTCAGATAGTAATCATTGCTATAGAGTGTTTGTTCAATAACAGCGGTCTGTATTTCATCCAATCAGGAGAGAGTATCAGCTTAAATTTGATAGTGTTCCAGTTCCAATTTTGTCTGCTCATTTCTTTTTGTCATCACTTCCAATTTCAAATGTTTATCCTGTATCCTGTGCAGGAGCCATGAATTGTTATATTGCAACCATGTTTATGTTTTTGGTTATGTTGTTTGTTTATGCACAATTCAATTCAATTCAATCTTTGTTTCAGACTCAAGGTCCATATCACATACCAAATGACAAAATACACAACCAATAAATAAGATTAAAAAAACAATGGCAAAATGGCAAAATGGCAAATGGCAATCACTGGTGATCATGAATAATTTGGTCACATGCACATCATTTTCTTAAGTGAAGCACGTCGTATACACCTGCTGATAACAGAGAGAGAGAGTGTGTGTGTGGGACAGCTTTATTGTTTTGATCGCTGTGATGTAGTTATAAGCGGATTAACAAATAAAGCGGCAGTGGCTCAGGAGGTAGAGCGGCCGCTTGACAACCGGAAGGTTAGCGGTTCATTCCTGGGCTCCCTCAGAGTTAGTGTCAAAGTGTCGTTTGAGACACTGAACCCCTAATTACTTCTGATGAGCAGACTAGTGCCTTGCATGGTTTCCTCCACTGTTGTAATGTGCCTTAGATAAAGGAGCTATATAAAGGCACCATTAAACTAAGTTGTTTATTTTTCTTTAATAAAACCCTTAAACGCGTCGTTCTTTGGATCTTATCGTGCTTCTTTTGTTAACACGTCAGACAATAGACAAGAGGCCCATCTCATCCTCTCAGCGACTTATTTAGTTTGTCTCCAACAGTCGCATACATCCTGTATGAGTTCTCTCTCTTTATTGCACCTGTAAGACAAATAAACCCATTTCTCCTGAAGCCCACTTTGCAAAAGGGCCCATTTTTCTTGCATTCACAGATTCATCTATGCTCTCCAAATGAAGTCTCCCCCTATAGTTTCTAAACTGTTATGTTTACCTAAGCTGTTTTTGGCTTTGTGGTTTTAGTATGGGTGAACTCCTACTCCAATAGAATAAACATAGAGATGGGGAGGAGGAGAATTTAGATTAACAACAGGAACCTTGAGTATCCCATGGGTGTATTTGTTTTTTGTGTGTGCTTTGTTTGATGTCTTGATTGGTTGCTGTATGTTTTTATTAAAAGAAGAAGAAGCATGTGGACTGTGGTGGATTGTGTAAAAAGTACTTTTTTCAAGCTTCGGATAACCATATTGGAAGTAACGAAAATCTCATGGGTATACTGTAAAGTCTTTAAAGTCAGATGATGGACAGTCTAAACAGCATTCACACGTTTTAGGACACAAGAGATACAAATCTCCACTTTATACTGAGTGGAGGTTTGAGAAGCGAGGAGAAACAAGGCCATGCCATGGACAAGGGTGGAAGACTTGAGGTAACACATTAAAAAGTAAGAAACTAGGACAGACATTAAAGGCTGTTGAAAGGAGATAGGAGGGGAGAAGCGGAGCAGAGACGTGGCACTGCTCTATTTGTTCACAGCTCCAGATGCGTCCCTATGGCATATTTGACCCCTGCTACTCTGCTGTCAGCCCTTGGTACTTGACCTTCAATATGATTTATAACAGCCTAATTTCCACGGCTCCAGTTTGCCTCCAAGTGCAGTTAACGTTGCAAAATGTGACATATCCGACCTCTCCTTGTTCAATATACTCCATCTCTTAATAGGTGATAATAATAATAATAATAATAATAATAATAATAATAATAATAATAATAATAATAATAATAATAATAATAATAATAATAATAATAAATTAATTAATTAATTAATTAATTAATTAATTAATAATAAAAAGGAGGGAAAAAAAGAAAAGAAAATACAACAAAAAACACCTACAGGGAATGATGTTGTATGTTATTTATTATAAAGGAAAGGAGAGTGCATATTGTATTTTGGTTAGGTATTATAAAACTGTATGAGAGAGATAGTGAAAGGGATGTCTGATTTTTAAACAGTGATACCGTCTACAACTAGGTATAAATTAGGCTGATGATTTGATTTGATTTGATTTGATTTTGGTAAAAGAAATATAAGTAACTAATCACAATGTAACTTAAACCCAGGATAAACACATGAAAGCGTAATAAAACATTAGTTTCCAATGTGGTCCTGTGGTACTGCTTAGCCAAATAGCCATGAAACAGAAATGATCAGAATATAATGTCTGTTCATTTCTGATTAAACAAAAATATGATTACTCGGAATGATGTGCTAAGGTTTATTTCAATTATTTTGATGGATACTAATCCCTCAGTCCAATCTGGGTGGCAAAGATATTTGGCAAGTTGCCTGTTGTCAAACATGTAGGTTTAAGTATAATATAATATTGTCACATCCCAGGGTGTGCACTGGACAGAGGAGGGACTTCCCAGCATGCCTGGGAAGGGGCACACACCAGCTTTTGTGTATTATTTTCTTGTTGTGTAATTAAGTTTCTGTTGGCTAAGGGAATGTGTTGGGGGATCATTTATGTGTTGTGTTGCTATTTGTTTCTACACCTAGACATAGAGATATCTACAGAGTATGCCTCTCATTCGGGCACTTCATGGTTGAGTTACATGGAGTTGGTTTGTGCTTGGTGCTACACATAAAGGTGTTCCGGTAAAAAGTTGTGGCAACTCCTTCGTAGAAAGACCCCGCAATTAATTACATTGGTGACAGAAGTGGGATGACAGAGCTGAATAAGATAGAAGAATGGATCTTGACGAGCGAGGAAATCACCGCTGCCCACCAGAGAAAGAGCGAGTCTGATGCCAGCAAGTAGACACTTGCCACTGAGTGGTGGTACTGGTGCCAGATTATTCGGAAGATGCTGGCTTCTCTCTCACCGACAAGATGCCAAGATGCCACCATGGTGATGCCATTACCACCAGCAAGACCAAGGAACCACACTGGCCATCAGCGACTACTTGAAATGGATGGCGTGATTCAATGGCTGGTCTGACTATGAAACAGCTAAGCACATTGCATTGGCATTGGAAGGACGAGCATTACGGGCATTCCTGGAGGAATTGGCACTACAAGCCTTTGTTCAAGGACTCTGTCCCGATTTTCTCCAAGAGCATATCTGCATGCTTAAGGATGATTCCCTACAAGAAACCAATGCTACAGGTTTTCAACCAGGTCAGCTCCAGCCTGACAAGCAGAAAGTGGAGGAAATGAGCCAGGAGACAGAAAAATGTATTGACTGCAAAGACAAAACGTAAGTGGGGGGCTTTTTAGACGGAAGCATTTGAAAATTGTGTGAACCAACAGTCTGGCGCGAGAGACTACATCACCTGTAACGGTCTTGCTCCAGAGCCTACAAAAGCTACACCACAAGTTCTGTCTGGTGGATATCCAAGACAAATGCATTATTGGCCTGGATCTACTAAAACAATGGGGAGGTGTGGTAGACCTCCTGCGGGCCCACCTTCATATGGGCTCAGTGACAACAGCCCTTTTGCGTCGTCATAGCAACAGAGCTAATAATTTCAACATTCCACTTCAGGCATGGCAGGCACGGCCACCCACGACAGCAGCCAGCCAAGACACTGCTCAGCCAGCTATCCAGAGAGCGATGGCGATTTTTGCGGGCATTGAACAGCCGAAAACAGCCGAGAAGACCCGGGCAGCTGTGGGGGAGCTCTTTCAATGGAGCAACCTCTCCCGCACCCTCATTTGGGTCCAGCACAAAATGAACACTGGGGAGTCTCGCCCCATTCGCCTTCACCCACGGTGACTCCCCCTAGCAAAAAGAGCAGCAGAAGAGCTGAAGGTACCAGAGATGGCACAGGTGGGTATTACTGAACCCTCCAACAGCCCACTCTTCCTGGTCTATAAAAGAAAGACAACACCTGGTGTTTCTTTGTGGACTACTTGGCAGATGAAAGCCTAAGCGCACAAGAACTCGAATGTGGTGCTCCATATCGATGACACCCGTGACCACATTGCAGGCCCCAGCTGGACCTTCATACTGGGTATTGGCTGGTGGAGCTAGCCCGCGACGACAGTTACAGCACGTTCTCCATTGGACAAGCAATTCTGTGTTATAAATAGAGATATATAAATTGAGACCTGATGAAGACCCATAGCGGTCGAAACGTTGTCATACTTATTTAATGATTGTTTTCTACTGGGAGCTAATAGTATGCAGACTTCCTTTCCTCAATTCTGTGTTATGCCTCTGCAACAGTCTGTTGAAGCTGCCATGTGGTCTACATTGACAACCTCCCCGCTCAAGCAGTTGACTGTGAGGGAGCTCTTGCCAGCCTTTGGGAGATGTTCCAAGATATTTGCCAGGCAGGCTGCCACCTCCACCCAGAAAAATGTCACCTCCTGTGGCAGAAGACGGTGACTCCCCTACACACCCAGAGTGACTGGCTGGTCGAGCGTTTCGACCGCACCCCGGCTACTGAGCTAGCCATCCTCACTGCAGAAGGACTGAGGCGTCCACCTGCCCCCGGTCCTGTGGTCATACCGGACCACAGTACAGGAGTTAGCATAGTGCACCCCAGCAGCTCTTATTTTCTGTAGGGTACTGCGAACCCCAGTAGACCTCTTGTTTGGACTGCCATCTGAGCCAGAACTAAGAGGGCAGTTAGGGTTGGATTAATTCGCACAGCTGCAAGAGAGGTTGTGAGCGACACACAAACTTACCCAGGGAGCAGTGGTGCGGGTATGCCCTCTCTCAGAAAAAGGGGGTGTCACCAAAACTCTGCAGTGGACAGGGCCATGTAGTGCTGGGAAAACTGTTGGATGTGGTGTACTGGGTGCAGCTGGTAGGGGGCTACAAGATGGACTTCAGCCATGGACTGACTGGTGCCTTGCCTCTTGCTGAGGCAGAGGAGAACCGGGTGGAGAAAGAAAGACTTGCTTGCGGGCGGGGCGGGTCAGCTCACGCAAAAAAAGAAAACTACTACTATGTCTCTCCTCTCTCTCCCTCCCGCCATCTCTTCTTCTGTACTGCCTCTCTCTATCTCCACCTGGAATCATCTGAGCTTGTGTTCAATGTGTTATCAATTTTGCGCAACTGCCCCCCCCACACACACACACAACTTTATCTTTGAATATGCCGTGTAATGTTCTTGTTGTAGGCTTTATCTTTTAATGTTCAGAGTTTGAAGATAAATTTGTATTTGGCAAGATTTTTAGCTGTGTTGGACTGTCGCTGTCCATCAACAGTGGTGCTGAACCGCTGAAGATGGTTCATCGATCTACAATCGATGAATAATCAACATGGATATCTTAATGTCCAGTGCAGGGAGGTTTCTACCCCTGAGATTCTTCATCTGTCCCAGTGCCTGATATTAGCTGTTCACAGACAGACAGACAGACAGACAGACAGACAGACAGACGCACGCACGCACGCGCACACACACACACACACACACACACACACACACACACACACACACACACACACACACACACACACACACACACACACACACACACACACACACACACACACACACACACACACACACACACACACACACACAGACAAGCACGCGCGTGTTTCATTCCATCAAAGGAAATAAAAGCAAACGTTTTAATGGCCTTTTTTAGAGTGTGCTTGGGGAGGGGGAGCCTATAGGCACTAGGACCCAGTAGGCCTGCATGTGAAACCATCTCATTGCCAGAAGGTGGTGACTATGAGGCAAGCTCACAACGAACCAACTGAACTGACTGGTTAGCGCCAAGAGAGGAGGTAACGGTTGAAAAAAGCAAGAGTCAAACACTACCAGAGTCCCGCTGGAGTATTAAGGGACAAAAACAGACAGATTGCAATGTGGCGACACAATTAAGGATGCTCCACGGATTTGAAAGGACTAGAACTAGTGTAGTTGTGTCCACGCAAGCGGGAGAGTGCAATGGTTATTATGAATGGAAATCCCTTTCACTACGCGCTGCTGAATTTGGGTCATGTGGAGAATAATCGGGGAACCTCATTCATTGCCTTGGGTTCACGGCCATCCATCCCGCACGAGTGAGTTGATGATTCTGAAGAGGCATTTCGTTTACTAGCCAACGACTAGGGAGCATCAGTCAGAAGCGCGCCTTTACGCACGGATATACGGCACTAGAAGCAGCACCGTAGAGACAAACAAAACAAAGACATGTGCCTTTTAAGATTAGCCATCACGGACAGAAAGACAACACTGAAGCCAACGTGATCTTGTTTTCTGCCGCTCATATTCCTAAAAACCTACAGTCATTTCAGATCAATTCACGCATTATTATACCCTGTATGCGTAACGCTGTAAAAAACGAATATTTTGAAAACAACAACCGCCCATCGTCTGCAGACACAGTACCAGTGGATCAGTTGGTGGCGAGCAGAGCGCAAGTGACCTGCGCGCCGCTCGGATGCAGGACCATGGAGGAGAGAGGCAGGTCGCCAGCAGGTGAGTGATGACACCCTCAGAGAAGGATGACTGCCCTGGTCCTCTAAAACTAGGTCATATACAACATAGGTACCAATAGAAGAGATGACAGGCAAACGTTGATCAAAATAACTATTCTTCTACATTCTCTAATTGTGTAGACTTCTTGTCATTTAAGTAATGCTGATGTTTAACAATAATTTAACTCTTGAGAGCGTAAAATGAAACCACCAACTCTCCATCATTTAGCTGGGGACCACCTGAAACCCCCTCAAGGACCACTGGTGATGCCCGGACCACTGGTTGAGAACCACTGGCCTATTCCATGTTGACCTTGAAAAAAGCCCAAAATTACACACTTTGTTTTGAGCCAAATCAATATAGGAGGGGTTGTGGGTCAGCTACACTACACACGAAATGTAGCGCCATTTGCTGCAAATTATAAATGCATTCACTTCCATAAATTATCCTGTCCTGAATTTAGCATAATGTTTTTATTTGGCTAGACTGGGGCAATCACACTTTCCATGCCTGAACTTTGAGCCCAGCTTTCTAACCACATGAACCCTAGCGTCCCCATTCTTGGGGTGAACATTTGGTGAAAAAAAGCCGATCTACAAGCTTGCAACTTCATGTAGCTGTGAGCTTGTAGATGGGCTATTTTCGGCAAAGAGATTTGGTGTAGAGGGGAAAAGGAGGGGGATTATAACAAGTGAATGTAGCCTATATGCCTAATATTTAATGAATAAGTCAATAGACTCTCTTTTACATTCTCTCTTTTAAAGAGAGAATGTATTCCAGTATAAAACGCAACCTACAGTCAAGTAAATGCTACTGTATGTTCTTTGGTATTTTAAGCTAAAATGTTGATAGTTAACTATCAACCTTTACCATCACTATTCACTTTATTTGCCAATACAGATAAATTGTTAATTCTGTCATGTGGAAGGTTAAACTAGGAAATAATGTGGACATGCTTTGCAGGTTCATTATCCATATACAGTAGGTGGTAATGTAGTAATTGTAATTCAGTATGTAGGCCTTTAGATTAACAGAGAGGGCACTCAGCACTCACTAATGCATTTAAATATGTAGCTCTAGATATTGAGGTAACCCTATGAAAGCAGTCAGAAAAGCTGGGTGGCTGCCTGGTAATGGACTCTAAATGAAAGATGATGATAGTCTGCACAGATGGATTTCCTTTTGGTTAGAAAACATTTTATTGCTCCAAAAGAACTAGAAGTGATGACTGTGACCTTTACAACAACAGCATGTACATGTTTTTTTCCAGAGCATCCAAAATACAAGTGAAATTTCTCATCAAAGTTATCTTGCCTTTATTACACATGCCAGATATTATACCTCATTGAACAAAGTTAGTGTATAGTCTGCTTCATACAAAAGCCACTGCTGCTATTTTAGGCTGTTTGTCCTACATTACAGAAGGCATCTTGTTTCACCCAGATGCCAGAAAAGAGACACACTACATAATTAATAACTCTGCAATTTTATGTTGTAGGCTTGCTATCCTGTTAACATTATACAGTAATAGTGTGAACAGTGCTGTGTTTGCTTGGCAGCGCAGGGCACTTGGGTCGTCACACGCACACACACACATGCTCATGCAGACATGCACGAAAATGCAACAATCAACAAAGAAATTAAGCGATGACACATAGGGCTGGTGGCTGTTTTGCAGGATTACATACTTAATGGCAGGTGAAGCAATGCTTCACAACACGGGTTGAGAGAGACAGATACTCAGAGAAAGAAAGGGAGCGCAAGAGAGAACGAGACAGAGAGATGGGGAGCGGAGTAACGGATGGGGTTGAAGCCGAGTGGATTGGATTGCAGCCCTGGGCTCAGCATTCTTAACATTCAACATCAGGGTATTCTGCTCCAGTCAGCGGCTATGCTGTATGAACAGGGTAGTAGAGGATCCCGTAACCATGGTCATATATCATAGTTTGCATCAGTTACAGCGATCCCCCTTAATAGTGCTTTGCCATCATTCAACATCCCCCATGTAGTTAACAAGGAAGCCAGCCTCCTGTGCTGTCTGCGTGACTTAATTAAGGAGGGATGTTTTGGTTATTGTCAGATGTCTCCAAGTCTTTCTCTTTCTGTTCATGTCCTCTCATGAATATTCCCAATTAGAAGCCTGCTGATGGGGGTGGGGGTACATCATGTTCCCAGGGCAGCTTAGCGTATTTATGTTCCATTGCGACAAATTACATGATCACTCTGACCATAATGATAATGATAATTATTATCATCATCAACCTTTGGCACAGTCCCCGAGAGGAATTGTTTACAGTACCAGCTCTTTAACAATTTGAAGTTGTGAGACAGGGTCTGGTAACCAGTATGATGACAGATACTACAGTTATGTCTCTATTTTCCTTTAGCGGTTTTGCAGTAGCTTCATTTTATATTGTGGTAAACATGGTCCAGTGTCCCGGTAATGTAGCAACAAAACTCTATTCTCAGACTGTCTTTGAATCCTCCGTGGTTGTTTAACCTTGGGCTATAGCTTCACATCTGCTGGTTTGTCCAGGCAGGGGTGACTGCCTGCCTGGCTGGTGTGTGTGTGTGTGTGTGTGTGTGTGTGTGTGTGTGTGTGTGTGTGTGTGTGTGTGTGTGTGTGTGTGTGTGTGTGTGTGTGTGTGTGTGTGTGTGTGTGTGTGTGTGTGTGTGTGTGTGTGTGTGTGTGTGTGTGTGTGTGTGTGTGTGTGTGTGTGTGTGTGTGTGTGTGTGTGTGTGTGTGTGAGAGAGAGAGAGAGAGAGAGAGAGAGAGAGAGCGAGAGATGGATATTTCAGCAGGTGGCATTTTTGCAGGGTGTTTAACAAAGAGAAAGAGTTGATGGGAGTCTAAGGAGAGGAAAAGCAAGACAAACCAGGGTGGGTGGGGTGTCTGGGGGGCTGGGTGTCGCGTGGTCACACAGCATCCACAGCCCTAGCAGGAGGTCTTGCTAAGATGGAGTGCTGGGATGGACTGGAGGGAGGATGATTTGCCAAAGTGTGTGGCTGCGAGTTCACTAGCTCTCTCCTCATTCCCCTCTTCTTTTTGTTGTTGTTGTTGTTGTTCTTCTTCTTCTCCTCCTCCTCCTCCTTGTTGTTCTTGCTCTTCTTATGTGATATTCAGTGGCTTAAAGGTGGATGACTCAGTTATTTACACCTGAGCGGGTGACTGCTGAGGCAAATGCAACTGGCTTGTGTGAGGAGACCCCGACTGGCTTTCCACTGAGCCTGGCACACAGTAAAATCCTCAGAGTTAATTTAACTCTGAGTTTATTTCTAAGTAAGTCAAATACAGACTAATAAAGTTGCTTGTTTCTACTCTTGACTCATAACCGCAGGTGTGCAGATGTTATTTTCTTAACGATTATTCTATTGATTATTTTACAGGGTTTAATTTTTTTCCCGTACAAATTTTTTCCATAAATCAACAAAAATCGACTGATGCAACCGTAGTTGCACCCATTGACAACATAGAAACAGAAAGACAAGCAGACAGTGTCTGCATTGTGTACTGTATGTCTGCATTGTGTGTGTTCAAATGTTTGAACACACATTGAGACAATATCAATCACAATGTGGTTCAGCTGTTGTGTCTGATTTGACCCAGATGTCTGACACACATAATTGGACACAGGTCTTCACCGGTCTTGGACGTCGATCTTCACTGATAACGAGTCCTCCACAGCCATGAAAGTAGCCAGTCCATTAGTTCTGCATCGAGAGGCAGGAGAGATGCAAAGCAGACGCTGCAATCTAATTATTTATTTCATTAGTCCACTATTTACATTTCTCATGAATAGAGGAGAAAAGTAAAGAGGATGAAGAGGAGGGAGGGCTTGACCTCTGTTGTGATGAAGAGGATCACCACATTTTAAGGATGATTAATCGATTCATTTGTTTAATTGTGATTAATTGCTTTTCTTGCCATTTGTCGTACCCGTAGTTTAGGACACAGCTCTCTATGCCTGTGAAAGTACATATTTATAACTTGTAGATTTGTTAGATTGTGGTCGAAAATGCCTACATTTCCAGGGTTTTTGTACAAGATGTTACACTACCCGATAATGCAGTGTCTCTAAGACAAGGAAGAACCTCCATCGCACATTTTTTTAAATCTCCTCATGGTGGCGCTACAACAACAGCCCACTTCACGTTTTGGCCTATAACTCTTGAACAATCAACATATTTTCCCCCTGGATTCCTTGGATCATGACGCATCTTATAGGCCCTGTTTTGTGCCAGATGTTCTTCAAAACACACTTTTTTCTACTGCTACAAATACTCACACAAATCGGTACACAATATCTTTGGGGTCATGTGATCAAGATGTATGAGTTAGATTTTTTAGATCCCATTCCAAGTTGCTATGACCAAAGTTTGCAGGGCCTGGGTCGGCAACCCGGCCTGGCGGAGACCCGATGTGCTCCGAGGAGCACACTTTTCTAGTTAGGACTTGCATTTACCACATCCATTTCTTCAGCTACTTTCAGAAGGGAGCAAAATGTTAAAAGTAGATTGGAATGTAACAGGGAGGCTTCAATATCCTCTGCTCACTTTATTTTTGTTTTATTTTGCATAATCCTGTTTGAGGTCAATTACTTAGTGTTAATGGTTTTTAGTGGATGTTTTAGTACATTTTGAACAGATACTCTTTTTTGTATTCATTTGCGATTAATCGTGATTATCTATGAAAAACCATGTGATTAATCACGGTTATAAACAATTCTATATTTAAATGAATTAAACATACCAAATCAAATTGAATTGAATTGGTGAAATCAGACATTTCATGATATGCTGTAGGCCTAATCTATTCAAATGGTTTTGAGGTCAGAGATTTGAATACCCCGACCACTTTTGTTCTAATGTGCCATGCCTAACCACCGCAACACATACCTGTTTGACGTTCTTTTCAGGGATTAACAGATAGCAGTAAAATTGACATATTGTTGTATTATATTATGTTTACATGGCTTTACATGAATACCATCACATATGAAGCATAATACTGTATGCCCATGTATGAAAGTGCATTACAATATCAAAGTCTGAAACAAACAGCCCAAGACCTTTACCTTTACAGAAGTTCTCTGTTCCTACAGTATGTAATAGTCAACATGTTGTATTCAATCTGCATGATGTCTGTGTATAGTGATGAATGCCATGTCAGAAGCAACCATGATTGCATTATTCATGCATTTTGCATTAGGGAGGTCAAATAGCTCGGTCGATATCTCAAGCAAACTATACACCATCATAATCCCCATATGAGGTTCATATGACAGTGTGATGGATGAGAATTATCCACTTGAAGGCTCCATCTACATTCAATTAACTGGGGAAATGGTTCTCATGGTAATGCAATGGTGATTTAATTCCAATTACTTTTGCAAGTTCAGATGGCTCTCTCTTATCAGCACAACCTTTAAGCCGGGCTGAGTAGGCACTCAATTTTAATAGTCCTCATGTCAGGGAACAAGAACAATGGATAGACAATGTGACAAATGTGGAAGGCTAAAACAACCTTGGTGCACAAGTGCACAATAGAAGAATAGAATTCAAACATCCGACCTTCAGAGTTCAGTTAGTAGGAGGAACCAACCAAACATGGCATATGGCGAGAGCACACCCTGAGGGGGAACTGAGACGAAATGGAAGGAACAGTAGCGAATGGGATCGCAGGACTGCTCCTTGCTCTCATCACTAGCTAAAAGTGTATTGGAGAAAGGTCAGCGGGCTTCTTCAGCAGCCACCTCATGTACACATGGAGTCTTACGAGTGCCCGGAGTTTGTTTTGCTTTGTTTTTTTGTTACAGATGCTTTATTTAAATTTTTGTTTGTTTCGCTGTACATGTTGGTTTAAAACGATTACTGGTTAGCAAATACCAAATGGGAATTAAGAAAGTAGTACAGGTTCAAAATCCTCATTTTATATGGGTTTGAGTCCATGTTACCTTGTTACTCTAGCTAGTTCAGAGGAGTGGAGAGAGGAGAGGAGATGCCCATGTGGCTTTGGTTGAACACAACCACCAAGGCATGCTGAGGGTCCCAGCTGCTCCCTGTGGAGAGATAGGAATACAAAGGACCTTTGATAGAATGTCACTGCCAGCCTGATACACCGTCACTGCCAGACAGAAACACACACACACACACACACACACGCACACGCGCGCGCGCGCGCGCGCACACACACACACACACACACACACACTCACACACACACACACACACACACACACACACACACTTCTCTTCTCACGCGCAAGCCTGCACAGACGCAAAGCTTTTCACAGAGTCCTAACTTTATCCACGCACCTACAAAGTTCCTTCCACCTAGAAGCTCCCATTTTACGTCACTGCAACTGCAGAGAAGACCGTGATCTCCTGAGCACTCGTCATGTTTTTATTTTATTTTGGAATAATCAGTTTCTATGAGCGTCTGGGGGTATTCTCTTTCCTTCTGGGGGTGGGGTGCCTTTGTCTTTCTGGGAGCTGAGTAATGTGATTAAGCTCTGTGCCAAAGTGCTGTGCATTACGCCTGTGGAGGCAGAGCGCACGTACAGCCCGCCAAAGCTGGAGGAGTGCCAGTAAACAAATGGTGCCTCATCCTGTTCATTTCTGAGTGATGGAGGGGGGGGTTCAGGCAGCAGGGTGGGTGGTCTTGGGAAATCTGGTCCCGGTCTATCTGTCAAGTTTAAATGTTTAATCCCCAAACTTGGAGCACAAACGAGGCTCTGAATAATGATGGGCACTTATGTTGACTTGCCGTGGGCTATATAAAATGGGCAGGCTACGATATTCATAACCTCTTATGCAACAGTCTTATTATGATACAGTCTTGGAGAATGCATGATCTTGGAAGATGCATACAGTAGCACAGGACACTGTTGTGTTCTCAGTGAGCTTTTTTTAAATTATTCTTGCTGCTAAGATTGGAGCCAAGAACACAAAGGAGAAAGCTTCTGTATGCTATTTTAGTTTCCTCCATGTAATTTATGCTGTGCCATTGATCATATTCTTACCACAAGCTAGCTGAGTAATGTGCAAACCTTTAAATTGCATTCCAGTTTGTAACACACTCCGAGTGGCTGTCTGAACAATGGCTTCATACAGCACCTCAGCTGCTATAAGGCATTTGTATAATATCATTGTAATTTTGTGACACAGGCAGCGGTGTACCAGTGAGTCTATTTATGGAATGAAAATGACAAGAGCAGACACGACTGATTGTGTATTCATGAATCAGCCATGCAGTTGCTGTTTCAATGTGACCAAGTAGTCATTATTGGTTAAGAGGAGAGTAGAACAAAGGCTGGTTGAAGAAAGGAGAGAAAGGGTAGAATTGTCTGGGCTGGTCATGTGTTGTGTGTTTTTGTTTGTATGTGTTCTGTGGTGTGAATATAATGTGCATGTGTTTAGTAGAGACAGACACAGACTCAGTGGATGAGGTCATCACGTCTGTATGTTAGATCAGCGTTTCTTAACAGTAAGCCCCTTTTTGGTGCAGGCGAGTACGTATTGCAACAAACCCTTTTCGTGAGTGAAATTAACTGTCATTCAACATCACCTGGTGTGACTGACCCAATCCTTAGCTTGCAACTTTCCTTTTGTTTTTCTTTTTTTTTCTTCTCGCGATTTGGGTCATTGTGCCCTAGTTAATAGTGGGTATATCACAAAATCAGCAGTAACTTTTTTGCTGTGATTTTTCTTTAATTCAGCAAGTTGCTCAGAGCGACTACTGTACAGCCCAAATGTGTTTAGCAGGCGGAACTAAATAATACCTTTTTTTTCTGGCTGTCACAGTGTCAATTGTACAGAAGTACATTTCAGTATGGCAATTTTGCAGCGAGCACGCACAGATAATCTGTGACATATGCTTTACCAGCAGGTACACACCTCGACTCTGTCAGCTTTTTCCATTTGTCAAACTTCCTACCGTTATTGATTTTCCAATAGTGCTCTGCCAGAAAGTGTTGATGTCTGAAGCTAGCCATGCAGGGAGCAGTGTCTGGGAGCTCTGGTGAAAACCATGTCGAGGGACAGGAAGTTCAATACATTTACCAAGAAGAACACAAGCCAAGTCCCTGTTGATCCCGTCCCTGCATTGATCGCATGGAAATTAACATCTGTTGAAGAATGGTTAACTTAAGACTACATCCACAGTAATACATTTTGTTTTAAAATGCAGGACCTTTTCTTTTTCTTTTATCTTCCTTTTTTATTACAGCCAATAAGTTTCATTTGTTGCCTTTCCCCCACTTTTACACACTTCTGTATTCCCACGGTACCCTACTTGCTCACCTGCTAGAGAAGAGCCCCCATCTCCTACTACTCCTGTTCTTCAACACCCCCTACTGACAGACCCTGCCCCAGCCCATAGGACTCTAGTGCAGCGACAAAGACCCCCCCCCCCACCGTACAATGGCGCTATAACAGGTGTAGTCTGTGCCCAAGTCTCCCTGTAGGATATACTCTCATTTGGACACTCACACTGTAAACACAAGTTGCACACACATACACAAACACACATGCGCACACTCACTTGTGCAACATACAAGCCCTGACCATCACCTAACATGGACACATATGCACGCACGCATTAAAACTACTAATTTAACTCTTTTTAAAAAAATATGTCATTCTAATAAAGGTTCCTCTTTGTTGTACATCCTGTGCCTCTCCCGTCTCTCAGCGTGCCCCATAGCGTCAAGACGAGCCTGTCGCTATCGCCATCAGGGCCGGGTCGCGTGGCCAGTGGCGGACTTGGATCGCCTACATCTAAGACGGCCTACTGTGAAGGGGTGCCTGTGGAGGACATGCAGGCCTTGGCCATCACTACCCTGTCAGCAGCAGACGTAGCCAAACACTATGAGCACATCCGCGAGCTGGGCAAAGGCACCTATGGCAAGGTGGATCTGGTGGCGCATCGCACACAGGGTGAGGTGCATGGGTGAAGTGGGCATGGGTCAGATGAGGAGAGAGAGCAGTCTCCTTCAATGTATTCATTCCATGTTTTCATGTCTTTTGAAAGGGCTTTTTTTGTACAGTGTGGCCTATTCTGTTCTTACATGGTTGGCTGAATAAATAAAGATTTTTCATTTTATTTTATTTCTATTTTAATTACAATACTATCAGAATAGACACATCGAATTGCTCATAATATTGAAATAACTCCCATCTCAAGGCTCTGCAGAGAGAACTTTTTTTTTTCTTCGGTGCAGTAAAATAAAAATGTCTATGTTTGGATCTTTTGGTTTACTTTGGGAATGTTTGTAAGAGTATAATTGCCAGAGTGCTAGCTCAGGTTGAAGTGCCCTATAAAGAGTGCATTGTAAAGTCTTAGTAGAGGGAGAGGGCACTAAAGATTAAACGTGCTGTGTGAGCAGTGAGCACTCTAAAGCTTGTATATCAGCAGCTGTGGTAGTGAACAGCTGGTTCTGTGTGTGTGTGTGTGTGTGTGTGTGTGTGTGTGTGTGTGTGTGTGTGTGTGTGTGTGTGTGTGTGTGTGTGTGTGTGTGTGTGTGTGTGTGTGTGTGCGTGTGTGCGTGTGTGTACTTACGCGTGAGTGAGCACAAGTGAATGAACATAACAGCTGACATAAACTTGTAGCAGGATCTCCCCCTAACATTTGCTGCATCAGATAACAGATTGCTTGCAAATTCAGTAACTTGAGTAGAACTACTGTTATGTCAGCAACATTATCATTAGATTATTGTTTATTGACATACACTGCAGGATTTTTCCTGATAATTAAATATAATGGTGTGTGTGTGTCTGCTTTTTGTTGTGTATGCGGTACTTTTCAGGCACCAAGATGGCCCTCAAATTTGTTACTAAGAACAAGACGAAGCTGAAGAGTTTCCTGCGGGAGTACAGTCTAACTGGATCACTCGGCTGCAGCCCATTCATCATCAAAATCCTGGATGTGCTCTTTGAAACTGAGGACAGCTACGTGTTTGGACAAGAATACGCCCCTGCTGGGGATCTGTTCGACATCATTCCCCCCCAGGTAGCTCCATCATGCATGCCCCCTGTTCTTCTTCCTCCCTTCCACCAGTCACCGTCCATCCTCAGCCAGAGCCACTCCATCCAATCCACCGCCATATTCGGTGTGCTGCAGTTTAACAAGCTCTCCAGGGGACTGGAGCCTTGTTTCAGGCTCAGAGTTTCATGCGGTGCGGTGCTCTCGTCAGTGCGTTCCGGATGGTTCAGCCTTGATTTCAAGGTCCTCCTGCGGGTTTGTTAAAAATGAGAGCAATCTAATATTAGAACCTTTTGTTTCGCCATTCTGCTGTACACATCTCACTCTTTCGTCTGTACCCTCGATTATTTTTTCTTTCTTTTAAGATATTGGATGGATAGT
Organism: Gymnoscopelus microlampas; assembly: GCF_963454915.1. Taxonomy (NCBI): domain Eukaryota; kingdom Metazoa; phylum Chordata; class Actinopteri; order Myctophiformes; family Myctophidae; genus Gymnoscopelus; species Gymnoscopelus microlampas. Next base: position 25,859,472 of record NC_139951.1, on the reverse strand, counting down.
GGATAGTGGAGATGGACAGGTAACAGGAAGAGAGAGATGGGGAGTGACACGCAGCAAAGTTCGTCGGGATTGGGATTCAAACGGCCGACACATATAGGCATTAGAGCCTATATGTAGTATGCACCTGGACCGCTAGGCCAGCAGGCGCCCCCTATACACCCTCACTTAACCCGATTCTCAATCTATGCAACTACACCAATACAGTACAGCATGTCCATCTCTTTATTTATAATCTGTACTATCCTCCCTTCTCGTCCCTTTCATTTCTGCATACTTAAGCCTCCATTTATTCTTTGCTGTCTCCTCAACTTTCCAGCAGTTTCACATCCCCTGTTTTTCTCCTCTCTTCCTGTGATTTATCAAACCTCTCTCTCTCATGCTCTCTCTCTTTCTTATTTCTATCAGGTGGGACTGCCAGAGGAGATGGTGAAGCGCTGCATGCAGCAGCTGGGGCTGGCACTGGACTTCATGCACAGCAAAAGCCTGGTCCACCGGGACGTCAAGCCCGAAAACGTCCTCCTCTTTGACCGCGAGTGCCGTCGCGTCAAGTTGGCTGACTTCGGCATGACCCGCCGAGTGGGCTGCCGCGTGAAGCGCGTTAGCGGCACTATCCCGTACACAGCGCCGGAGGTGTGCCGCGCCAGCCGATCTGAGGGGTTCCTAGTGACCACTAGTCTAGATGTGTGGGCGTTCGGCGTGCTGGTGTTCTGTATGCTGACGGGCAACTTCCCCTGGGAGGCGGCACTGCCGGCTGACGCCTTCTATGAGGAGTTCCGGCGCTGGCAGAAGGCTGGATGCCCTGCGGGCACTTACCCGTCTCAGTGGCGCCGCTTCACAGACGATGCGCTGCGCATGTTCCAGAGGCTGCTGTCTGCTGAGCCGGAGAAACGCTGCGGAGTCAAAGATGTCTTTTGCTTCGTCAAATACGAGCTGGTCAGTGAGCTCCGGCGGCGAGCATCATGTCGGGCAAAGAGAGGAGAGAGGTCAAGCTCAGGGGTGTGTTTGGGGAGCTGTCCGTCCTCCTCTTCATCACGCATCAATCATAGACTCACAGATCCATCCACCCCGCCAGGAACATCGTGCCTGCGCCCGGCACCACTTAAGCGCAGCGTCCTCTCAGACCCACTATCTCAGCGGGAGGAGTCTGGTGGACAGCACCACTCCCCAGGCCGAGAGAAGAATAAGAGCCAGATGGTGATGGCCACAGCCATTGAGATCTGTGTGTGAGCGTATCAGCAGGATCAGTGGAGTCTGTGAGTCTTGTAAGGTGGTGAGGTGTTTTGAACATTGATATGGATGAGCCCAGTGCCGGATCCGGAGCTGCAGACAAAGACATCATCAATCAATTGTCCACCATTCTGGACAATTTGTGACTGGCACACACCTTTAATGGTTTGATTCCCTAAGCTAAGAGGGCAGTCCACTGATGTTGTTTTTCTCAGCTACTCATGGTGCCATTTTGTGCTTTTGTTCGAACACTGTAGCAGTACTAATAATTACAGAATTAGGCACAATGATAACCTTTTCGAAACAGTGCATTTAGCAAAAAAGTACACTATCACAGACAAGTCAGCATCTATACTCTCTTTTCTCAATTACTACTAGGTCTACATCTCTCTTTACTTCTCTAGTCATTCTAGTACTTCTGCTCTACAAATGCAAGCCTTGGGGAGAACCAAACTACAGATGGCCAGGTACTACTCTGCAGTAAAGAGGCCTGTGATCTTAGGATAAACTGACATATTTAAGTACGTTTGACTGCCATATCTCAGCACAAATGGGCCCCTCAAATGCATGAAAATGAATCTTTCAAGGGATAAACGTTAAAAAATAAATCCTAATGTAGCAGTTTTTCTTTGATGTTTGATTGCTACAAGTCTGGACAGAGGCAGACATTTGATGTCAGGCATCATCTCAGGACATTTCAGCAGGTCATTTCCTGTCTCACGCTTCTAATCTTCTAAAGGTCAAAAGTTACTTACTGATCCATTATTTCCAAGGAAAACCAATGGCTGACGGGAACAAACCTCTTGATGTTTTGAACTGCCGTCAGTGACATTCATCTCGATGTCCTTGGAGGCCATGTTACATTACACAGTAGAATACAGGGATTATTTGTTTTTGGAGTGTGAAGCACCATGAGGGGAAGAAATGTTTTCTACCTGCTGAGTGTGTGGTGTGTGTGTGTGTGTGTGTGTGTGTGTGTGTGTGTGAGTGTGAGTGTGAGTGTGAGTGTGTGTGTGTGTGTGTGTGTGTGTGTGTGTGTGTGTGTGTGTGTGTGTGTGTGTGTGTGTGTGTGTGTGTGTGTGTGTGTGTGTGTGTGTGTGTTTAAACTGCTAAAGCACAAGATTTTGTAATGCATAAGAGATCTCAAAAGAAAAAACATCGACTTTATACTGTAAATATATATTTGAAAAAAGTATACAATTGGCACACTTAAGTGTTTCAGTATTGGAACATGTGAGTGTTCAGATTCTATTCGTTTTTCTGACCTTTTCCTAACCAAGAACCCCGACATGTGATGTGCATAGCTTTTTACCATAAATATTTAACAGGTCCAACGGTACACGGTAATGTCAGGTAAGTCAACCATGTAGCTCTACTTTCTAAGGGGAAAGGGGTTATAGAGTTTGCACACAGCAAAATCCTGACAATTTAGTTCTGAGATGAACATGGCACTGGCCAGCAAGCCCCGTGGGCATACACGGCCAAATTCAGGACAGTCATGGACAAACTGCAATGGCGCATGAGGAAAGGCTGACCATTGCACAATGAGCTTCAACATGTGCTTGTTACACTCTCAGAGCTAGATTAACACTCTGGATTTCACTGTGCAGTTGTTGTTGTTGGGGGCGGGTGGGGAATTCATTGGATGTAGCAACAGAATATAACAAAATATGTACAGTATATCAAAATTTATGAAAGCGTAGTTTAGAGATTAAGTTCACAAGGTACAGATTTCTGCAGATTTCCAGGATTGTTCCATGCAGTTCTTACACTGTATACAGTAGGTGCCATTAGTTTTCTCCCTTTCCCTGAATCACCATAACCTCATCTTGAGTGACCTCCATTTCCTGTATCTTATCAGCGGTGCCTCCTGGTCATCAATAAGCTGTGCCCGCTCTATCTTCGAGTCAGTAGACTTCCATCAATTAAAGCAAAAAGCCCACTGTGCAGAGTGGTGGCAAAGCCACTGGAGGTCAGAACCCCTTGCTATGTTTCTCTCTCTCTCGCCGCGTCTGCTCACCTTCATCTGCCCTCCACTCCGACCTCTCTCATGCGTTTCTCACTTGAATAGCACAGAGCCCAGCCATATGTTGGAGGGGTTAATGACCTCTGTTATAAGCCTCTGCGCGTGCTGGAGTCAGGATTATTGATCCTGGTCTGTGCTGTGCTTTGCAAGAGCCCCCTCTCTCAAAGAGTTACATATAACATAAGCATCTGCAAGGCACAGTTTATTCCGCTTGAACGCTTCATTCGGTGATCATCACCATTGTTTTCCTTACTTTGTTACTATCAATTCAGCCAGTTAGCTGTGTGTGTGTGTGTGTGTGTGTGTGTGTGTGTGTGTGTGTGTGTGTGTGTACCCGCCCATGTATTGGAATTGATTATAGGATTCCACTCTCTGTTTACCTCTACACTCTTCCCCTGACAGTCCATCAGCGCTGTTGCTGTAGTGACATGTGTAAGTGCTTCTCTGTTTCACAGCCATCTCCTCTTCCCTTCACACTCACTCTGATCTATAATAAACTGGGTTGATGATGATTGTAATCATTTAAAGACCATACCAGTCTAATTATGCCTATCTTAATTGAAATCTTACTTACATTTTTATGTACAGTATAAGTCTATGAAAAAAATGGTTGAGGTTTATGTAAACTATGTGGCCGATGACGATGTTGACAATAGACAATGTGTAGTAACACCGGTACGCCTAGAGTCCTTTAAGAAGGACTCTAGGGCGCCAGGCACCACAAAGCTTGGTAATTCCCCACTTCACACATCGATAATAATTATGATATACTTGAACATTATTTATACAAGCTCAATACATTTTAAATTGACAATCTCTAAATTATTCTATTTCAAATATCAGATGAACTAAACAGCTGTTAGCTTGCTGGATGGCTAAATTGGATTGTTTAGCTACAGATCAGAATCATTTGGCAATACCCACTGTAATTAAAAGATAGGCTAACCATCCAAAAATACAGTGATAACGTGATAAAACACTTACAGTAATTCTTATGTTGCTGTTATAGTGTTTTACTAAATCCGTTTCTTAAAATGGTCTCATAACCATATGCTGCATGTTGTATTGTAGATCATTGTATGCAAGGTCTAATTCTTAGATTATTGTGCTACACACAGGAACACAATTCTACAGATATAGATTTGAGACTTTTGTTTTTTGTTGTGCATCATTCACCATCTTCTCTTCAGTCTGAAATGGTCTTATCCAGTGGTTCTCAACCTTTGTCTGGATCAGGGCCCACTTAAAATCTTGTTAGTGGCCAGCCAATGCATGCATTTTCAGGGCATTTTTATTTTTATGATCTATCAATCGATTGTGTTGCGGCTTTGATCAGTGGAACTAATGTCCCTAAAGTCTCCATTTATCCATATCACAATTTAACTAATTTTTCAAGGTTTTAAAGAAAGAATACTATGATTATTATGTTTTTACATACTTTTCTTTATATTAGTGTAATACTATCATTGAAATCTTAGTGTTTTGTAAATTATTTGCAAAATTATATGTTGCCCACCTCAGGTTGAGAATCGCTGGTCGCTGATCAACCATAACCCAAAGACCTGACAGTATGTTGACTGTTACCACTCTCCTAATGTGACCCCTTTTCACTTCATCCACGAGATGTGTACCAGACAGGTATTTTGTTGGTGGAAAACTAGTCCCTCAGTAGATTGTAGGAATATGAAATAGTCCTGCCTTATGTCTAATACTTCTGTCTGTGCAATAATGTACATGTAGAATCAACATGGTAGATAAAGACAGGGTTAGAGTAGATACATGTAGCCCTCCACTTGACAAGTGAGTTTTAATATGAGCTCTCTGCTTTGTGAAATAACCATGTGCATCCCGACACTGTCATTATGAGTCGTCACAAGTGCAATGCTGTTTGCCATGGACTGATGAGATATATTGCGAGTATTGCATAATGTAAAACAAAAAATATGTTATTTTAGCTCTAGAGAGTAGCCTCCCCTTTACCTCAGTCCTGTCTTGATCCAACATGTTGTTTTTTCTGCCAGCAAGTATTGTATAGCCTAATGTAGATATACTGTATCATGTCTTTAACACAAAGGAAGAAATAAAATGTTTAATATATGTTCAAATAAATTTGTGTACTTGAACTTGCTGCTCCTGAGCATTATTGTTTGCCATGTGAAAATATGCTTTCATTTTATGGTCAATCCAGCACAACACTTAAGTTCAGCTCAGATCACATGTGATTTCCCAAGGCTTTAGTTTGCTATGCTAACTGAACCTGACCTCCGAGACTACTCTAATAAGCTGACGTCCAATTAACATGAAAGGAGGCGATCTTTTTTTTGTTGTGATCACGTGATTTCTGGGTATACTCTTCTTCGGTGGTGCTTGGATCATTCACAGGCTGCGGAGCATAGACATATAAAGGTAGACGCCTCCTTTGGCTGAGGCATTCGTATCTCGGGCGCCATTTTAGAGGAGGCAAGCTTCCGCGTGTGTCACAGAAGGGGGCGTTCGGTAGGACAATCAGAGGCGGGGGCGGGTCTTTTCGTAAGAGGCAGCCGCGCAGCAAAAGTCAGTTAGACGTGCTGTGATTGGCCAGTAGTCTACGCGCTGTGATTGGCCGGTAGTCAACATGCTGTGATTAACCAGTAGTCTACGCGCTGTGATTGGCCAGTAGTCAACGCGATGTGATTGGCCAGTAGTCTACGCTCTGCGATTGGCCAGTAGTCTACGCGCTGTGATTGGCCAGTAGTCACTTTGAATGGTAGCTTGCCTAAATTGGCGACCGCGATACAAGTCGCTCCAATGAACTGCAGAGGCCAATGACGTATCTAGTTTTCTATACCCATGCTACGGAGCACCAGTGTCGTAAGGGTGCGGAGCACCAGATTCTTAAGGGTCCAGTGCTCAAACTCAATCCGGTTTGGATCATCATAAAAACTTGTTACACGTTGCACGTTAAAGGTCCTCATCAAAGACTCCATTCTATTGCTGTTGGTAGTCATGGCTCTCAGTTCCCACCTGATGTCGTGAGGGAGTTCAGACTGCTCCGCACCGTACTGTATAACTGCTAGCTTACATAACGTCTTCAGGCTAGGACTTAAGTCTAGGATATACAGGTCATCATTGCGTGAGAAGTCACCTTTGTATCGCCCAAAGAGGATGATACGATCTTCCACCATGCAACAACAGCACTTTGAATTATAGAATGGTTTCCTTTTGGACTCGACCTTCGTCCAGGAAAAGGTCTCTGGATTGAATTTCCACAGGCAACTTAAGGTAGATTCCCTGTTTTCACCAGCAATTATGTACAGCTCTCCATTGTAGGCAAGGGCTGAATGGAAATGGAATGGAAAAAGCTGTGCAGAAGGTGTGTTCAGCCAGCAGTTGGTCTCTGTGTCTAACACTCTGATGTAGTTGTAGTACTGACCCCCCTGACCCCCCTGGCCCCCAAATACAAACATATTTGTCCCGATGATGGTGGCAGAGTGACGTTCTGAAGCAGGTGGTGGAGGTCCTCTGGTGTTAATTAAAGACCAGACCATCGTGGTGGTGTCCAACATGTAGGTGTCATTAGTGTATCCAGTCTGCCAGTGGTATCCTCCATGGATAAACATGACCTTCCCCAAGACACAGGCTGAGTGGTTCCTCCTCTCCCCTGGAACAGTCCCTGACACCCTGGGTTTGAACCATCTGTGGGTGTCGACATGAAATGCATAAAGCACGTTTCCGTAACGAGAGTTACGAGACCCTCCCCAGATGTAGACAACATATTCTATCGGCACAGCTGTGTGGCCCTCATGCTTGATACTCTTGCCCAGGCCCCAAACAAACTCGGCCCCGGTAGTTACCGGGGCCAATTTCCTCCAGCGTAAAGACACTGTGTTGAAAACATGGGTATAAATCGAAGTCCCGTTTCCGGGGACATGACGCTCCATTTCAAAGGCGTACACCTCGTGCTTCACTGCGGTAGCAGCAAAATAGGATCCTTTTGGTCCTCCGTTCACAAGGACCGTCCAGCGGAACATTTCTCACACTGTAAATCTGTTTGGATCTGTAAAAACTCACTCCTGAACAACAACAAACTGGAGTCCTAATGTGTGTGTTTATTGCTTATATTGCTTAAGTGGCACAAAATGTCACGCAATGCTTTGTGGATTGGCAAGGCCAATCCACAAAGCATGATAGCCTCAGCCTCTTCCACCCCGCTCCTTATATGGGCATCTCGGCCTGCTCCATATACGGGTATCTTGTATATCGTCTCTGTCGGGTGGGAAACCTCATACATCCAAAACTGTTACTTTTCAGGATTCAAATTCAAAAGTAGCAGATCTACAAGCTTGAAACGCGCGTGACGCTGTAGAATGATCAAGTAGGGCGTTAAAGGGTTAGTTCACCCAAAATAAATATTTTTTTCTATGGATTAGTCACCCCATGGAGACTTAAATTCATAGTTATTTTTTGTTTTTTGTCGCATTCCTAAGCCAATAATTTGATGACCAGCAGACCGGTAGGCAGCGGTTCCGGTAGGAGACACAAAGGAGACTCTTTGTGTCTCCTACCGGAACCGCTGCCGGTCATCAAATTATTAGCTTAGGAATGCGACAAAAACTAAGAAATATCCATGAATTCAAGTCTCCATGGGGTTACTAATAGATAGAAAAAAGGTATTTTGGGGGTGAACTATCCTTTTAAAATACTGTAGATATGAGATATCTTGCACCCTCAAAAACAAATGAGTTGAAGGACAGAGCGAATATGGCACTGAAGATAGGAACACAACATCAACTCCACCTACCCCTATTTCATTGTTTTATGGTTGTTGAGGAGTTTGGGCTGGAACGTAATGGGCCGGAGTTTAGACATGCTGTGATATATCCTTCTACCGCCAAGCCTAATCAGTTCAGACAGTGCAGAAGAAACGAAAGGTCAGCCGGGGCTCTGTCCTGTTCTCCGCTGTTAAAAGGGCTGCTACAGTTCTGCCACTGGGCTTCTGCACTGCTTAATTGCAGAAGGCATTCCATAGCACATGTCTTCACGCTGGAGAGAGAAATGGAAGCCATTGGAATCAGGCAATGACAGAGGTTTGTGAGCTGAGGCATTAAATATAAGTTGGATTGAGTTTGCAGGTTCTGTGTAGATAGTGGGTATAACCCACAGCTTTAAGAAGATCTTAGACTAAGCCAAATTGAGTCACTCTGAGGGATAGCTTTGCAGAACTGGTGGTCACTGGGAGGTAAGCTTTCAGTAGGTGGTCAAGAAACTAGGATTGGTGGAAACCTACGTGAAATGATCTATCTGGATGCAGCTGTCTCAACAATATCAAGTGTTAAATTCTCAGTTATGGACAAATGTTCGAAACTAGAGCTGACTATATCTGTAAACAGACAGAATACATTTTGTATAGCACCTTTATCCAACGCTCTTTGCAATGTGGATTAGATTCACCCATTCACGCACACATTCAAACACCGACGGCAGAGGAGACCATGAACACTCTTCGGGAGCAGTTGGGGGTTGTCTTGCTCAAGGACACTTTGACCCTACCTCAGGGGGAGCCCGGGATGGGAACTGGTAACCGTCCTTTTCTCAAGCAACCACTTTACCCCCATCTTGTCCCTGTTAATATAACTATATTACTGTTTTGCTGCTCTTTTCAAATCCAGACAAGAAAATAAACAGACTCAAAAGGCTTGTGCATCTACAAAGCATTTGTGTCTGACTGGTGAACAGTACAGTAATGTAAATGCTTGGTTGTCATCATAGCTTTTGTGCCCTTAAGGAAGTCTCCTACCCCGGTTTGCTTCAGTAGACATCCAGATTTATAAAAGGGTTAGTATAGGCATGACTGTCATTACACTAGAGGCTGAATGTGGTAAAGAGAGAGATGCTGAGCTCTACATGCAATGAACTGCATGTAGCTGGCAAGACCATAACAGATTGTGGTAAGACTGTATATTAAGGTCGGGTCCATAATGTATTATAACTGCATTTATAATGCATTATAATGCGTTTATAAACCACGGCATATTTCCCTCTAAAACACTGGGGTAAGGCCATGCGGTTACCCAAATTAATAGAGTCCATTCTCTGTAGAGTATGATTCACAGCAAATTCCATGGCAATCCAATCAGACATTTTCAAGATAAATTGTTTGGCACCAAGTGGTGGACTGACAGATGGGCCGACGTTGCCTTGCAAGCTCCCTGCCATACAACCTCCTTTTGCATCACCATTATTCACAGTGACCCTCACATTTCTGTCATACTGTAGCTGCTGTATTTGTGACTGTAACAGCGCTCCCAAAAAGATGCCGCTTTTGACTGTGGGAAACCCTAGCAACAGAGGGGCCTTGATCTGTTGATGGGAATCAGCAACGGTCCATGGTAGGGGCTGACAGCAGAGGGATGGTCCATGCTCTGTCACATCTTAGCCTGTTAGTGGCTGTGCATAAAAGACTCTGCTCTGCTCCCTCTGATCACAGCTGGAGAGAACAGGCAGGCGCGAGAGAGGGGGGGAAAGGGATTAAATTAAAGGGGTCACATACAGTAGGCTATATTGTAAGAGAGAAAACAGAGAGAGAGGTAAAAGCAGCAAGTGAGAGAGAGAAATGGAGGTATGAGAGCGCACATGCTTATAAAAAAGACACCAGAGAAAAAAATGATGCCTCAAGTAGGACAATATTTTGCGTGTGCGTGCACACACACACACACACACACACACACACACACACACACACACACACACACACACGCATGCATGCGTACATTTGTGTGTGAATGCGAGTGTGTAACCCAGATTGCAACCCTAACCCAGATTGCAATCTTGTGTACACATAAAATGTGTGTGCAGTGTGCACATATCAGCAAAGACAATGCACCCCATACATTTCTGGCATGTGATACTTAGACATTCCATGGCCAGTGAGGTAAATGGAGAAAAGGACACCTTTCTATATTAAAGTTACTCAATTCCACAAAGTTGGCTATACACTAAATAAGAAAATCTTTATTGGGAATAACCCCATGAGATGAAGGGTCCACATCGACCAGACAGAGAAAACAAAACAAAACATACAACAACAACAACAGCAGCAGCAGCAATACAAAAGCACATAAATGCATCATTGCTTCATACTGTAGATCTGTTATAATGATGATTTAGTCAAATTTGGCTATAAAATGCAAATAGAGGGAGAAACTCAAGCAATGAAAACGGTATTATCTCATAAGCACAAATTACACAAAGTGTGAGATTTAATAGAAGGCCTGTGTGCAAAACATGTACAAGTGTGTGCTGCTAAACTTTGCCAGACATTGTCTCAGGCAGTGTGTGTTCGTCTGCCACTATTGCCATAGCAACCAAGGAGACCCCAATAAGGAAGAATCGAAAAATGTACCTTACGTTACAAAGACTGGCTTCAGAACTAGGAACTTGTTGACACGGGCGTATGTGTGCATTTGCATTTGTTTACATTGTTGACAGCTCTCTAAGCAGGAACGACGGCTGCTCACAATTCATCATATCTCAGCTCTCCTTGACAGGCTCTTCATGGACCGGTGCTGAATACTACAATACATAGATGTTGTACACTGTAATGGATGGCATGAATCGTAAATGTAAATGTTTTCTATTATGAACATTTTTATTATGTACCGATTACTGGTTTTGGATTTATTTTTGTAAGTCAGGTTTGAAGATGCTCCAAACTGCTACAATACAGATACAATCTCGGGTTTTCCTATTAAAAGACTACTTCACCCATTTTCAACCTATCTTCATATAATTGGTCCTCACTAATGCTCATGATAACATGGTATTTTACCATTTTTTTCTACTCGGTCTGTATCTCAGAGGAGGGCTGTGGATAGTTCAGAAACCCGCCTACCAGTGACATCATCATTAGGTGATTTTTCAAACAAGATTTCATTTTTTTTTATTTTATATTTTATCAACGCAAGAACAATGTCTTCCATCATAGCATGCTAACTTTCCAGGAATAGAAAGCCTGCAGCTTATTTTGCTTGGATTCCCCATCGATGATGTCACTGGTAGGCACTAGGCAGGTTTCTAAACTGTCCACAGCCCTCCTCTGAGAAATAGAGTGAGTAAACAGAAATGGCACCATATTATTATGAGCATTAGTGAGGACCAATTATATGAAGAGGATAGGTTGAAAATGGGTGAAGTCGTCCTTTAACACCTAATCAATGATATTGATTATAGCTTCAGGCAACATTACTTATACATACGTTTGTACTTATTTTGCATGTTGAAAATATACTGCCTTCGCGTCATTCCAAAGAGCACACAAACGTAACCACATGAGACCCAGCATCCCTATTCTGGGGTTAACATTCTGTGAAGATAGCCGATCTACATGGTGCAATGCTCACATTGCGATGGCCAATTTCCGGGCGAAGAGATTTGGTGTGTAGAGGAAAAAGGAGGTGGCCTAGTATAGAGTCCCGGGGGACTCTGGTCAACTATTAGTAGGGTTTAAGTGGTTAAAACATGGAAGATGAATGCTATATAATGGCATTTTAGATAGAGGTTAGAGATGCACTTTTGCACAGCAGCCAAGACATGGCCTGAAATAAACCCAGACCAGAAATGGGATATAGAATGCATTAGAGTCAAAGGTCATGTATGAATGCTACTGTATGATTCTTGCAGAATCTTGTTTGATCCTTTTGTGAAGCCTGTTATGGCTCTGAAGAAGCCAGTGCCTAGGGAGCTCTCCATCCATATCCACCATGGCAAATTTATTTTCTTATGCTTTTGAAGTCAGTGTGCTGGAGGGGGTCTTGCGACCTGCCTGTACCACCCAGCAACGCTTGTCATCATCGATGCCTCAACTCTTCCAGTGTGAAAAACCGTGTAGGCCTACTAACAGGGTTTGAGGGCTCCACTTGGAAGTTTAGGCCTTTATGCTGTGCAAGCATGTTGTTGTTTGACATTTTCTCTGCCAAATCTTTAACCTTATTCTAACTTATTATTCTTTATTCTTTAGTGATGGAGAACTACTATCATATCTCTCAGGTCAACAATAGTTAGCGACACTAAGACAGGTCCCCCAGATACCACGACCCATTGATGAATCACAAAACGTAATCAATTCTGTAAACACCGCAGCAACCATTTGGATAGCTTTCAGTTAGTGTTGTCATCACATAATTTTTCGGTCATGGAAATGGCAAGATCCCCAAGGAACTGCTGAAGAGAGCTTCTCATAATCAGCTGTCGTTACTTTTAATTATATACTAATGAGTTTCTTTAATGAGAGTGGTACAGCTGTGAGACATGAATTGGCAGTGGCTATAGGCAGGGATGACTCATGTCAGTGTAATTCTCTGATAACAGAGGTTGTGCTACATAGTCACCAGATGGACACAGGTGGTGATTTCTTATATCATCTTGATTGGATAATCTGAGTGGTTTCCTTGGCAGAGGAAACAAAGCTAAAACATGAAATACGCATTTCAAATGGATCTTGATAAAATGAACCCAAAATAATCAAAACCTCATTCTTGCTCCCTATCCCTTTGTTTGAAAAAAGCAACCTAGTAGCCTAGGAGTAGTTTCATGTGACATAATTGAGCTACAAAGTCCTTCTGTTTGAACTCTTTGGAACCAGTAACATTTTACAATGAATCAAGGAACCACATTTTAAAAAGTAGTCACGCTTTCGTGAACTACTGTAAAGTTGAAACTTCTTCTGTTCCAAAACCACCGGTGTCTGTCACAATGTTTGTGTTCGCTTTAAGCCACTTTGATCAAGATTAGCTGCAAGTATCTGGGACACAGAACAATGTCAGATTATCTTTTCTCCTTCTCACCCTCTGCAGTGTGATGAGAGAAGCTGTTCTCCTTTCTCACATGCACAGATTTAGCCAGAAGGCCTCTTTCCCCACCCGGGCCTGCAACAAATGACTGATTGCCCACATCCTCCGTCTTTAGTCTTCCTCTTGTTGTCAGACATTATTCCCTGGTTGCGGAGTCTCAATGCCCCATTAAACTGGAAGCTAATGAAGAAGCCTTAGTTCTGACGTCAAACACCCTCTGCACCTCCTCTCCTCCATGTCTTACTCCATCATGTGCTAGTATGGTAGACAGTACACACTACAGATGTGGATGTGCACATCAATTTCTAAGTGCTCTTGTCTTGTAATGGTACCGACTGCTGTGATCCTTCAAAGAGGTCTGTGAATACTCCTATAGTTTCTATATATACCAGTGGTTCGCAAACATTTTCATGTCAAGGACCCCCAAATTGATAGCCTATACTTAAGCCGTAGACCCCGATGTGAAAATATTTTGTGCCAGGGACCACCATAAGTAGATTTTTGTGATTAAATGAGATTAGATTAAGTACACAATTCTACAACTTTCTATAGGTGGGGAGAGAGAAGGAAACCTATGATTTGTCATAAATACATTCTTCATTGGGCTTACCTCAATAACTGTGAAATGAAACTATTCTTCATTTTGTTGGGGAACCCCTGGAACCCTTTCCAGGACCACTGGGGGTCCCTGGACCACACTTAGAGCTCATTTTGACCCTGCCCACAAAAATGCAATTTAAATGTGATTTTGGGCATGCTACAGGCAACCTGTGTCTGTGCCACTCATATAGACTCGCGAAAAGATAAACAGGACCCGTGGGCAAACGAGACACCTCAAGTGACTGCAGCAGGCAAAGCGCCCACTCCCTCTAGAGAAAACTTTCCTCATCCTCCATGGAGAAGATTATGAACCATTATGCGCAAATGTACACTGAAATGGCTTCCCACTACACACTACCGTCAGCGACACTGGCAACTTGCAAAACACTAAATACATTAGTAAAAGAATCTGCTACAGAACGGAGTTCATCTGTCATGGCATTGGAGGCTACAGTGGTCAATCAAAGGCAAGGTCTGACTTTTATTTAAATAACTTGGACGGTTAAATAACTTGAGGACGTTTTTTTTCACGAAACCTCGGGGAATTCTATTGTGTGTTGAAAGTCAGTTTATCATGGACTTGAAGAAATCAGCACCCCCCCCCCCCCTCGCCACAGTGGAGAGGATCAGCAACTACAAACTCCTTGGAGTTTCCATCACTGAGAGACTCACTTGGAGAATACAGTGGCTGGATCACTGCCTGGTATGGGAATTGTACTGACCTCAAAGCAATGCAAAGGGATGTGTGGAGGCAGATGTGAACTTACATCCCTCGATGTTTTTGTAATCATCAAAGATCGTATTATCCCAATCACGGACTGTTTCAGATGCTGCCACATGGAAAGTGGCTCCTTCCCCCAGACTATCAGACATATGAACAATCTGGCCAGGGAAAGCAAAAAAATAGGCTTGGGAAATAATAATCCTCCAACGTTGGGTTATTATGCTCTCGGAACTACCGAGAGCATTCTGCATTACTGGCTGCATTACTGCCTGGTATGGGAATGTACAGGCCTCAAACACAAAGCAATGCAAAAGGATGTCAACTTCCCTCCCTCCAAGACAGATGGACATTTGTTTTAGTTTTTTTTTTACAATCAAAGATCATAGCTTTCCCAATGTTTCAGATGCTGCCATATGGAAAGTGGCTCCGCATTTTCAAAGCCACTGACAGTAGCTTGCTATAGCTTCTTCCCCTGGACAATCAGACATGTGAACGATCTGGCCAGAGAAAGGAAAAATAGGCTTGGGAACTGCAAATAACCGTACAATGTCCCCTCACTCCGCCCGTCCTGTCTAATGACAGTCCTTTATTATATCCCTTTCCCCCTATTGCTCCGTGGATTTTCATACTGATGCACTACCCGAACATGGTCATCACATGCCATATAGATCAAGAAAGGTAGACAGTGAATGTGTATTGGAGAGAGAGGGAGGGAGACAGCTAGTAGAGATGATTTACAACTGATACTTTCATGGCTGTGGTAGTAGGAAGTTGTTTGCTATTGGGGAAAAAAACTTGAATGTTGAATGAGATGATAGAATGCTGATGTCTTTTAGTTTTTTCTATCACCACAATTTCAAAGTAAGAAAACAGCTGACGAATTTAGATTATTGGTTAGTCTACGGGTCTATGCCTTTAAAGTTAGCCAGGCACAGGCCTAGATGCTGCAAGGCTTGAACACATCTACCTACCTCTTTGACATGTTGATGGTGTCTTTGGTTCTGGTACAGTATTGTGTGGATCTGTGTTTGACAAAGTATGGGCTCTAATCTAGAATTCTTCAATTTGTGGTGGATTTGATTTATCATAATCTACAGATTGCAGACATTATGTTAATCAAGTAAGCACGTGCCTGTGCTGTACTGGGTTCCCTTTATGCCCTGGAGAAAAAGTTGATCCCCTCCCCAATTGTCATTGTATAATTCTGATTCTGGATGGTTGCAAGGTTTTATTAAGGACACCCTTGCTGGTTTCTTGGAAGTGATGAGAACAACAGGCCAAAATCAGAAGTGGTTGTGTTAGTGAGGTTTAAAGGAAAGGACTGTATGGACTGGTTTCTACTGGCTGGCTGGTCCGGCTTCCCCACTTCACCCAGGGGTGTCGATTAGAACACAGGACAGACAACTTCTCTCATTTATGGGTTTTTACTGAAGGTTAAATGAGCACAATACAGTACAACACTTGTGGGCGTGTGGTTTTCTGCAATCATACAGAAAGTAAATAATTACAATTACAGCAGTCAATATCACATCAATCTGACAATACTGGACATCAGTAACTACTGTATAGGCTACATACATTCATAATGACATAAAACATATCACTCTGACAATGCTTGGCATAAGCAGCATGAATACAACTTATCAGACTTAACTGAATTAGGCCTAATGCCCATTGTTCAAATACATGTGATGTCATACAACACAAACAGTAGAACATAAACAATATAGGGCCTACATTATGGAATAAACATCAGCATTTCAGTCACTTGAAACTGATGCACTTATAATGAAATCACTGCCATTCTCTTGGTTACAATGAAATCAAAGTACTTGAATATTGCTACCTTCATACTATTGTCAATCAAACACCATTACCAACATGCCAAACATTACAGAACAGGACATCAAAGGTCACATTTCACACACAAAAGAAAAGCATTTAACTAGGAAACACAGGACTTACATTTGCATGAACGCACACAAACTTCAAGTGAATTCGAGCACAATGTCTTAATATGACAAACTGCAACACACTTCTGACCGTCTGAACAGTCAGAGCAACTTGTATGATGTGACTGATGCAAGAGGACATGAAGGGAAAAGTCTCGTTCTCTAAATTACCCGCAGGTGCAATCATTAATTAACCGCAGGTGCATGCAAGCAGGATTAGGGTCATGATGAGTCATCATGACCCTAATCCTAATCAGTCATCATTGATGACCTGTGCACACCCTTAACGAGCACACACACTTAACTCTCTCACTGGCAGCCTTTTGTACAGGTTGTTTTTATGTGAAACCACTGCACCAAGGTTATCAGAATTCATCGCAATGTTTGGAACAAGTGGCAATATGACTGGGCACAAGTGTTTCTATTGTTATTACAATGGTTAGAGAGAGTGAGTGCTTTTATGAATGAAATGGAAAGACTTTCCAGAGAACCATTTAACTGTGATTTGGCTGCAGTAAGAAATGGCACAACAATGCGGAAAGCGTTTCAATACTTGGAAACCCAAGGCAATGTGAGTTCTGAGCATTCGTTTTAGCTCTAGTAAGTATGGCATTGTGACCTTCATACTGCCAAAGAGAACATACATTATCCATCTAACTAAAGCCTCACTATGTAATGTTTGGATAAAATGTGAATAAAATGTAATTCTGTCCAGTCTTTATGGTAGAGTATGTTTATAACTTATACAATTGGGGAGGTTGAATTTTGTCTCCCTACTCTTCTATTGAAACATTTAGATGACTCGCCTAGACACAGGATCTGACACGAATTTTGACCTGATGGTCAAGATGAAATTTATCCCCCGAGCAAGCAGGACGCCTCTATTAGCTCAATGGTAAAAATGTCAGCACTTAAGCAGGAAACCGAGTTCAAATCCGGGGTAGAAGAGGAAAGATTACATTACATTGTGCTGCTTTAATGTAGGAAAAATAATCTTTCCGGCTCATCTGCTTTTGTCTTTGTGCATTATTTTAACTGCTCTGCCATATGAAAGCAGACCCGCTCATTAATTTTCATGCTGTAAAGAAAAATAATTAACGCTTCTATTTATACACATTGTTATAGTGAGGTGCAGCTTAGCTCACCATCCATTAGCAGTCACGCATAAGCTGATGGGGGTCACCATGGAGAACAATTGAAGGTCACGATCACCATAGCCTGATATCACACAGGAGATTCTGACCTGCAGGAGGGGGGGGGGGGGAGAACACTGCCGTACACCAAGAGACTGATTGAATCAGTGGGCCAGCAGAATGCAGCATTCTCCCGTCAGATCTATATTTATGATATTTCAACAGAGAGCAAAAGGCAATTTCTCTTTCATACATTTTTTTTTGCCACAGATGTTTGACGTCAAGTCAGCACTTAGTCATACCCACCAAAATTGGCTCTCGATTCAGAAAGATATAAATAAGAAAGTGGAGGGCGGAATCGGGTCTATTACTCAAAATAAGTATGTTTTTTTGTCTACACAACCTGAAATAATAAAAGCTACTGTATGCTGTAAGATTGTCTGGGGAGCTCCATCATCTACTTAAGACTGACATATTTTGATGAAATGAATGGCTTGAAACTGCAATCATATTGTATATTTTTCCTGGGGAGGAAACAGAAGATCACAACTTCTGTGTAGACAAAAAAACAGTACTTTTGTAAAGCTCTTGTGTGACAATGTTTAAGACATTGTCACACAAGAGATGTTTATGTCGATGACGACACCTCAGGAGGGTTGAAAGGGGGGGGGGGGGGTTTGGAATGAAGAAAGGACTGATCTAGCAAGCCAGTCTGTTGTGTATGATCACGATCTTTCAATACAACTTTTGTCAATCCTTCATTTTTGTGGAAGATATTTTTCCCAGTAGGAACTATGGTGTTGAATGCTGAGCTGCAGTCCACAAACAGATTTGTTAACATTTGTTCCTTCCCTCATCTAGAAGGCAGTATCCATGAGGCCAAGGCAACTGCATCAGTAGATCTATTTTGACGGTATGCAATTTGCAATGGGTACAGCGTGGCAGCACTGAACAATTGTAGTTGGAGTAAAGGTGACCGGTCTCCCGGTCTAAGTGGTTAACTGAAGATACTTTCAGCATAACTTATAATGCTTACCGGTATTACATTATAATGTAATAAGCATGCTACTTGGGCAACTTGAGCATAAAAAGAGTTTGAAAGGGCAGGAAGAAGTGTAATGTCCACAGCAAGCATCTTCAAATGAGTGTCCTCTGCCAAAAGAATCTGATGATTAATTCATGTTTAAACCTTGCTATTATTCAAATTTGGCCGATAAGATCACCCTGCATGATTAAACAGCTGCACCAAGATTGCCCTGGGATTCCAATTGCCATTCCTGCATTAGTTGACGTACCACACCACATAGCCAGTCTACACAGTAAAATCCTCAGTGTTAATGTTATCACTCTAGAAAACGTGTACACTCTGCTGAGTTACATTGACACTAAGGATTTTACTCACTCATTCATATTTCAAACCTAAAAAATGAATAAATGCTTTGCTTGATGACCTCAGGTGCTTGAGTTACCTTTTCGTGTTACCTTGTTCGTTCAATTTGTCCTTTTTCACTATGCAGCAACTCAGTGGAACATGCTGTTCTACCTCTTCACTGGGTCCTCAAGAACGTCGAGAAATCCAAGGAGACCAGGCTAGAGAAGAGGCCAAAGAAACGCTGCCGCAACAGCAATTTGGCGTACTTATTTTCTCCTAATCTCGTTTCTCTCCTGCACGAAAAGGCCTTATTCTCCGTCGAGAGTGACAGGAGAGACTCAGGACATACTGACTGTAGTGACTACAGTCAATGTGTATTCAATGCCTCACATATTCAATGCCAATGTCGGTAATGACTTGAATTCTTCGCTTGACTGATTCGCTCTGAGGTGAGGGAACACTTCAGAAATGTTCTTATTGCATTTTTTGTGCCGTCCTGATCTTGACTCTTGACTCGTCCTGACTAGCAGAGTCATGATGGGAGGAAAGAAGATTTTTTACAGCGTGGGATCCAGGTGGCGAGCCGTAGAAGAACTGTAGAAGTGTGACTGTGTCTGTGTGTGTGTGTGTGTGTGTATGTGTGTGTGTGTGTGTGTGTGTGTGTGTGTGTGTGTCTGTCTGTCTGTCTGCGGCTAATCTCATAAACCACTGGACCAATCAGTGACATTTTGTACACACTCCCAGGTCAAGGAAGTAAATCCCAGAATACTTATTACATATTTTGAATATTTTTGTGAATATTCTTCACATTTTGTCATAATCTCAGATCCAGCGTTCCATTGTCTTTCCAAATTTGGGCAACATGACATCATCATTTTTATGCCATAGTGCCACAGGGAAGCCATGTCATTAATATTACCCCATTTTAGTTCCCCCCCCCATTTGTTCTCACTGTAAATAAGAACCAGCCACCTTATTCCATAAATGTCAAAATAGTGGAAAATTCAATACTAAATATTAATAATACAATACAAAATAAATACCTTCCAATTTAGTAAAGTGATTTAGTATGTAGTCCCTGTCACTGCAACCCCTACTGTTGGTCTGGAGAGGGTCTAGGCAACCATGTTTCATCTGACACACATGGAGTCACCTAACTGTGAGGAGTTTCACTAGGGGCCATAAAGCATGGTGTGGAGGAACACTTTCCCTCCCAGTTCCACTCCCTACAGAACAGGTGTCCTGATCAACCTGTAGGAGTCGTATTGCCACCAAGCCAAGCCGAAGGCACCGCAAAGGATTCAAAGCCCAGTCTCCACAGTGGTGGGCAGGTGGTTTACCCCTACGCAACCACCAGGCCCCAGCAGTGCTACATGTGACTGCTACAATCACGTCCATAATTGCCATATATTTTTAGATCACCTTTCATGGCTCAAATGGCCTATAGGGGAAAAC
Organism: Gymnoscopelus microlampas; assembly: GCF_963454915.1. Classification (NCBI taxonomy): domain Eukaryota; kingdom Metazoa; phylum Chordata; class Actinopteri; order Myctophiformes; family Myctophidae; genus Gymnoscopelus; species Gymnoscopelus microlampas. The sequence continues at coordinate 25,839,156 of NC_139951.1, read as the reverse complement.
AGGACACATATTAAATGGTGTACTTTTAATTGCACCACAACTACTCCAAGTAGTACTTGACACAAACAACTATACAGTAGCTCATAGCCTAGTTATGGCTAAATTCAGAATAACCTCTTTATATGCTTACACAGAAGTCAATTGTAAATAGGTTAAGGTGTTCCCATGCCTCAATGTCTTGACTACGTCAGCATATACCAGGTGTTTGGTTTCTAAAAATGTGGATCTGAGCTTAGTATATCCTTCCTTCTGTAAATTATATAGCAGTATCATGCCGTAACTCGTCATTAATTCTGTATTATAAATATATCAAATATATATGATGTGAAATATAGCCACAAGCAGCAATGATTGGATAGATAAAAATGAGATAAAATAAAACAGAAAATTACAGTTCAGAAGAAAATTATTAAAATACCTGCAAACAAAAAGGTCTTCAGGTTTGTCTTTCAGAGTTATAGCAGACCTTCAGTTTTCTGGGAACAGGAAGCAGACCTGTCAGACCTGTGAAGTCTGGATGGTTCATGATTCAGCACAAGATCAGAAATGTATTATGGCCTGAAACCATTCAATGCTTTATAAATTAAAAATAGTATTTTGACAGACAGTGTAAAGATCTGAGGCCTGTAGTGGTAGGCTATGTTCCACTTTCTTGGTATTAGTAAGGACTCGTAATAGACACTAATATACTTTCTTCATATTCATATTAGTAAGGCAGGTATTATGTACTCTCAGCAAGGCAGATAATACATTAGAAAACACTTCAACAGAAAAACTCAAATAGCGCTAAATAAATTCAGCATAATTTAATTTGTATAAATACTACAGCATACATTGTATTTATTTAGCATTACCCAGACCATTTGCCTAACATTTGTTTTTAATCTCAGCCATAGTCAGACACTTTAAGCCATCATCACGCACAAACTCATTACCACTAACTAGCCTACAGTATATCCCATCATGTACATGTTCCTCACTGCTACTCTCCGCACGCTGTAGTTATTACCTGCTGTGCTTCTCTGTTCAGCGAAGGGATTTTGTTTTTCATTCAGCCACAATTGCAATGCTGTTTTCAATGGCTTAAACAAATCCACAGCGCAATACTGCCACAATTTCACACACACGCACACGCACACACACACACACACACACACACACACACACACACACACACACACACACACACACACACACACACACACACACACACACACACACACACACACACACACACACACACCCCAGAACAAACTTACACTGACACTTAAACAGACAGACACTTAAAAACACAGATTAGCAATTGTTAATTCAATTAACTCATACTAAGATAACACAAGGCCTATGAGTTAACGACACGATTACTTAGGTTTTACCAACAACTTAACATGAATTTCCGGCTGCCAATTCATACACAAATTCTGTGTAAATAAGATTGCTCTTAAAGGGATGGTTCACCCAAAAAAATACTTATTTTCTATCAATTACACACCCCATGATCGAAGCCTTGAATTCATGGAGACTTTTTTGTTTTTGTCGCATTCCTAAGCCAATAATTTGATGATCGGCGGATAGACGCTAATGTCTCCGGTAGGAGACTCAAAGTTGACTTTGAGTCTCCTACTGGAGCCGCCGCCGGTCATCAAATTATTGGCTTAGGAATGTGACAAAAACAAAAAAATCTCCATGAATTCAAGTCTCCATGGGGTGTGTAATCGATAGAAAAAAGTATTTTTGGGGGTTAACAATCCCTTTAACCACGAATCAAACACCCCTCCTCCTCTACAGCACTTGGCACCTTCTTAAGCAACAGGATTGTCAGCACTGCAGAGGAGAGAGAGGTGACCCACAAACAATCAATTCAACTTATTCAGTTTCAACAAATAAACATGTTTAAAACCATGAGCAGTATATGTGTGCATTGTGACAATGCATTGTGATGTACCAATGTACCAATGACCGATAACCAACGTATAACACTGACCCAACTTAACCAACACTTCCAAGCCGGCTTGATGGTGATTAATTGGAAGCAGCTGTGTTGTTAAGATGCATGTGCAATGTCCCTCATTGTGTATAGGGCACGGGCTGCCCCATGATGATAATAATAATAATAATAATAATAATAATAATAATAATAATAATAATAATAATAATAATAATAATAATAATATCACCCAATCATCAGCACAGGGGGGGGAGGAGAAAACAACAATACATTTTTTTTTTTTACTTTATTAGGAGAAAAAGGCTATGACTGTATAGTAAAATCAATCACTGGAATCAATGGAACTGTCATAGCCATATTGAAGCCATATTGAAGAGGAGGGGTTTGAGAGCGGTTTTGAAGGATTGGAGGGTGGGGATTTCTTCGAATTTGATTTGAATTCCTCTGGTCCTGTTCTTGAAGTGGTCTCACTTTAGGTGGTCTCGAATACAGCACTATAGAATGAAGTAGTCTCCATTGACTTTCAGTGAGTAGGGATTAGTATTCAGCCACAGTCATCATAGTTGCTCTGGGGAGAAAAGGCTTGTGGCTATTATTATGGGAACATGCACTCTGCAAATAGACGCCCACAGGTAATGGTAAAATCATTTCTATTTCTATCGGTGGCTTTTCAAAATCCACTCAAGTGTCATATTGAAAAGATAACATAAGGAAGGTTGAGTATGAATGGGTCCACCGCCCTCTGGTCTCTTTTTCAACATCACTTCAATTTGAAACATTTGGTTGGTGTAGTAAATTGGCATTTGCCTCGCCAAAGCATGCACAAACATTCGTACATCAATCCACCCCCCTCCCACATGCCCCCTGGCTCCATCTGTCTCTCCCAGCCTTCTCGCTCTTACTCCCATCCACTTGTCTCCTTTCATCTCTTGCTCTCCCCCTGCATACCTACTCTGTTGCCTATTTCCCCTCTTATTCTCTGAGAACAACACCACCTCCATGAAGATATCAGCGTCAACCCCACTTAAGGAAACTGAAGTGCGTGTGTGTGTGTGTGTGTGTGTGTGTGTGTGTGTGTGTGTGTGTGGGGGGGGGGGGGGGGGGGGGGGGGGTTAACACACACAAACTGGAACACTGAGGGCATCATCCATGAAGAGCAGTGTGTGAGGTGTGAAGGGAAAAATTAGAATGAAACCGAGCTAAAGAAGTGGGCTGCACAGAGAGAAGCTAATGAGAGGCATGTACTGTAGGACAGGGGGGGGGGTGAGGGTGAGATAGAGGGGACTGCGAGGGAGATAATAAGAGAGTATGCAAAGAAAATGATGGAAAGAGGTGAACACATACAGAATGGAGTTTGGAGGAGAGGAGTGCGATACTACTTTGAAAGGAGGGCGGATTTCCCCTGAAGGCCGCTTTGCTTGCAGGAAGATATTCCAAGATGATCAAAGCCTTTCCTTATCACCAACTCCCGGCTTTAAGCAGAATCTATCATGTATTAGAAATTGAATTATTGTCATACACATTTTTGACTATTCTGTATACCTATATGATATCTATAATGCTTTCTATAATGTTTTTCTGATTTCTATAATGAATAGCTATCATTCTAAATTACATGCTTTCTTGTCCTTAATGTGACATCGGCAGTATTCGTAGATTACACACAAAGATATTTGGGACATGCATGTATTTGCCTGCATTATGCAAATGCAAAAAGATACACTTTGGACCCTGGCCTGCATTCCGCACAAGGCACAAACAGATAATACATTACTATTCCCTCTGCAAAATATAATTCCTCCCCCATCTGCTCTCTATCTCTCTCTCTGTGCCGCAGTGTTGCCCCACCACGTCCCCAAATCGTCATCATAGGCCTTGTAATGGACCTTGATTCAACAGGCTGCTAAATGTTAAACAGATCCTATACTTGGATGCCATTAGTGGGATATATCTAATAAGCAGCGACGGCAGAGGGGAAGCTCATCTCTGACACTGTTGGCTAGGTCGCTCTGGGATTTATCTTTCAGTAATCGACTTGCTCTTATGTTCAAAGGATGAGCTTCCAAAAATGGATGCAATGTGAAGCTGTGGTCTCTGAATATAAGGTAGGTGTTTTGTTCAGCCTTCTCGTGGCTTGAAATGATAGTATATGCCCTATGACAGACCGTCCGTCCCTCCGTCCGTCCGTCTGTCCGTCCGTCCGTCCGTCCGTCCGTCCGTCCGTCCGTCCGTCCGTGGACAGCTCATCTCATTTGGCCTATACCTCTTGAACCATATGTCATGCACTCAAGACACTAATTCTCCCCGGATTCTTTGGATTATAATGCAAATTTCCATATACTGTAGGTGCTGCCCATTTCCACCTGCCAAGATTTTCTTCAAAACGTTCGTACTACTCCTACAGATTTTGCCGAAACGTACACAAATTGGTACACATTCTCTCTGGAGTCATGTGGTCAAGATGTGGTCCATTTTGCCATTGCCTTTGGTTTCCAAAGCTTGCGGGAGGCGCCCGTTTAGCAAAACATTGCCAAAGATCCTGAATGCGGCATCCGAGGGGCCTCTAAACAAATGCTACAAATGTCATTGTTTGTTTGTTGCACCAAATTGCAGTATGTAAAGTCTTGTCTTGTCTTGTGAGTCATGTGACAATGACCGTTAAACAGGATTTTGATATTCCATACTGTTTGACACATCCCTGGGTAGGCCACCCAGCCGGGCGAAGACCTGTGCTCTGAGAAGTGTCAGTTTCTAGTTTTATCTATACCTTACACTGCCATGACCCAGTTCCCCTGAGATCGAAAAATCTCATCTTCTCTTTATACAGTATATGACAGGATTCATCATAGAGATCTTGAGAGATATTGAAGAGATTGGATTCCTTGCTCCAATTATCTTCCCTTCTGTGCAAAGTTTTTCCAGCTGAACTCTTTCCATCTAGGATAACATGTTGTTTTCCACTGTTGTCTGCATAAACTCCTCTGATGTATGAGATTATTGCCCTCTGCTTCCCATTTTCTTTTTGGCTGGACTGCAACAGCAGGGCCCATGATATGGGGTTAAAAGATCTGTGACTGTAGGAAGGGGCTAAGCTGAGCCATGCCTTAAAAGTAATCAATTAAATATAAAATTCTAATGTGCTGTAATCTGTCAAGACCTGGGTCTGTCCCCAGCCCCTCCCCTCTTCTTTTTAGTCTCTGATTGCCGAGCTCTAGAGTGGACTCAGCTGCGGGCGGCAGCCGTGCCTAGTTGGCTAACAAGCCTCAGAGACTATTTAAGACTGTCTGTGACTTCCCTCTGTGCTGGAACATTGTAGTGCCATGGGTCTTGTTTCCAGGTCTCTGTGTTTCCCTATATTGTTATGTGTTTCGCCCTGTGAGGTGAACCTCGGTTTGTTATCTTCTTGTAGTCGTTGTTTAACTGGCCTCCTTGGTTTCCTACTTTGAGTTTGAGTTCCTGAACATGGGTCTAAAAACACCTGGGTCCCTGACAGTATTCTGTTTTCCGTTCAAGGTTCAAGGTTTCCTTATTGTTACAACTATAACTATAAAGATTTACACAAGTTTTTTAAAAATTATTTTGTTATGGTTCCTCAGACATTGTAGCAGCAATAATAGTATTACTATAATAGTAAACATAAATATCAGGAGAATTTGCAAAACAATTAATAAAACAAAAACAAGGATAAAGAATCAGAGAGTAGTAGCAGTATCAAAACGGGGACTGCCCATACAGTAAGTCCGACATCCCATTACTCCGACTACGTGGCTTCCGCGTCGGTTAGGGTTAGGGTTAAGGTTAGGGTTAGGTATAGGGTTAGTAACCGTCGGAACAATGACACGGCACCATCAAAACAGTGTGTCTGTTGTACAGTATAATGTATAATAATATGTATTCTTTGTGTCACACAAGGTTGGAACGGGTGGAGAAAAATGTCAGGTGTGATGTGTGATAGGAAAGTATCAGCAAGAATGAAAGGAAAGGTGTACAAGACGATGGTGAGACCAGCTATATGTTGTATGGTTTAGACTAAAGACAGTGTGGTATATCCAGGACTAAAATACACTATTAAATATGAAAATATTAATACCAGGTAATTTCGTCTGATTAATGGGACCAGATGCGACAACAGTCGCACAGAGGAAAAGACAGGAAGCAGAGCTGGAGGTAGCAGAGACTAAAAGTAACAAGGATGGATAGGACCAGGAACGTGTACATCAGAGGACAGCGCATGTCAGATGTTTTGGAGATAAAGCCAGAGACCCCAGACTAAGATGGTTTGGACATGTACAGAGGAGGGGTAGTGATTGTATTGGTAGAGGGAGGCTGAGGTGAGGTTGGAACTGCCAGACAGGATGCCTAGAGGAAGACCAAAGAGAAGATTTATGGATGTAGTGAAAGAGGACATGAAGTTAGTTGGAGGCAGAGGACAGGGTGAGACAGAGGCAGATGATTCGCTGTGGCGACCCGTGAAGGGAACAGCCGAAAGAAAAAGAAGAAGATTCTTTGTCACACCACAGAATAATGTATTATAATGTATAACTGCAAACTGCAAAGTAAAAAAATCACAACAAAATTGTGAAAAAATAAGCAGTATTTTCTCTACTCACTCTGCACTTTCCGCTACAGACTCAGTGAAATCAAGTCATGTCCCCCTGATAGAGTACATGCTGGTACGCTCCTCCCCCACCTAGTGAAACTGACTGATGACTGGAAATTGACTCCAGTGTGTGTCATCGAGCCATTATGTTTCTCCGCCCAAAAAACACACTCATAGTGGTGAAAAAAAAAAAATACTCGATACGGTAGCTCACAGTTTTCTTTACACTTTTTTTTTCAGCCTTCACTTTTTAACATGCATAATGTGTTTAGAACCAAAACATTGAATTTCCTTTAAGGTTCTTGAAGGTGCTGTGTGCAAGGTTCTTACTCTTAAGTGATAAACATCTATTCATGCCAGGGTCTTTGGCATTGTGTAACACTTCAGTCAGACGTGAGGGGTACACTGGCTTTCTCTCTCTGCACAGATAGAGAAAAGGCCAAGGGGATGAGGGGGTTAACGTTTCTGGCGTTTGTTTAGTTTTTCCCTGGTCTGATCGTTCATAAGCCTGATTGTCTGGGCATAGTAGCTATTTAGCAGCCTCCTGCCAGTGGCTTTTTGGCTGCGGAGCCACTTGCCATGTGGCAGCAACTGAAATAGTCAAAGGTTGGAATGGCTACAATCGTTGATAATCCTGCAAGCGTTGCTGTCAAAACGTCACATCGTATATCTTGGCTGGAGGTATGCTAATTTTCTTTTACATTTTGAGACCAGAGTAAATTGAGTGTCTAGGAGGTGGTGATTTTTTTTAGATCAGCAGGAGTTATAAAAGGCTTAATTTTAGAGATGTTTCTTAGCTGGTAAAAACTGCACCTCTTTACCGTATATACCTTTGTGTTAAAACTAATATCACTGTAAGAAATGACATTTCTTTTGGCTCTAGGCTTTACATTTGCTGATAAGTCACCAATATCATGTTGAAATCTGATCTGTTCTGTTCCAATGGATCCAATGAAGTCATTATTTATACAATCTTGTGTTACTACATTTCATTGGTTAAATATATCTAAATGTGCGTAATCTCTGTGTGTGTGTCTTGCTGTCTGTCTGTGAGAGTGTCCCCTGCATACAGTAACTCGAGAACCTTCCGAACGATCGTCTTACCGATCGAGGACATGAGGGAGTGATACGTGCGAGTGCAAGGGAAGTCCAGAAATATCTATAAATCTACAAATCTCTGTATCTGTCTGTCTGTCTGTCTCTGTCCATGTATGGAGGTCTCTGTATACGTCTGTCTGTCGTTCTGTGTCCCTTTTATGCCCATACTGTACGTATATCCCTGATCCCTGTCATAGTACTGATATCATAGATTGGCCTCTAAGTACTATGATAATAGATAATGCATAAGTACTCTGACAATGGGTCTCTGACAACAACAACAAAGGGTACTGTATAATTGGAGGAGTATGCGTTCCCATCAGGCATCAGCCTATTATTTATAAAACCCACAGACATATTCCAAATTTGGATATTGGTTGTTTTCACTCATTTTATGCACTCATAAAAAATGTTACTATAAAAAGATGATATATGGAGATGCAAGCTTTCTGCCTGAAAGCGACGATATTCCCTTTCATATGCTCTTCCACTCATCTCAGTTTTTTTCATCCTTTTTCTCCTATAAGAAGCTCTTTAGCAAAAAAAAGTGTTGTGGCTTGTGCAGACAAAATACCATCTGTCCCTGGCACACTGAGTCATGGCACTCGTGCAAAGTTACTATAAATAAAATCACGGCAGATGTGACGGAAGAACATACGTAGGGAAGGGCCAACAGACATGATCGTGGTACTGGTACAGTACGTGTTGCTTGAATGGGTATCAGTGTCAACAATGGCGGCATATTTTGTGCGTCCATCACATGCAAACACAACATGCCTGTGAACTGAGAAGTGAGATGAATAATTTATTTGAACGAAGAAGATGACGGCGTTGATGGTAAAAAGAGATACATTAATTTAAAGCTGCACTACATTATGTAACTTTCCTGTTCTATACCAGATTTAAACCCGGGTGTCCTGTGCAAGTGCTGACCTTTTTAACGCTGAGCTAATAGAGCTTGCCTGCTTGCTCTGGGGATAAATGGAAATCTGTGTCAAACCAGAAACATAATCGTGTCAATGGTCGTGCCCAACCTTATAGACACAGGATCTAAACGTCTCAATAGAAGAGCAGGGAGACCAGATCCAACCACCCCAATTGTATTGTGTAAGTACTATTGTATTAACATACTCTTCCATACAGATTGGACAAAATAGCATTTTACTGACTATAAAATCAATGACATACAGTAATAGAGCTTTAATGCAATTTAAAGCCTAACGGGTATACAGCATTTTAAAATAACAACCCCACCCTTATCCCCTCCCACCCATGACCATTGTCTGGCGGTGCAGTATCATTTTCCCAAACAACGGACTGAGCAGTCTGCTCCTCTATGTGCAGGAGAACATTTCTGTGCCTGTGTCGACATGATGAAGAAGCAGTGTGCTAAGGCCAGCTGTTCCTATCCAGGACGGTGTCCCTCTTTGCAGTCCGCTTTTCTATCCCTGTCTGACCCACTTTGCTCAGCCCACGAAGGCTGCCTGGACGACAGACAGACAGGGTGGGGTAGTGGGAAGGACATGACAATCCCTGGTGAGAGTGGGAACAAGGACAGAGTCACTCTCTGCTTGAGTCCTTGTGAGAGGACACGACACGTGCATGCACACAAGTAAACAAACTTTACACAAACCTGAGCATGCACATGTCTTCTTGCCACAAACAAGCACAACACTCACGCACGCACGCACGCACGCACCCACGCACGCGCACATGCATTCACAGATACACACACCACAAATGCGTCCACCAAGGAACAGTGCTGTTTTAGCGTATTCTTAAATAAAACACAGCTAGTTTCTTGAACAAAAAGAGCACTGCTTGCAAGCGATTTGGTCATAAATAAAACATCACAATTGTGTTGACAGTATCACATATTAGATATATGGATGCCAAAATAGTCATTACAGAGTAAGAAATGCAGTGCAAGCGACATTTTTAAATTGTTTTCAGCATGTGGCTTGATAGAACTGATGCAATCCTCGGAGTCTCCGCCAGGCCAGGTAGGTTGTTGTGGGCCAGCAATGTTTGCAATCCAAAATTTGAGGCATTTAGGGGCAATCTCGTCGTCATCCACAATCTGGCCCATCACTGTCATGTCGTCAGTGTACCTGATGATGGCATCGGAGCAATGCGTGGCCAGGCAGTCATGTATGTATACTGTACTCATGAAGAATTCAGACCCAGGATGCTTTGACCATGGAAAAATTAGTCCACTTCCTTTGCACGCTAATGAGGAGCACCTAGAAGTGCACTTACATAATGACCTTTTACATGATTCAATTTGTACAACTCATTAGGCAGCAGTGATTGAATATGCAGACGTGTGAGGGGGCTTACAGTATGAGTTAGTGACCTTACACAGCAAAAGGGTCCATTCCCTTCCCCGCCCTCCACCTCCCCATCTCTCTGTCTCTCTTTTCCGGACCCAGGCTACGCTTGTACGCATTAAAGATTTAACATTCTTGAATCCATCCTGGTCATTTCCACGTATAGCACAGGGCAGCCGAGCGCAGGCCACAAGAGGAACTGTTCCTGGGGAGGCAACCAGTCAAGACTCCTGCCATCAGATCTCTGAATTTTCCCTGCCTATACTGCTTTTAGCCCGGGCTGAGAGTGCTGCTGGAGTGTGTGTTCTTACGACCTTCCAAATACAGTATGTACTGTGTACTAAAAGGCATACTGGCCCTCATCATGAGTCACCGTTTTTTGTGTAGTCTCAGTAGGAGTCGGAACACTGATAGAGTAAGCTTCTCTTCATCACTCGGTACACAAAATAAATAAATAAATGAATACACAACACATGCAGTAAATTAGAACAATTTGACACCTGCAGGCTTTACAAATGTACTTGCAGAGGTAGGAAAGGGCAAAGTTGAAACCCTCAACGTGTGAAAGGTTTGCAAGTGTTGCTGATGAGATTTGAGCAGGGCTCTGTGAAACAAGAGGTTCCTCTTCATGCACATGAAGTAATTATTGCAAGAGGTGCTTGCTTTGATGTTAGGCGCATCCAACAGGATTTTTCCATAACAAATAGTGACGCACATAAAAGCCGGCAGAGAATAATGGTTATGTCATGGTTATGTCTTCCCATTCTCTCCAGTGGCCTGTGCGTGCATGCGTTTGCATGCGTGTGCATGAAAACTAAGCATGCAATTAGTTTGCGTTAGAATGCAGTGTACAATGTGTGTGTGTGTGTGTGTGTGTGTGTGTGTGTGTGTGTGTGTGTGTGTGTGTGTGTGTGTGTGTGTGTGTGTGTGTGTGTGTGTGTGTGTGTGTGTGTGTGTGTGTGTGTGTGTGTGTGTGTGTGTGTGTGTGCGTGCGTGCGTGCGTGTGTGTGTGTGTTTGTGTGTGTGTGTTGCATGAGTAAACAACACACCTGTGCCTGTTATTTGCCTACAAATTCTCTCATTAACCATCTGAAATACACTCCATGCTAATGACCCAGCTATCAATCACAACATACTTCGAAGCGAGCTGGCATATCTCCCCAGCTGTCAAAACATCAGGTCGAACACAAAGATAACAGGAGGAGGATATGCAATACGACTAGACATGGTGGAAAAGAAATACAGAATGAAGGTAGGCATTCTGATGTGATTGATTGGGATGCTGCCAGTTCCACTTCAGCTCAGAGAGTGAATACATAAAAGGTTTCCTTTGTGTCCAACAAAAGAGGTGTCTTTTGGTCAGTGCAGCCCCTCACCAGTGTGCAAGTCATAAATAGCATGGTGCACACTGCAAAGAGAGAGAGAGAGAGAGAGAGAGAGAGAGAGAGAGAGAGATAGAGAGAGAGATGAAAGTCACTTTGGAGAGGGGAGGCTTTTCATTCTAATTGTGGTACATTGGTACAGTAACTCCTCATGCATAGTGTATCAGCGTGCACGCTGCCTTGTAGTGCGAGCTGTGTGCTCCTGGAGACAGCAGCGGGGAAATGAACTGTGGTCAAATGGGGAACATGGGAATATTTTTTGCTCTCAACACACACAAAAAAAGACTACTCAGTACTCACTAGACTATGCAGCGTTGAATGTACGCTGCTATACTGCAAAAACCTAAGTGGTAATTTTAACACAAAAATGGACACGGTACCATGGGGTTTTCCTGTAACTGCATCCTGTCCGCTGTGCAGTGGTTAGATATAGGGAGATAAATTACCTATTACGGAGCCAACCAATTCGGTTTTGATCTGCTAAAGCTTTGTGAATAGCATGTTTGAGTGGACAAGGCAACCAAAGTGAGACCTAATGGTGTCCGTGCTGAGTGGCATACGCATACATCAGAGGCATCTTCTTACATAATTTCTTACATCACAGTCCTGGAAACGATAAAAAATCAACGGCCCTTCGAAATGGTTGCTATCTAGTCTATAAATCCATTTTCCAATTATTATAAAGCATCCATGCAGAAAATTTAAAACTAATTTGGCTAAACTGTGCAAGGTATAAAACCGATTGCTGGAAGAAGGGACAATGCCTAAAAAAAGAAGAGAAAGAGAAAAAAAAGAATAATAGATTTTAAAGTGTTTTTTTAGGACAGTGTACTGTAAAGAGAAGTTGAGTGAGGGTAGAGAGACAGGTCTCCAGATGGAATCAAACCAGGCATATTGCGGTTATGTGGTCAACACACGCGCGCGCACGCTCTCTCTCTCTCTCTCTCTCTCTCTCTCTCTCTCTCTCTCTCTCTCTCTCTCTCTCTCTCTCACACACACACCAGCTCCAGCGAAAAGTTTGTGGTTGCTTTGTTGATGTGTTAGCAACATGCTATGCTAACCGTAATAGTGAGAGGACAGAGTGAGAGGCTGAGAGTCATAAAGTCATTAAGTCATAAAAAGTCGGCCAGCGGAGAATCCAACAGCCGCAGGGCTTCAGTGTTGATTTAACTCTGAGGAGCAGTGGAAGTACTCAAATGTTTTACTTGAGTAAAAGTATCAATACTGCAATGTAGAAGTACTCTGTTACAAGTAAAAGTCCGCAATTCAAAATTTACATGAGTAAAAGTACAAAAGTGTTGGTATCCAAATGTATTTAAAGTACCAAAAGTAAAAGTACACACATGTTTGAAAATAGCAGATCTACAAGCTCACAACGCGTCGCGATGCGACACTTTGTGAGCTTGTAGATCAGCTATTTTCAAATAGCCTTGGTATAAAATAGGGCTAAAGTGGTTAATGTATGTTTTATAATGTAATAATTTATATCTGCAAAGTAACTAGTAACTCAAGTTTTCAAATAATTGTAGTGGAGCAAAAGTACAATATTTGCCTCTGAGATGTAGTGGAGTAGAAGTACAAGTACTGAAAACTGGAAATACAACAGTAAAGTGAAAAATACCTCAAAATTGTACTTAAATACAGTACTTGAGTACATGTAGTTACTTTACACCACTGATGACATGCCTGTCTAAGACAAGTCCCAGAGTATTCCTAAAACTGTATATATCTGTAGGCTATTTTTATTTAGTTATTATTGTCCATTTTATTTTCTTGCTTAATATTTTCTTTTCTTCATTATATCAATTATATGTAGAACCATCTGTGGTACAAGTTCCAACAACATTTCGCTGCTTGTATCTTTATGAGTCAGTAACAAATAAAGCTTCTTGAATTCTGCACAATCCTAATGTTGTAATTCACTGCAGAATGACTTCTTTTGTACCACAATAGGTAGGCTAGTCCTATAACGGTTACTTATTTTTATTTTAATGTTAAGACATTTATGCTTGAATGACAGTGATTAGGCCATAACATGTTACAGCACTATAAAAAAACAAGACATGACAAAGTCATAATATAGCCGCAAAATGTCATATTGAGGTATGCCATTTTTTGGCAGAGTTCTTCTACATTGCAGTATTGATACTTTAACTTGAGTAGTTGGGGGGGGGGGGACACACACAATACAGCTGCTAATAATATGAATGTCAAATCATATTCAAAAGGACATATATTTTTTCACATTTTTTTTTTTTTTTTTATGTTTTTTCAATTTCTCAACGGCAGATTGGGGCAAAAAAAGCCTGCCGCTCGCGGCTATATTATGACTTTAGTCATTTCTTGTTAATCTATTTTTGGCTCCAGTATGGATGGCCTATAAGGATGGCAATGTCAGTCCATCCAACACTTTGGTCCCAGGCCACATACAACCCACCATAACTTTTGCAACGTGCCATGTGGCTGCAGTCAGACCTGCGCAGCTCTCACACATTTGCACAGTCAGCGCCAACTGCCTTTCTCTATGAAAAGTGGTGGAGTGACTTAGCTTATGGGTGACCTAACAGAGTACCTCAATGCCTTGAATTATAAAGTTGCAGGGCTGAAAGCAGCTGATCATGGAGATGCGTGGTGCAATGTATCCCTTGTGTCATTTTAATGCTTGACACTGCGCATGCTTTGACCAGGATGGAGGAGGCGCCTGTCATTTTGACGTGACATGCTGGAAATAGTGGATTAGTGCCTGTCAATCATGCAAAAGCAAGTGTGCGCCTTATGTTGCTTTGACAGCCGTTAGTTTTGACGCTCGATTTGACGCTCGATAATGAACAAGCGGATTGACACTCACCGACAACCCTGCCTCTTGTGGTCTGTGTTTCCTTGCACAACACTTGCTGATGAAGGTGTATGATGAAAAACCCAATGGAGATCACAAGTTCACAAGTTTTTATGTATTTTCAAATTCAGTGGGCCGTGGGCAAAGCATAGGCCTAATATTTGACATGCAAAATGTTACATGGAGCATCGACAATAGAAATACAATTTTCATCTATTTTCAAAATTCAATGGGGCAAATTAGGCCTAGCCATTTGGCATGCAAATAAACTGTGCAGCACTTCAAGATAAAATGTTACATGGAACATTAGAATAACACCATGTACCTGGACTTAGTTCTTTCAGTAACAAGAAAGATAATTAGTAATTTACACAGCACTTTTGTCCCAAACAAGATATCTTGAACACTGGATAGCTTTCGAATTTGCTGTGTATATTCATTCTCCCTGGAGGATGATCTCTTGGCATTTGAGTGACCCCATGAACTTTCATCTAGTTCCACTCAGGCCAAATTGTCAACTTTGTTTTAATCTTTAGCACCACTTAGTTATTACGGTGTGTGGGGCTCTAAGGAAGGCGATGTTAGTTGGTTAAACTCACTTTGGTCCCGTTGGGTGTAATGAGCAGCACAGCCTACAGGGGTCACTTGCAGGGCTTGTAGACTGTTATTCTCATTATGATCATTTTAAGGCATTATTGCACAGTGGAGGGAGAAGAAAGAAAGAGAGGAGAGTGTATATGACAGGTTTCATGGGCCATGAGCTAGCTTTTGATGTTGTTGTTTCATTAGGTGTTATGATGATTTAGAGCACACAAATTAAATCTTGTTAAAATATATTACTTGAGGTACTGAGACATGAGGCATGATTTTTGTTTGGCAGACAGAATGACATCATAACAACTGTACCTGGGTGAACACAACACGGTTATCTTTAGTACTGAGTCATCTGTACTCATCTGTGTTGCAAGTGGCACAACTCATTCCCCCCTCAAACACACATGCTTGAAACCGACTCCTTCTTTTCATTACGCATATCCTCCATATAATTTAAGCCGTGTTTAAAGTGGGTTAGGTCTCTGTAGACAAAATGAGGATTCTGCGCAGAGTAGAGTTGGCCATCTTTTTTATGTGCAGCTGCTGTACTTTGCGACCTACAGTACTGTTCCCTACCAAGTGTTGGAAAATTATGACCACTTCTACTGTTTGAGACAACTGGTGCTTCAAAATCTAGTCCCACTTTATTGTCCCCTGATGTGCACTTTCCACTACAACTGCAATTCTTCAATGAGTGATTTGTCTGACATGGCTCAAAATAATGTAGTTTGTACAGTATACAGTACGACAATATCTTTGCTAAATGGGGATATGAACCTATCCCACATATATTGCTTATTTTTTTTCATGCCTGTCTCACTGATAAAAGATGACTAAGCGCAGGAATCCAACACAAACAATACCAGCCCTGGAGAATAGCAAAGAAAAATAAAACAGGCCACTGCTGTCACTTGTGTTCCTTAAAATGCTTCGGTGATATTAAAGTATAGGGTTTGTAGCATGACAGGCTACATTTCCCTGTTCTCCTGTCTCATTTCTCAGCTCAACAGCTGGCAACAGATGCAAGCCTGCACTGCAACCCAAATGGCATTTTCACATGCGTGTGTGTGTGTGTGTGTGTGTGTGTGTGTGTGTGTGTGTGTGTGTGTGTGTGTGTGTGTGTGTGTGTGTGTGTGTGTGTGTGTGTGTGTGTGTGTGTGTGTGTGTGTGTGTGTGTGTGTGTGTGTGTGTGTGTGTGTGTGTGTGTGTGTGTGTGTCTGTGTGTGTGTGTGTGTGTGTGTGTGTGTGTGTGGGGGGGGGGGGGGGGTTGTAGATTCACCAAGAACTTGAAGGACATGCACTGACATTTCAGAATTGTCCTTCAATCTTCATTCAGCGTTTGGGAGCAGAGCTGCATGGGTTGCGGGAGGCAGAGGTGAGCTGTGGAAATGCAACACTTTATACTGAGCCTCTATCTCAGCTTTGACATTTTTCTTATTTCTGTTCTCAGACCCGGATGGAAGCTGCGTGTAAAACAGAAGAGCAGCCTAGGCCGTTAGTTGGGGCATCATTAGGCAGGTTCTTTCACCCTTTACAAGGCAGGAAGTGAGTCACAGAAGGCTGTCTCTTGTTATAAATTCTCAGGGAAAGAGACTGAGAAGAGTTCTATTATTATACCCTTTTCTGGCATAGGCTGTTGTATCGGTAAGATATTTGAATCATTTTCTCGACTGCAAAGGTTATGGAATGGTCCTGTGAAATATGAAACACAAGAAAAGTATGACAGGTAATTGTTCATTGACACTTGATGACACTGCACTGACTCACCTCCCCATGACAAACATAAATTAGTTAAATTGAGTAAACACATCTACGTATTACTGTATGCAGGTTAATGACATTTTTAAAGAAAGCAAAACTATAATATACAGATTGCACGCACTAAGAAGCTCCACAAGTTAATACCCTAACTGGTATATAAAAACCTTGTAGCTTTTGGCATGTACTTCGTCAGTTGTACCTCTATGCCCCTTTTCTGTCCCACTTTCCGCCATTTTGAGGATATATTTGTCTGGGTGAAAAGTGGGCCAGCACCCTCCCATGAGTCTCCACATGTAGACAGGAATTAGATTTATTACCCTGCATGCCCCACAAGGGACCACTGTGCCCTGCCCTGTCTAGGCAGAATCAATGAAACAAGGAGAGGAGAGGAGAGTTGGGAGAAAAAGAGGGATTTACACAGCACTCTGTGAAGGATATTGGACATCTGAAAAAATGGGAAAAAGAAGGCGTTCCATAAACTGACTAGTCACTAAGACCCGGTTATGCAATAGCCTTGGGGTCAATCTTTTGTCTTCTGTTTCCAACATGAAGTAAACCAGTGGTTTTCAAACGTTTTCATATCAATATCAACCTCAAATTGATACTTATTAACCCATTAAGACCTGAGGCCGATTCTACAAATGCCTTCTAAATCTAACCTGGCATGGCCAGACTAATATCACTGAGGGCAATTTTTTGGGCAGATTCGTCTGGTTTCCAGGCTAACGAGTAGTTCTCACACTTTCAAGATCTTTCAGAAATGTTCAAAAATAGCAGATGTACAAGCATGCAAACAAACTTTCTTTTTTTTTTACCAAATATCACTTACCCTATTAAGTACTGAATTCTGCAACTAGTTGTAGGTGGGGAAAGAGAAACCAAACATCTGAACAGTCATTCGTATACATACATTCTCTCATCGGACTATACCTTCTTGCTGGTGAAATTATGGCCAAATTTGGCTCCACCTACATTTTGTTGTGACCTCTGCCCCCTCTATGTTTTTCTTTGTCGTTTAGCAAAATAAGTACCTAGAATGGATGGCTGGATTTTCATTACATTTAGTGGGAATGATCAGTAGGCTGCCGGCTGCCCTGAAGAGACAGTTAACTTTTGGGGAAAGGTTAAGTTCGTAATCAAGGTCAAGTTCTGTCTGTTAGAAAATAATGTGAAATTGGATCTATGGCCAGATTTTCAAGAAACATGATGTGAATGATCAGCAGGCTGCCCTGGAGAGATGATCATTTTTTGGGGTTGAAAATGTCACGGTCACAGTGAAGGTTTATCTGTTTATTTAAAATGATCCCCATTAGCTGCCGCCTTAAACAGAAGCTAGTCTTCCTGTGGTCCTAAGATAATAATATACATTAATAATAAGAAAAGCATTACATTCTCAATGTATTACACACACCTAAAAATACATATCTAGAAAAGCATTTCACAAGTCATTTATCACATCAGAAAATAGTAAAAAAGGAAACACCATAGCAGTAAAACAATTTAAAATCAAGTAGACACAATAGGTTTCACCAACCATAAAACAAATTAGGTCAAGGTGAGAAACAAGAACTGATGGGTGTATTTTCTTGAATCTTGGTGGGAATGATCAGTAGACGACGATCAATAGGCTGCTAAAGTTAATTAACTTTGGGGTCTAAAGATTTGCAAGGATAAGGTCAAACTTACATAATCAGTCATATCTCATGTGGAAATTACATATCCTATCAGTTGAATGGTGTTGGTGAAGGTATATGCACTCTATTGCAATATTTCTAGCTTATGGTATGTATTTCTACTTTTTACCTTGCCATGTCATCAGCACGGTATGTACCCAGACAGTACACCATGGAGTTCCCCAGATTCTGTAAGCTGCTAAAGGATCAAATTCACAGGACAACTTGTAAGAGTCATGAAAAATTGTAGCTCCTCAGTCATCATGACAGCTATACAATAGTGTCCTATTTGTAATAAATCATAACACTTGAACTTGTGATTCACCTCAATTCAGTACCCCCGCTCTCATTTATCAATTATTTATAAACTATCAGCACGCTCGCTCTATTTTTAAATTAGAAACAGTCCAAGATAAATAATGGATAGTTCTTCACAAGCTATTTACAGTCTGAAGGGGGAAAATACATTATTTATAAATACACAGGATTGATGTACTGTAACTAACCCTTGGGCTATGTACGTTGGGTGAGCTACTAAACCTAGTGTAGTTTGGATTTTGACAGTGGAGGCAGTATGAGTTGGTACGACATAGGAGTTACCAAGCAGGCACTTTTCATGACAGATGGGTTGCTGCATTACTCCCACGAGTAGGCTCTGGCATCCTAACCAAACCAGATTAAAAAAAATGATTCATGTTACAAATTAAAAATGTATGAATTTATCAGCAAAAGTTGCAGTGTAGAAGGAGATGTATGTTCAGCTATAAGAAATGTATATACTGAAAACAGACATCGAAACACTTTTCTTTTAAGCCAGGAACAAACAACCTGTTGTTCCCCTCAGAGTGGGGTTTCATGCTCTGTATTTTTGCTTGTAAAAAATATGCATGAAAGTCCATTTTGTGCGCTTGAAAAAAGAACAATCTATAATATAGATTGTTCTATTTCAAGACCACACAAGTACAATAATAATAATGTTATTAATAATAGTACTCAGTACTATCCTAAATTATAATGATCTTTGTTAGCTACATAATTTACAAAAGAACTCATTAAAATCATGTATTGACTGTCTGGCTGTCTGGCCATTTGTGTTTAGAGCGCATGGGAGGAGGGGTATTTGTTAAAATGTGTTGAGACTGCTTTGCTTCTCTGCTGGAGTTCAAGAGCAGCAAGCATCCATTCCGTCACTTTGCCTGTTTGAACTCTAAGCTCTGATGATCTTCTGATGAGACAGCCAGTGAGAAACTCCCCATGAGCCAGCGCGTGCAACGATGATAACAGATGGTTAATGTGTGTTTGTGTACATACAGCACATATGTAGGTCAGGTGCACCACAGTAGCTGGTTGCCATAGGAACTGGTTATCAAACATGCCTGCAATCTCCCTCCGAGAAAAATCGACTTGGTGCCCAGGCTTCTCTCACTTGTGCCTCTCCTCCTGATCCTCTCTCTGTAGTTAACCCTTTAGGATTATTGCTCTGACAATGTGGGGATGTCGCTAATCTTGCGTTCAAGTTAGTCTTGTGCGCAGTAAAAAAATGCTCAGTATACACACAGAGTGTACAAATGGAACCAAGTGGACCTTTTCCCCATTGGGTTCCATTTGTACACTCCTGGAGTTAAATGATCATCACTCAGGAATTTGTTGTATGTGAGCTCCACTGAGAGCATCGAGATTAGAGGGAATCAGGTTTCTGCCGTTGTGTTAGGGAGATGACAGCACAGTGGAGCACTACTTTAGATCAATAATCCAACACACATCTGGTTAGCCAGACAGCCTCGGTCGCCATTAACCTAAATACAATATTGCAAACCTAAACCCACCCGCTGACCTCGAATACCATCTCTTCTTAGCACTCGTGTCTGTGTCTGATCTGCGCACAAGAGGTCCCTTCACGACCTTGGCTATATAGAAGGAACACAAAGGGATTCTCCGAGCCTCTCTCTCAAACACACACACACACACACACACACACACACACACACACACACACACACACACACACACACACACACACACACACACACACACACACACACACACACACACACACACACACACACACACACACACACACACACACACACACACACACACACTCACACACTCACTCACTCACTCACACAAACGCACGCACGCACGCACGCACGCACGCACGCACGCACGCACGCACGCACGCACGCACGCACGCACGCACGCACGCACACACACACACACACACACACACACACACACACACACACACACACACACACACACACACACACACACACACACACAGAGTATGGAAAGCTCACGTGAGTGGATGTGGTGAACTGATGATGCATGTTGAATGCTGATGAGGGTCTTTGGAGGCTGTGGTGGAGAAGGGGTAGAATACTGCCTCTGTCCCTACGAGAAACAGAGAGTGAACGAGCGAGAGAGAGAGAGAGAGAGAGATAGAGAACATTAGACCATCACCTTCCCTCATCATTTATCAATGTCAAACCCTGGCATCACCCTCCGGAGGGGGACTGCACACGTGCATGCGCTCATATACACAGACCAAAATCAAAACGTGTTAACTAACGAACACACACACACACGCACGCACGCACGCACGCACGCACGCACGCACACACGCACACACGCACGCACACTCGTGACTCTATAATGCATTACTGTCCTTTATTCCTATCACATCCTTGTCATTATGCTCATGAGAACTGTGCTGCACACATCTAAAGTGATCTGACACATCCTGGTTGTTGTGGCGTTCCCTGCCTTCCCGTGGTGGAAAACTACTCTGTCCTCGCAATGGCACTTCTTCTGGCCAGGCTAATGAGGCAAAAAAAATCTGCTTCAGGTACAGTGCACCTGGGAAGCCATCACTGTCAACCGTATGCAAAGAAATGGCATAGAAAAGTGCTTGAAGATAGATATCGAGAGTAGAGTGTGTTTCTAAACTGTCATATATGAATTATGGAATTTCCATAAAGACCTGTGGTAGCCGTTCATAGATCAGTACTCATCAATGACATCATGCCAGGTTGCCTTGACAACAGGTGTGGTAGGAGAGTTGCTGGTTAAATGAAAGTTTGTTGGTTCAGAGGATTACGAGGAAGATGTATTACAACTGTTGAATGGAGTATAGCTGGTGTTTCATACAGGATGGGCAAATAAAGTACATACAAAACAAATGTATCAAAATCTGTAGCTGTCTGGGTCAATTTTAGAAGTAGTCCAGACATTCCTTGGAGAGCATTCACAATGTGTAATGACGATGCATACAGCCGATTTAATAATAATTTAACTTAATACAAAATCACACTTTTCAGGCATTTCAGGCCGGTCAAATGCAGATGAGAAAAAGTTATTAAAATGCATATTTAAAATAGATGTAAGAGTAATGTTGCTCATCGTGGTTGTACTGTTCATGGATTACGTATAGGCTACTTCCTCAACTTCAAATTTGCCCTGGTGGCGCCACATGGCAGATGACTGCTGTTCATGTGGGTGAGAAGGATGGATATGTGAGGCTTCTTCAGAAGTCTATACATTCATATTATGTCAAGACTCCATCCAAGGGAGGCTGTGAATGGAGCAATCCATTCTGTCACTGTATCGTCACTGCCTGTAACCTTTTTTAATTTGGTCATTTTTTATTTGAGTCTTGGGCAGGGTGTTATATGAGGTACCTCAATGGGAATGGGACCGCATCTGCTGTTAGGTCGGTTCAGATGTGTTTGATCAGGGCTGTTTTGAGGTTGGCAAAATAAGCCAGGCAGTTGCATGTGCTCTCCCTGCAGGCCAACCTGCCTATGGTGCTGAAATTCTGTATCTGACTCTGTTCCACATTCAGGAACTTTTGGAATAAACTAAACACTAGAGAGTAGAGACCATCTTGCATGGGATCACACTAGCAGTGTGTGTATGGTGCAATCTGGACAACAGGACATGAGAGAACCGAGTTTGGTGAAACTGGTTGAATTCCATGAACATTCCTGTTTAAATTGTTGATCATGTCAGATTTCACCCTCACTCTCAGCACCTGCATACTCAGAAAGCACAGCAGAAACTGTACTTTCTGAGTTGACTCAGAGGTTTTGGTAAGAGTATAGTCTCTCGAGACAGACTTGCTGGGTCACTCTCGAGACAGACTTGCTGGGTCACTCTCGAGACAGACTTGCTGGGTCACTCTCGAGACAGACTTGCTGGGTCACAAAGTTTTGCCTAACATCAGAAGCTCTGAAAATGCATAGAAAATAAAGTGGATGTCCTCCCTTCTATTTTTGCAGATAAATCAAATTAAATAAAACGTAAATAAGTCCTACTGTAAATCATATTGGTTGAAGCCTGTTTAATAGAAATGGAAATTCAAAAGTAGAGTATGAGCACAAAGCTCTTGTGAACTTCTATAAAGGATTGTAAAGATAGCAGCCAAAATCATTGCACAGAACTACAGTACCATAACATGTACTCGCTGCAAAAGGAAAGCCCCAACACCTTATTAGAACAATTATAACACTGGACGTTCTGTTCTGTATCGCTCTTTCCAAAAACATTTCATCACACACCACGCATCTCAGTAACAGTTTCTTTCCAAACTGAACTGAAAAACGGATTTACTAAAAGGTGTTTTGTGGAGTTTGAATGTAATTAAGTATTGTTGCAAATTACATAGACATTAAAGTAATCAAAACACACATTTCAAAGAGACATGGACATAAATACTGCCCATCATGGAACATGGACGATGCACATTTGATGTACTTAAACTTCCTAAAACTTGCTATAGTGGTGCTACATGACTGATATCTGAATAAAACGAATAGGCTGCTGTTTATTGTTTATTACGCATCCCCATTACTCCTCACTGCAGTGAAGAGTAGCCTTCACTAATGGGGTGTGGACTAATGGGGATTCATATGAACAACAAGGTCAGTGCATGTGAGCTGTTCATGTGAGTGAGCAGGATGGATGTGCAAGGCTTCTTCTGAAATCTACATTCTGTCAGACGGCCATCCCATGAGAGGCTGTGAATGGAGAAAAAATCCTTTACTGTCGATGTATTGACAAAAAGTGGTAACTTGACGTAGAGCCGTAGAGGGCAGGATGTTATGAGAGGTTCCTCGCTGGGACCACATCTGCTGTTTGATCTGGGCTGTTTTGAGGTTGGCAAAATAAGGCCGGCAGTTGCATATGCTCTCCCCACAGGCCGACCTGCTGCTGGTACTGAAATTCATCTGATGATTCAGGGATGACACTTTACTACCGCCAAAGTGAGTCAACACTCTATTCCCATCCAAACGAGCAACATGACGTCATGGCCACCCAATTCAGAGAACATTGCATTCTGTTTTATCAGTTGTTCTACTGCCATTTACACCACATGACTATTAGTCACCCCAGTACTTGAGTCAAAGTATAGATACATGTTTTTAAAAGAAATTCAAAGTAAAAATGTCATTATGTCATTAGTATAGACATTTTGACATTTTCCCATAAATATGTATGATTTTACAGAAGTTTCTTTATCAATAGTATGCAATACGTTGTGAGCTTGTAGACTTGATGTTTTCACTACATTTGAAATAGGGCTTAAGAGGTCAATTCATTATGTACTTTTTCCCTTCCTAGAATGGAGTCCAAATTACAATATTTCTCTTTGAAATGTAGTGGAGTGAAAGTAAGTCATAAGTATCCAAAAATACAAATACTTAAGTAAAGGGATACTCAAAAGAATTACTTAAGTACAGTACTCAAGTGTACTTCGGTACTGTCCACCACTGCTTTAGACTAATACAAGGCACTGTGTCTTTTGACTTGATGCTTGCAACTTTAACATAACACACAATGATAATGATAATGATTTTTTTCACCCCAGTACAAGCACATGACAAAAGAGGTTCAAAAGCCTCATGTGATAGTAGTTCACACAAAGAATATACAGCAAACTTGACATACCAATGGGTATAACACTGAGAATGTGTACAGTATTTAGAGGCCCTTGATCGTGATGGCATGGCCTATTCAGAAATTACCCATATTACTGTCTCTATTCTTGCCATTTGTGAATTGTCCATAAATTGTAAAAATGGTAAATGCCTTCAAATAATATCCCCCTTTTTGACACTTAGTATTACATTATTCCACATTGCTTAACTACAGTTCAAATTAGAGTGTTATAGTCTAACGTTTCTTCACTTTGAGCACTAATTCACTGCAGTTCTTGATTTACTGGTGAAAACTGAGTTAAATCAGCAAACCAATTTATACTTTGTCCAATTACGTCTCTCTCACACTAGAGAAATGAGCCATGTTTTGACAGGAATTCATTTGAGTTTGTCTACTCATGGGAACCTCCAATGCACCGTCCAACCTCAGTGAACAGATTTCTATCATTAACATTTCAACTGACCTTTTACTGTGTCCAAATCTGATGAATTCAACGAATGCTGTCTACTTCCATCAAATAACTCCACACCACAACCAGCAAGTATCCTCCTTCCAGAGCAGTGAGAGACTTGAATCAGCACTAGCCATCAACATGTGGCTCCCTCCAGTTATGGGAGACATTTTTGCTCATTTCCCCCATGTGACAGTTTAATTTACTTTTTGGCAGGAACACAATGCTGTCAAAGTCAATGTGTTTGACACTTCTAGCTTTGCATCTCAGTAGCTACTTCCTCCTCCCTCTCTCTTTCTATTCTGGGTTTGTGGAGATCCTCCCATACCCCACACCTCCTGCCACCACCATCGTCTGTCAGACCGGCGTACCAAATGTGATGCACTAATTAGTTGGCTTGGACCCAGACATTAACATATGGGGCCCTAAACTGAACCTGCCATAAATTTTATAACTGTGATGCCACTTTGTTACCAAGTTCCCACCTTGGTACTGTAGGTCATGTATATAGCAGGAATAGTGTTGTGCATTCAGAGTGGATAAATAGAATGTACGAACCAATGGGAAAGGAGATGTGGGTTCTGTCCTGCCAGTCTCCTACAGTAGCTACTCCAAAATGAGCAGCGTTGCCTGGTGTGAAGTTAAAATGTGAAAAAAAGGTTGTAGTCGCTATTGTATATGTCTTGTCTTCACAAATGTTCTTATTAAGATTTTTAAATGTTTATTCAATATGGAAACATCAGTCTTTCACCTTTTCCCCCTTTTCAGGGGTACAACACTGGCTGAAGTCAACATAAGAGATACTATCTTTGTATAGGTCACATCCTCCTAGCAAAGGGCCTTTTATTTACAATTACACATGATTGAATTCCTCTACATAGCCTACAAGAAAATGTACCTCCAACACAGACACCAGACCAGATGAAAAATCCACTTCCTCAAACTAAAGCACTTTGGCAAAAAGTCTATATTATTTTATACTAACTACTACTTCCACTACTACTACTAGTACTACTACAACTACTACTACTAATAATAATAATAATAATAATGATAATGATGATGATGATGATGATGATGATGATGATGATGATGATGATGATGATGATGATGATGATGATAATAAGAATAAAAATAAGAATAATAAGAATAATAATAACACAATAACAATACAAAATATTAATATTAATAATTAATCTGCTTAGTCACCTCCTTCGCAAAAGCAGTTAATGTCTACAGATTAGGTCTATGCATACACTATTTGCCTCAGCTCAGCACAAGTGCATTTCAATGCATACAGAGCCATCTTGTGGCTGTTTAGTAGAATCACTCAACCAATTAATTTAATTCATTGTTAGTTTATCATGACACCAACACAAGACTCAGGTTTAACATCATGATGATTCTGTTCACATGTTGTTCCATCATGTAGGCATAATGGCCCTGAGGAGTTTGTGATTAATTTGTTCCATCTCTTGTTGGCCAACTAATTATAACCTTATTATTTTATATTTATTTATACAAGTTACTGTGCAAGATAGGGAAGCCCATACAGGCTTATTTTCCAATGCCTAAAATGTATGCTCCGTCCGTCATACTATATGGTGTCGCGCACCCAAAATAGCAGATCTACAAGCTCACAATGAGGAGAGAAGGAAAGAAGACTATAGTAATATCTGTTTTTATAGTAATTTTATGACTGACTATTTCTTGGGGACGAAAAGCACCGGCTCCATATAACCACCCACAGGTGATTAGCTCCACAGTGTCTGGAAATGGAGGCAGTGACAGGAGTTGAGAAACAAGCTAATTGTCCCCCATCTTCCACCCCAAATTTCAGGGGGTGGCAGAACTGGATGCTGCAAGTGAGCCTGCCACCAAACCAAAGCCTGGAAGTGGGAATGCTGAATGTAAAAGTAGAGAGAATCTCCGGTTGGTGATAATCTCTCTATTATCATTGACTTCATCTACTGTATGTTATCAGCGTTCATTGCACTATACAATTTGCAGAAAAACACTTCTACATCCTGAATGGTGTGGTCACCAAGTTCAGGGCCTTCTCAAAGCCCTGCTTTTAACCTTTATTTACCCAGTGGAGGTGCTAAGCACTTGAGCTCTTTCAGCATCACCCTGCACACACACACACACACACACACACACACACACACACACACACACACACACACACACACACACACACACACACACACACACACACACACACACACACACACACACACACACACACACACACACACACACACACACACACACACACACACACACACACACACACACACACACACACACACAGTTCTCACTCTCAGCTGGCCGCCAGGGAAAACAATATAGCCCACCGTGGGTGACTGGGTGTTATCAAATAAAGAGCCTTGTCGTCAGCTGGGTACTACTAGGTACAGTTAAACCCCTCAGTTGGGGGCTGTGTAGCATCCCAAGGTGTGCCAATGACAGAGGACTTCCCAGCAAGCCTTGGGGCATACACCAACACGTATTGTTTATTGTGTTATTGTGTGAATTGAGTTGGGAAACAGGTTTTGATGTTGGTGAACCCTTACCAACAGGATGGAAACCCAGCAGGATTGAGGTATTAAGCATGATATTGTAAATGAGGAGGCAAACAGACATTAATTTTTTTGTTCTTAGTGACAAAAATAGTTACACAAATCTTTCACTATGTAACAAAGGAAGCAGGCTGGTGGAGAATAAAAACATTCTCACAGGTACAACAGGTAACAGCAGGTTCCAGCATCTGAGGTGACATTCACCCTGGCCTGACCCCCTCTTTCTGACACTTTTTTAACTATTTTTTTTAACTATACAGTATACCTATTGACTCTACCAGCCAATAGTGACGAGTAAATGGGAGTGACCTACGTGGTACCCCTACATTGACTTTATAGAACATATCTATCTATATATACAATTTGAATCCTGCGCCATGTCGGTTGTCCGTATGCGACGCCAGTGTGACGGTGTGACGTAATCTGACATCACGATGACAACGCCAGTGTGACGTAATCTCACGACAGCATGACATCACATGACATCACATCCTACCTATAAATTCTAGGATGCCGTCAGATCGCACCAGTTCGACGGCTTCCATAGTGATAAATAGTAATAATGTCGGTTGTCTGTAACGTTGTATGTAGCCAGTGTGACGTCATATGACATCACGGTCGTGACATCACGATGAGACACGCCAGTGTGACGTAATCTCACGACAGCATGACATCACATCCTACCTATAAATAGGTAGGATGCACCAGTTCGACGGCTTCCATCCTCAACACAACCCACGCAGACGACCCTTTACACAAATAAACTGCTAACTTCATCTCCTGCGATTTCAACTATCTTTTCACATTGTACACCACTGCACACTCCCCACAGGTCTGCCATACCAGGTCTGAGTAATCACAAAGTGGGTTTTGGTCATTGGAGAGGTGATGCACGTCACCTCTTTCTGAAGTGGGTACTTTCAAAGCCTGCCGTGGATTTAGGAGAGCACAAAACTCTCTCTCACACTGTGAGGTGCCTGTAAGGTGGCACTGCAAAGTGAACGACGTGTCACGCTAGACGTTCGGGCCGCGTAGCGGCCCGAACTTCTAGTTATGTACAAGATGACAACGCTAATATCTATATATACATTTCTAAACCCAAAACCCCCAAAAAAAACCTGCCACTGTGTGGGACTAAACACAAAAACAACATATCAATGTCACTAACAAGACACGCCACAACGTGCAGAATTACTACGCGCAGTCTGTAGGCCACTTCATACTGCTCAGCACACATCTGCCCCCTCGCAGCATAATTAATTGCGGCCAACACAAACTCACAACATTACAGTCGGCCATGTTGTTCCTTAGCGTCATCGCCGACCACCGCCCAACGAGACCCAAGTGAGGTCAGACAACACACTCCATATTTGGGCATAGCTCCATTGGGAACATCTCCTATTATGGCTTTATATAACCGCCCAACGAGACCCAAGTGAGGTCAGACAACACACTCCATATTTGGGCATAGCTCCATTGGGAACATCTCCTATTATGGCTTTATATATTATAGAGACCAACAAACACAAAGCACCGCGCAGCGGCTAGGGGGGAGGGGCGCGCAGCGCCCCGACCCTCTAGTATATATATACAATTTGAATCCTGCGCCATGTCGGTTGTCAGTATGTATGTAGCCAGTGTGACGTAATCTGACATCACGCCAGTGTGACGTAATCTGACATCACGATGAGACGGTTGTCCCGAATATGGACACAACGCCAGTGTGACGTAATGCACACTCCCCACAGGTCTGCCATACCAGGTCTGAGTAATCACAAAGTGGGTTTTGGTCATTGGAGAGGTGATGCACGTCACCTCTTTCTGAAGTGGGTACTTTCAAAGCCTGCCGTGGATTTAGGAGAGCACAAAACTCTCTCACACTGTGAGGTGCCTGTAAGGTGGCACTGCAAAGTGAACGACGCGTCACGCTAGACGTTCGGGCCGCGTAGCGGCCCGAACTTCTAGTTTACTTACAAGATACAAATCACTATTTCCCTAATACAGATGAAATCAAATACCTAATAAACTAAAGAAATACCACACAAAAGCCAAACTAACTAAAGAGAAAAGAACCTCTACCCACTCCCCTCTCTCTACCCTGACCACTTGGTACAGCCTGACAAGGTAATTGACAGTCTAACAAGGTGATTGACATCAGCAAGACCTGTGGCTGCATTCTCAGCACTCCATGAAAACACGCCTCCTGGAAGTATACCTAGGGAAGCACAAACATAACCATATATGTACTTCTGTATTAAACTTTCGGTGGCACTTGCTATGCATCCCAAGTCTGTAATGCGTTATAAGCATACTTAAAATGCATTATCACGTCCCAGACTCTTCTCCCTCCTGGCTCCCAAACTATGGAATGAACTCCCCATTGCAATTAGAACTGCAGACTCACTCCCAATCTTCTGCCGTAACTCTTCAGACTCCATCTCAGCCCGTAGCACTTGCCCTAGCCTTGACGACCTTGTAGGATTATGCAAAGGCTAAAATGTAATTTAGATAGCATGTCATGTAGACAGTTGCCAGGTCATTGTTGGCCTGGCATCCCATAGTATGTATAGTTTTACCTACTCCTAAACTCAGACAAAACTGAAGTTATTGTAGGCTACTTGGCCCTATGCACCTTAGAGACAAATTAGCCGATGATAATTTTACCCTAGATGGCATTACCTTGGCCTCCAGGACCGCTGTAAAGAATCTGGCAGTTACATTTTACCTGGATATGTCTTTTCAATCCCATGTAAAACTATTTTCAAAGACTGCCTTTTTTCACCTGCGTAATTTTGCAAAAGTTAGGTACATTCTGTCTGAAAATGACACAGAAAAACGTGTTCACGCATTTGTTACTTATAGGCTGGACTATATTGCAACTCGTTATTATCAGGCTGCCCAAATAAGTCTGTAAATAGTCTACAGCTAGTCCAGAATGCTGCTGCGCATGTACTGACAGGAACCAGAAAAAGAGATCATATCTCTCCTTCACTGTCCTCTCTGCACTGGCTCCTGGTTAAATTCAGAATAGAATTTTAAATTCTCCTCCTCACCTACAAAGCTCTCAATGGTCAGGCACCACTGTATCTTAAAGAACTCATCAAGCCTTATTAACCTGCTAGAACACCAGTAAGTTCCCAGTATGCAAAAATGCTTAACGTTCCAAAAATATCTAAGGTTAGAACAGGAGGCAGAGCATTTCAGGCACCTAAACTGTGGAATCTCCTCCCAGTTTTGGTCCGTGAAGCAGACACACTCTGTATATTTAAGACTAGATGATTAAAAACCTTTCTTTATGATAAAGCCTAGCTAGATTGTTTCTCTCAGTACTCAAAGTCGCTTTACAAAGTTAAAAGGTTAAAAGCTAAGCAAACAAAAACATTCAAAGTAAAAGGCAAACCTTATTTCAGAGCTTATATATAGCTATATGAATCTATGAGAGGGTAAGGTGGATACCTCAGGTATACGAATAAGGTGGGAAAGGGAACTGAGAACACAGATATCTGAAGAGCAATGGAGTGGTTCTCTTTTACAGATTCATAGATGCTTTATCAATGCAAGACATTGTCTTACGCAATTTAAGGTTGTTCACTATTGCTACACTACTCAAACGTCAAACTGCATAGAATATTCCCCTCTGTGTCACCACTGTGAGTCTGGTGAGGCCACTCTGGCACAGTTTATATGTTCTAAAATTCAGATATTGGATCAATGTTTTTAACGCTATCTCTACAATACTCTCACTACAAATTACCCCAGACCCTCAACCCATCATCTTTAATAATAATATATATATTGGTCTCCACATGGCTCACAGATGTTTTCTAAATGTTTGCCTTATGTCTGCTAAGAAATATATACTACTGCTGTGGAAAGGGAAAGAAGGACCCAGTGTCAAAATGTGGCTTGCTGACCTTGTGAATACACTGGCGGTAGAGAGGATTCGATATCTGAAATTAGATCAAACAGATACGTTTTATCTAATATGGCAACCTTTTATTCAGTATCTGATGGAAATTGACTATCATCATACACTGTCGCCGCTGCCCCATCTGGATCTCAGGGTTATGTTTTTTGTTTTTTCTGTTTGTTTCTGTTTCTCTTAATTCTTAATTTAACATTTTAACATTTTATTATGTCATTTTCTGTCTTGTGTTAGGTGTTCGTGTTCCTGCTCTTTGGTTTACTACTGGGAGTGTCTATCCTTACGTGTTATCCTTACTAATTGCTATCATTGTTATCTTTAAACTTATTCTCATCTACAATTTCAGTTTAAATTTGTACTCCCATACACCCGCCCACAGTTATATCACCCTGTGTTGTCTTTGTGTCATTTATGTATGAAAACCTGTTACCTAAGGTGTACTGTACATGTATGATGTCTTCTATACCAGCATTACTAAATGCCAATCACCTAAAAAAAACAAATTTAAAAAACGGGGGAGGGGGCCTCCCCGTCCCCTCATCCCCTCCCTCTCTCTTCTCCTTCTCCCTTTGGTTGTATGGGTTCATGTCCCATCAGTGCAATTGTAATTAACACTGTACAGACTCACGCTCCAGTAGCCTAAGCACTAACTCGACATCCGGGGACCCGCTCCCCAGAGTTTTTTGTGTCTCCCATTTCACTGTTTTTACGGACCCCCAGCTGCAGATCAAGTGATTGCAGACCGGGCCTCTCCATGGAGCACGACTGTGGATTGTTAATATATTAATCAATGAAGCACTCCATGCTGCTCAGGCTGCCTCCCACTCTGCAAATCTGATTCTTCTAGATCTGCTACATTTGACTGTGAACCATCGACTTCTCCTGGACTCCCTTTTAGCCGTGGTATCACTAGTACTTGGTATCAAGTACTTCTCCTACAGTACATGTACCCAATAGGTCGGACCTACCAGGTTTCTTGGAAAGGTTTGCTTTCATCCCACCATATTTGACCGGGGTGCCCCAGGGGTCTGTACTTGGCCCCCTCCTAAATCACCAAATCTTCTATCATCTCTGCTCACAAGCTCTCCTATCACTGTATTGCTAACGACACTCAACAGTTTTTCTCCTTCCCCTCCCTCTGCTCACAGGTTGAAGTGTGCATCGCTGGATCTGTCAGCTGTCCTTCAATTCAGACATCGCAGCAATCAATCGATCCTAAAGGTTTACACTTTATAACATCCAAAGGATCAGACCCTTCCAAACCAAGGAGTCTGCCAAGCTCCTTATCCAGGCCTCAGTCATCTTCAGGCTTGACTATTGCAACTCCTTCCTTATTGGCCTCCCAGCATGCGCACTGAAGCAACTCCAAATGATTCAGAATGCAGCAGCACATGGTCTTCAACCTTCTAAAAATGTCATGTCTTCCCCCTTTTGCCCTTCATTCTCTTCCAGTTGCTGTCCGTACCCAGTACAAAACACTGCCTTGTAGGCACAAGGGAACCAAGTTCATGGTACCCGCGTACATTCAGGACATGAACCAACCCCACGACCCTCCCCTCCTCACTCACTAAGATCAGTTAACACAGAAAGGCTGTTCGAGCCAACACCCTGGTCAACACAATAGACTCTTCTCCCTCTTGGCTCCCAAACTGTGGAATAAACTCCCCCTTGCAGTCAGAACTGCAGACATACTCCCAATTTCCACTGCAGTCAGAAGACCCCTAGCACTCTTCTCTGTATCCCTTCTTGTCACCTTTTTTGATTGATGCTAGCTTATCCCTTCTTGTCACCTTTTCTCGATAGATGCATATTTTTGTAAATACGTATAGTTAGCCTAATTGTTCACATGTCGTTATTGTCTCCACCTGGCCGAAGGCGTGGCCGAAACTTGTTTTCGCCCCTGTCCATCCATGTGTCAGTCCGTGTGTCCGTCCGTCCTTCCGTCCGTCCGTCTGTGAGCAGCTAATCTCTGGCACTGTTGGACCGATTGGCATGGAACTGTGAATGCATACTCCTTGGAGGCCAGAAACTCCATAGTGCATTTTCTTCAAAACACACTTTTTGCTACTACTCCTACAGAGTTCATGATTTGGGGCATTTTGTTCAAAACGGACCAATCCTGCAAACTTCGGAAGCCAATGTTAACCAATCAGGTGGAATATGAAAAATCGGACAGATCTGTCTTGATCACATGACTATAGAGATACTGTGTACCGATTTGCGTGATTTTCGGACAAAATCTGAAGGAGTAATATAAAGAAAGTGTTTTCCAAAAGTCGTCCTCCTGGTGGCGCTATAAAACGCAGATATGAAAAATGCAGGGAAGAGGTTTATCCTTGGCCTCTATGGAGTGTACGTGCAAAGTTTCACGCAGATCGGTGCAGTTATGGTTAAAACACGAAATCGGCCTGTTATAGCGCCACCATGAGGCTGTTTAAAAAAACTTCAAGTGGCATGGACCTCGGCCTAGTGGAAATGTGCGAGCAAAATTTCACGGAAATCGCACGCTGTGTTCATGATTTGAGGCATTTTGTTCAAAACGGACCAATCCTGCAAACTTTGGAAGCCAATGTTAGCCAATCAGGATGGCATATGACAAATCTGACAGATCCGCCTTGATCACATGACTAGGCTATAGAGATACTGTGTACCAATTTGCGTGATGTTTGACAAAATCTGTAGGAGTAATATCAAAAAATGTGTTTTGCAAAGATTGGCTATAACAGGCCAATCTGAAAAAAAATTCAGGGCAGAGGTTCTGCTCTGGCGCCCAGGGAGTGTGCGTCATAGAGGTATAATATAACGGTGTGCGTGCACAGTTTATCTGCAATCGGGCCAATGGTGCCGGAGATTAGCAGTTCATAAACAGATGGACACAGGACACATGGACAGACACAAGGACAGACAGAGGTTGCAAAACATAGTCTCTACCACGCCTTCGGCCTGGCGGAGACAATCATTGGTAACATTGTAGAAATTATTCCAAGTTTGCGAATAACTGAATAGAAAAACCAATAAGGGCACGGCTGAGCTGAACTTGGATGGCCTGACATAATGATACCCAAGCATCATCATCATCCCCCCTCTGACCGCCCACGCACACACGACAAACCAGAGCGGGGGGAGAAAGTGCTGCTTTGTCAATGAAACACACACAGCTCTGACTGGGAGCGGCGGAGGTTGGCAACAAAAGTTCCCAAATATTCCTTCAGAATACTAGATCTGGATTTACTCAACTGCTGGACACTTACTGCAGCACTAAAGCAACACCTGGCTGACAACACCACGGAATTTGTACGGTAAGATCACGTCGCTTTTATACAGTCTTGTGCGACATCGATCAAAAAAAGTGAATTGACAAAACGTTGATCGTCTCGAAGATGTAAGCTTAGCCTGCCGTGACCAGAATAAGTGTTGTGGTGTCTGGAGGGTTAAGATCAGCGTTGCCATGTCGGCTCATTATAAGTGACTTCGGGCTTCTTTTT
Source organism: Gymnoscopelus microlampas (assembly GCF_963454915.1). Classification (NCBI taxonomy): domain Eukaryota; kingdom Metazoa; phylum Chordata; class Actinopteri; order Myctophiformes; family Myctophidae; genus Gymnoscopelus; species Gymnoscopelus microlampas. The sequence continues at coordinate 25,804,551 of NC_139951.1, read as the reverse complement.
CTGTAAAGTTGCTTATAAAAATTGGGCTTATTGTTTCCAAAGTGTACTTGCTTATTTAGACTTGCTTCCAAAATGTTTAATTATTATTTAAAGCAGTGGTTTTCAAATGTTTTCATGAAAAAGTTTTTCGCCCAGGGGACTGAGGGGAGCATTTGTGTTGTAAGAATGTTTCAAAAAAGATTTCCACATTTTATTGCAAGAGTTTTTGAAAATAGCAGATCAGAACGAGTATTTTCAAATAGCCGACGCATAGGCCTATAAGTTGCTTCTTTTGGGCTTGTTTTCGTAGACCTGGTTTCTTATTTCTCTCACAACCTGGCAACACTGTCTAAGATGGAAGAGAAGAACTCTCCAGGCCAAATTTTAACTCGATAGCAGCTCGCATTTACATCTGAGACGCCCGTTTTCTGCAAAATGGGGCTCCTCTCAAGTGTTTGTCGTGCAAAGTATAACGTTGCCCATTTAGTAAAAATGTATTAGGGACTGCAGCTTTTGTACAATTCCCACATAATACAAAGTAATTTTCGATCAGAAACTGTTATGAAGATGTTGTTATCCCACTTTTGACCTATTTGTATTTGATTTGGAATGATTCTAAGCGTCGGAATGTGAATGAATAACGGATGATGACGTAGCTACAAGTGTGTTTGACATTCATGTGCTTCTTTCCTTGAATGTTTCGCAAAGCTATAGTGAGTCATGCAGAAAACGTGCACCCTGGGCTATGAGAGAGAAATGCAAACGCGAAAGTGACCAGACAGATTTGTTTTTAGTCTTCGAATCGAGGTATTCCCATTGGGATATAGGCTAATTTATGGGAAGATACAGTAAACTTACGTCTTGGACTTATAATCTGTTCGTGTATGTTAATTTAGCCTACATGTTATTTGGTCATGTGTACAGTATACTGTGGCCCATATCGCGTTATTTCAGTAACAAGTTTAGTCAGCTTGACTTACTGAAATGATTTAAACCAGGGGTCATCGCCATGCTGGCTTGTGGTGGACATTTTTGCCATGGACATACTTAATGAGCGGACAATAATATTACCAGACACTCATACAGAGCTATATAGCCTTAAATGACCTTTACAGGTCTGTAACGGGTACATTTGGTTCCATTTGTGCACTCTCAGAATTATGGGGGTCCTTGAAAATAAAAAGATAGAGAACCACTGTCCTTGTGGACTCCTAATGTGCCATAGTAAATGGCACATATTCTGAAGAAAACCTGGAGACTTGACATTCAGTAATTGGGTCTCAACATGACAACATTATAATGTTATATGTAAAAAACAAACATATTTGCCATGGACAAGGCCAAGTCTTGCCACGGACAAGTGTATCTGATTACCCCTGATTTAAACGAGATTTTCCACTGCTCCCTCCAGTTAGACCTACTTTATTCTTTGGTGAGCAATTCTCATGGGTCATCTTTGCATATTGTGAAAGCTCTTTCATTTCCCCTTTTCACAGAGGCTGCTATTGCTTAACTCATCTGGGTGGTCACTTTGAGGAAGTTGTGAATAATGTTGGTCAGTTTAGAGTTGCCTATCACCTTGTCACATGTCGTCTGTCTGTCTATATCCCTCCTGGGACTGGTCACCGGTGACTCCTGTCTGATCATCAGTGAGGTCAATGCAGACAACCCCAGACTTGACACCACTGAGTTTGTGGAGTTGTATCACACCAGTGGCCAAAGAGCCTCACTGGATGGCTACACCCTAGTGTTCTACAACGGAAACGGGAACGTAGCCTATAAGGTGCTGGACCTGAAGAATCAGCACACGGACGATCGAGGCTTCTTCCTGGTAGGTTCTGTGGACTTGCTGCCCAAACCGGCCATTCCCCTCCCTCCCAACACGGTTCAGAATGGCCCGGATGCCATTGTTCTCTACCACACATCCGCCTTTCGCTACGCAGAGAAGATGAATGCCACTGCCATTGGGCTGGTGGATGCCATTGTGTACATGACCCGGCGTTATGCGGGCGCCGAGGTCCTGGCAGAGACGCTGACCCCCGGGGTGCCGGCGTTCATTGAGGACGAGGCAGCCCACGAAGGCGACGAGTCCATGGAGAGGTGCCTGCTGTCTGGAGATCTCTGGGACTTCCAGGTGGCTTTACCCTCACCTGGCCAGCGGAACAACTGCACCCCTCCAGCCTCTCCTGCCACCTCCCCAATGATCAGTGAGGTGAGGCTGGGAGGAGGACAGGTTGATGGGTTTGTGGAGATAACTGAAGCCCAGGCTGCAGGTCCTCTGGTGCTGGTGGTGGTGGATGGGAAAACCGACCAGGTCAGTGTGAGCGTGGATGTTGACACTTCCAGGAAGGGCATGGTCTCCATCACCATAGAGAAGAAGTACATGAAAGGTCAGTGTGGGCTGTGTGGGGTTGAATTACTGCATCTGTCATCAGCTCACATGTAACCCAGACTTCTGCTACAGTAGTTGTTTATTCTACAAGATAGTGAATTTTATTTACCTGATGTCCTGGGGCGGTCCCTCATATCTGTTGAAGGCCACATTGAAAACCAGCATTACACCAGGTCCCCAGGACTAGAATAGAGGTCCATTGCAATAGACAATACCATGCGTAATGAAAATAACTTAAAAGTTGAAGTTTATGTTGGGTTCAACAGCTCGTACATGATAAAGCCTGATTTATTATTCTGCGACAAAGTCTCATGTTAAAACATAATTTTCAACTGAAGTCAATTTTAAGCATAAGCAAAGCCAAATAATAGTAAATCATGAACTTCCTACCTGTCGAACCTGTTCAACTTTATTACCTGGTAAAAAGAAGGCATTTTTTTCTTTGTAAACTTGCATTAGAGCTGAGTCAGTGAACATGCTTCCCTTCTCAGGTGATGAATCAGGGGCGGTGGCTGTTTACAGTGGCAGGGCTGCAGATTTCCCACTTGGCAGTTCACTGAGCCAGACGGAGCCTCTTGACGCCTTTGTGTTCGCTGGGCCAGCAGACCAGCCGAGCGTCAACCTCGTAGAGACACTCATCCCAGGGAGACAAGCATACCAGCTAAGCACAAGGTAAGATAAATCTTCTATCTTCATCCTGTGGTTCTAATGGCATTTATTTTAAGAACTTATAATGTTAGTTGTATTGCAGTCTTTAATCAATGTTTTTATTAACACTATAATATAACAGCTCAATTAACATCAGTCAACTAACAGGGTATCATTTGGTATCCCAGATTCCCAGGGGATGGCAATTGCCAGTGCCACCCACCCACCAAAATAGCAGATCTACAAGCTCACAATGTGTCGCTTTGCAACATGTTGTGAGCTTGTAGATTGGCTATTTTAGCTATTTTTGAAATGGGGCTTTCAGTAAGTGGTTACTTTTTTGCCACCCTCACTTCTTTCCTGAAATACTCTCTCTTGTAACTTGGAAGTGGTTCCTTCCTAGAACTGTTTATTGAAAAATGAAACTTAAATTGGTATACAGTATGAATAAATAACTATAGTAAATTCTGTCTAAAAGGTACCCAGTGCTATCCTTCATCTTATTTGCCTTTTTATTGTGTTCAGTTTGAGAGAGGGAGGCTTCTACCTCAGTCGCTGTGGCGTTGCCACCTGGTCCAGAGACCCTGGTGTCTTCTGGGAAGCCCCACAAACCCCAGGCCAACCCAACCAGTGTCCCTGGCCCAAGATTTGCCCTCACAACATTGGTGAGTGTAATATTTGTATGATGAATTTTCCACGCCAGAGACAAAAGCCAACTGTGCAACACAACTAGTGAAATGTATGCCTGATTTGATTTTAGATTATAGATTTTGAAATTCTGTTTCCCTCCTCTGGACAGGTGAGTTGCGCACCAAAAATAGCCAATGCACAAGCTTACAACGCATCTACTGGCACACAACCAAGTATAAAACTTCTCTTAGTTGTCACTGAAGAGATTGTTAAAATCCGTTTTTACGGTGTGGTCAGACTGGAAACAGTCTATAACAGCGTTTGTCTGTTTTTATGTATGGCTACCCCTTCAAAAGTAGACCAATCACAGCTCATGGTGCTACGTGCATGATGTCATGAAACAGAAGCACCTCTGGTAATGAACGAATGCAATGCGAACAGTCAACAAGGAAATGCCAAAGTTAAACTCTTGAAGTGGTCACTTATGTTTGTAAAAACATATTCCTTTCCGTGAATCTTGTTACACCAACAATGATCTTGTGAAACACCTTTGTTATTATTATTGAATTGTTTTTGTGAAACACCTTTGTAATTATAGGTGAAATATTTATGAAGATCCCTATTTCCATTTGGACAGTTGAAGAGTACTGTTACCACCCACGCCAGCATGCCCACAAGCAGCCAGTCTGTATTGTGTGGCTTTGCCATTAAACACCCCATTGTGTGGCTTTTTTTCTCAAACTGCACACAGTACTGTAACTTACCATTGATACAGTAGCTAAAGATTGGACAGGGACTAGGAGGCGTACGCCGTTCTTGTTGACATTTGGCACTCTCACACATTCAAAAAGGCACTCTTTCACTGGTATGAATTGACAGAACATTAGACAACCCAGTGAATATCGACTTCAATTTTGATGAATAAAGCAATAGTGTCAAGATAAATGAACTACAGAAAATGTGATTATTTATGCTTACCAACAGAGACTGACAGAACTTTTTCTTTCATGCACTAGTGACACCAGGGGGTACTGATGCTCCGCCTCAAATCCCTCCTTGGGGTCGTGGGGACTTCCTGATCAACGAGCTGAACACAGACTCGCCTGGCTCAGCTGAGGATGGCGAGTACATCGAGCTCTGGCACCCATCAGGCCGCCGCGTTTCCCTGCAAGGCGTCTGGCTGCTGCTCTTCAGCGCCCATAACAACAAGCCCTACCGCGAGATCAGCCTCAGCGGACACTTCACCACCTCCAAGGGCTACTTCCTACTGGGCAGCGACAGGTTGGTACCAGCCCCCTCGCTCCGCTTGCCACCCAACACCATCCAGAATGGGCCGGATGCTGTGGCGCTCTACCGCAGCCCGTTTGGTCAACCTTCTTCTATACAGTCAGGGATTCCCACCCGTGGGCTGCTGGACGCAGTGGTGTACAGGATGAGGGGCTCAGATAAAGATGCTCAGGAGCTGAGTGATGCGCTTACTCCAGGACAGCTGCCCCTGTTGGAGGACCCTGATGCTCTGCAGGGAGACGAAGCCCTCAGCCGCTGTGGAGGCCTGCACCCGGCTGACCTCTCGACTTTTGCGGTGAGAACCGGCACAACTTTCAAAATTCATCTTTAATGGGCCGTACCGATTTCAATACGTCAATACGTTATTGAAATGCTACAGAGCTTAGCTGAGTAGTGGAGTCAGTGTTAGCCAAATATAATTGTGTGGTAAATAAGTCACAGATGTTTTAATTTAGTTTGCTTAACATTTTTTTCTCCAGGGACAATTGTTTGACAGTATTGACAATAGATAAGGTAACCAGGCAAGTTCACTGTGTTAGATTACTTAATGTATCTCAAGCAAGTTTCAAGTCCCTGCAATTTTATTTAAATATTGTACTCAAGTTAATGGCATCCAGTGGCTTCCTTAGAAATCAAACCCACCACATATGCTTTTTAAAAAGGTAATGTCAAGTACAGTATGCAGTGAGTTGTAGCCAATGAGCTAAAAAGCTTTGCACTTGAGCAAGTCCATCGATGCATGGATAGTTTGTGTTATTGGAAGTCCACTCCACAAAAACGCCATGGGATCTGCTTTGATGTTGATGTAGAATTGTTTCATACAGGTGGCTCCTCTAACCCCTCTGAGAGAGAACGATTGCCCCCGTCCACCTCCACCCCCTGAAGGAGTGGTCATCAGTGAGGTGGCTAGTAACCACTGGACAAATCACAGCCAGCAGAGGGCCTTTGTGGAACTACACGGACCACCCAGGACAGTCCTGAGAGGGCTGGTGCTGACTGTGTTTGACCAACAGCGCAGTGGGACCACCATAGCTCTCCCTTTGTCTGGATCTACTGACCAGGAAGGATTCTACATTGTTGGAAATGTAACTGGGGCAGGTGAGGGTGCTGAGACCTGGATTATGGATGAGCTATGGTGTTGTTAATATTGAAACAAATGCTTAAATCTTCTTGTGCATTGTTTGGCATTTATATGTTGTTAATAAAATATTTAGTTGTGTTAATAACTGGGAACCCCCTATACGTAACTATACCTTTCAATCCGGGAACACCTTTTGGGGTTGTTGTTGCTATGTACAGTACAGTATATAGCAACATAATGTTTTTGTAATTTTTTGAATAAATATTTGAGGTTTTTCAGAAAACTTAGGTCAGGATTAGAAGGCGTTTTTAGAACCTCAGGTCTAAATGGGTTAAGCGTAAGCATATGTGATGAGGAGTGTTACAGGGCAGTCTCACTTCTTGGTTGCCCGGCTTTACTCCACATTGTCTTGAATTTTCTTCCTTTCTCTACCCTCCCATATCCCCTGCATTGTCCTCATTTCTCTCTGTTCTCCTGCTCCCTCTATCCCTCTCTCCTTTTCACCCCTCTCTCTCTCTCCTTCTCGGTTCTCTCACACTCAGACCAGGCTTTCCCTGAGGGCTTCACAGTTCCAGCACGTGGCGCAGTGGTGCTGTGCTACGACCTGTTCAGTGTGTGTCGAGCTGGCACTGCCTTGACCAACACCAGCCTCCGAGATACACTGGTGTTCAGTGAGAACCCTCAGCTGCTCTCCACCCTCTCCGCCACCAGGGGGCAGCAGGTGATTCCAGCTCTCAGGTGAGGTTGGAATCAAGACATTGGTGACATCAATAATCATTTATTTACTTACAAACTACTGGTTCTATTTAGACATTTAGACATCAATATTAAGCTTTGATGATTGCAAAAAATTAAATTAATCAGTCATTTTGATTAGGAAATATTGTGTGTGTGTGTGTGTGTGTGTGTGTGTGTGTGTGTGTGTGTGTGCGTGCAGGTCAGTTGAAGATGGCCCTGTCTCACTCAGTCGATGTTCATGTTGTGAAGTGAGGAGCCCCTCTTCCTGGACAAGCTCCTCACCCACCGCTCGCTCCACCAACCTCTGCCCTAGTTCCGCCTTCTCCAGTCATATTGACCTGTGTCTGGGACCCCTGTCCAGTGAATGGCAAGAGCACTCAGGAAGTAAGCTTGTTTATGTAAACACAGTCTTAACAAAGTGGTTTTCATCCGTTGGTTTTGCTCTGGGCCCGTCATTTTTGCACTGACCACAAGGTCAGAACCAAAACATTATTATAAGTAGTTGTGTGTCCACAGTCCTGCCACAATGTCTCACAATATCCAGAAGTGGGTCCTGTACAGTAGACAGTGACTAGTAAACACTGGTATTAAACAAATAACAGTTTTTTTGTTATATGAAATATATTTTTTAGCACTGGTGATGGTATTAAACTTTTAATCAGTGGCATAACCTTTGGGGCGCAGAGACCCTGATGTCCTCAAATGTTAACTGGTCATGGATAATCTCACATTCTTATGACTCTGACTGTTTAAGATAGCCCTGAAATAGTAGTTTACCCTTATGTACTGTATGAATGCATTTGAAACAGACATTCGCTGTGTTGCGTGCTACATGTTTGAAAGGATAACACCTCCCGACCTGATTCCCCGGACATTTTCCAGGTTCATTTATATGAAGGAACCCGATATACATCATTTGCACCACGGTTTCGGTTGTTATTTGGAATGAGGTGTTGTTTATCAGAGCCTAGCAAGAGCAGCAAGGTACTAGAACATGATAAATATATACATTTGAGGAGAGGAGAGAGACAGAGTCATAGAGAGCACCAAATTGCTTCTGGAAAACCATCTGACACCTCAGGAGGGGAAAGCGGTGTACAGCAAGGATGGGACTTCAAATGAGGAAGTTGTCGGGAAGTGGAAGGAACACTTTGAGGAACTCCTAAACCCAATGAGATCAGACCAACCCTGAGCCTGAGGATGATGGGGGACCGGTGTCAATCTCTGTGTGTGTGTGTGTCTGTATATATAAATACGTGTACCTCAATCCCTTTCTCTCAAAAGGTAGAGAAAGTGATACTTAAAAGTAACTACCGTGAGTATTAGTCTCAAGCTAGTAACATTGTTGCTGTTTATTTACACTGGCCAATCTGTCATGGCGGACAATCAAAATTGATCACAGGTCAAGGTTTTACTCGTTGATTTGTTGAGCAATGCTAATTTCACCCATGTTGGTGTAACCCTCTCACTGTGTGTGAGCATTATTTCACCCAAAAATGAGATACATAGCATAAGCCCTGTGCTTATCCGAATGAATACTGACAGTCTCTGTTTGTTTTAGACTGCAGTGGTCTGATCCAGGGGAACAAAGTCATGGAGGTGGCTGGATATCTGGAGCAGAGGTGTCATTGTGGCATATCTGCCCTCTATCTTCAGGGTAAGGCACAGAAGCAACTTAAATAAACACAAAGTAAAGTAAATTCCACACATTCAGCTGTTCTCACTTCTGTCTTAGAAATACTCATTATGAGTTGTCCACTGAATTAGATATCCAACCAAGTCTCTGCCTTCTTATCTATTACTCAGCAAATTGGGCCTATTAGAGATATAAAATCATATAAAAACCTTGGCTATGCCAGACCAGATACGTCTTTTGCACACTATCAAGTGATTTGCATGTTGTTGTTTGTCTTATAAAGTGTCATTGTCCTAAGTGTATGCCTTGTACATTTTTGACACCTTGTAAAAATAAAGTGTCCATATTTGGAAACCTCTAGCAGTCAGTGACAGATTTTGCTAGAGGTCCTTGTAAAACAAACCAACTGATGAGAGTTGACAATGTTAGAACCCCAATGACCGCAATGGTCCATTCTCACCAACCCTCTATTTTCCTATAACATCTAAACTGTGTTTGCTATCCAGGGGCCAACTTCTCCTGTGTATCGGGGTGGCTGCGTGTGCGGGGGAACATCCAGGCTCTGTCAGATCACCAGAAGGCTCTCATCCTTCAGACATCCCACATGCACCCCTCTGGTATCGAAGGAGACATCTGCTCAATGCCCATCCTTCACAGACACATCAGTCCAGGTTAGCTTCTTCTCCACATGTGCTGTATTCTTTTTCATTCTCTTATTTCTTTGATTAACGCTTTGTTACTGATTTTCTCTATTTGATTTTTTTACCTGTTTATATTTCGATGAGCCACTTTATACAAGATGGTCTATCCCTCAATGAACTCACCAAGGCATACACCAGATATTCAATATGTGCCTGCCCTGGAGCTCTGTGAGCAGGCTAGTAATTTAAAGCTTCTGACTTTCAGTTGTGAGACTTCTCCAAGATGTGTCAATATGAGAAACGGCCTGCCACAGACAGGCAACTTGAACTGAGCCAACTAAAACAAAGACTATTGCCCGGATTAAAAGGGAGAGTTTGTGGTACAGACAGGAACACTGACGCACACATATGTATATGCACATAAACACAAATTGCTTGACCGTTGAACAATACATCTGGATGATAGTAACAGTAACTGTACCTCACTCCAACTTCAGCAGGATGGTCTAACGTTATGTACTGTAACTACTCAATGATGTCAACATTAGAAAAACTTGACATTGTTTCCCATTATAATTTTGATTATAGAAGTTCCTTCATCACCTCAGCACCTCATCTCCACTGTCCACAAGGTGGCAGTTATGACTTTCACTTTGTGCATGTTTCTATTTCATCATTACATTCAATGAAGGTTCTTATGACGCAACTATAATAAACTGCTATTTTTACAACAGAAACTGTTCCCTAAAATATTTGGTCGTTATCCACCCACCCGCCAGCCACAGACAGGCAACTTGAACTTTATATATCAGATGATTATGTTCTGGTTTTAGTCAACTCTTGCAGCAACATTCTATACAAGTTGACCTGTACTGCTCTCTGTCCAGAGAGCAGTACTGTAAATTACAGTAATTAAGCTAGTTTTTCTGTGTGGGAGAGTTCACATTCATGGAAGTAAGGGAGATTCTGAACCAGTTTAAAACCATGCCAACTTGAAAAAGTTGGTTATTGTCTTGTAGAATCTACTTTATTTTATTGTATTTGTTATTCTGACATTGACCAGAGTTGTTTTTGTTTTTTCTCTGAAAGCACAACAAAGAACGATCTGAGAGCATGCTGTATAAGTACTTGTAGGCCTGTAATTATAATCACTTGGAGCTGACTCAAGTTGTACTCATTGATTGGCCATGTCTACTCCAGGTCTATTCCAAGAGTCTGTACAATAGTATGTGTCGCCTTTGTGACCTTGCAGATCTGCAATTTTCGCAATTGTTGGTTTTCCAACACTCTTGTACGACAAAGTATTGCATAAATGTATGAAAGAAGTTGAAATATAGAGATTCAAGGTTTCTGACTGACAGCAACGATATTGTCTTTGTTTATCTCAGGTTCTGCCTTGGGCCTGCAGATAGGCCTCATAGCAGGGGTCTTGCTACTTTTGGGATTAGGAGCTGCTCTTTTCACATATCTTTATAAGAAGAGGTGAGCTCTCTCTCAAACTCCCCTGCCTTTTCTTGCTCCCTCTGTCTTTCCATGACTCCTGTAACAGCTGTACATATTAGTAGGCTTCAGTATGTTTATATTTTTGTCTGTCACAAAATAATATAATTATGCATATCTTGCTTGAAATGTTAATATTGAGATTTTCCCGTTTGCAAAGTTGAGTGACATTTGTACACCGCTGAACTCTGTTAGCATTTAAAATAAATCATGCCTGCTGGGAATCAGGGAAATCAAACATTCACAATCAAAGACAAAATATTTTCAGGTACACATAATTGAAGTCATAAGACCAAGTAGCATGCATATTTACATGGTTTTCCTCTTCTGTAGGCTTCTTTTTCAAATGTAAACATTTCAACCTTTTGAGTGCTCTTTAATTTGATCAGGGTTTTAAAAGAAGTTCAGTTTAGTTTAACTTTTAAAGTCAGATTCCACCAGTTAACTGTAAATTGTTGGATTAGAGATGGGGATTACCCCAACTACACAGTAAAATGTATTCATTTATACATTTTTAACACAGCGAGCATACAAATGTAACCTCCATTTGTGCACTCCCGGAGTTAAATTAACATTGAGGATTTTACTGTGTACAAATGCTTACGTATCCCCAGGGTTACACTCTGCATTTGCGTGCATGTGCCATGGGGTTTTCATTCATAAATGTATTTTTCCCCCCTAGGCGTCCTCTGGACTATTACTCCATGGAGCTGAACGAGCATGCAGAGGGACTCTCAGAACTATAATCCAGCCGTGTTTGTGTGTAAAGTGCTTTGAGTGAGTGGGCAACCTGCAGGAGAGGGCGTGGTACAGTAGGTGATGTCAATTTGAACTGTGTGCGGTACTGATTAAGTGCCTTAACTGAGTCACCACAAGGATGCGATGGCTCCTTGGGATAACACTGTTATGGCGTGAGCCTGTGTCATGTACAGTACAGTATATGGCACATAATGTTTCACGCTACCTAGTATAATGCCTCAGACCTTGCAGAGGAGAATTGAAAATGCTAAATTATACAGGTATATATATATTTTTTGTAATTGACAAAAGTGGACCTAGGTCTGTGTGAAAATTGCAGGCTACGTAAAATGCTACTTATAAAGGGAAGGGAATGTCCAAGGGATTTATTTTTGAATTCTTGATTCATCTACACAGAATATTTGTATTGCAAAAGTAACATTTTATATCATGTCATTTTTATGAATCACTCTTAATTCAAAATACAGTGTTGCCTGTTTTTATGCAGGCATAAAGCCTGATTTTTGCCTCGGCAACACAATATCTTTCTTAACAAAAAATGTCCAACTGAAAGATGTGCCACAGTGTCACATGAAAACACTTTTTTGTTGAGTGACACATCGCAAGTCAGGCTTTAGTCTTTGTCCAGCTGTTGTTCCTCAAGCTGTCAGATCCGTATTGCACTGCTGATACCTCTTCATCACAGCCTGTTCATCCTCTTCAAAGGGGTTGACTTGCTGACCTTTATTTTTTTAATGATCTTTGTGTAACACAACACCATCCAGTTTTAGATTATAATCACTAAGAGAGCTTGATTATAATTTTTATATTTTTTTTATTTGAATGTGTAGTTATCTTGTTGTGATGAATGTCCGTAACCACTTCTGTGTGCTTGGCTTAAAGCAAACTGTTTACACTTTCTTCATTTAAATGTTTTAGAAAGGAATGTGGAAAGAAAGGACTGGCATAAAAGGATGATTAACTCCTTGGCATTATATCAGGAGTAGTTATTTCCGTTTATGAAGAATCGATCATCTGTACGTATGTATGTGCTACTTCATTTTATATTACAAGTGGCTTAGTGCATTAGTGGCTTGTTATGAACCACTACTGTGCCTTTACGCCTTTGCCCAACCCTTACGGGACCATTTGGCCGCATTTGTACACTCTCAGACTTGAGGATAAATGAACACTGAGGATTTTACTGTGTACTGTCACCAGTGTCAGCTGATGCCTCGGTAAAGCACAGAGAGCAGCCATATGAGTAAATGTTAGGAACATGATGTCTGTATTCTCAGGGGGGACCTTAATGCATTTCTCATCACACTTACATGACTATACAACTATCAATACATGTAATTATCTCCACCAGGATGAAGGCCAAGTACAGAGATTTTTTCCTGTGTGTCTGTATGTGTGCAGCTAATCTCGCAAACCGCTGGACCGAAAAGCATCAAACATTTTGTGCGGACTGCCATTAGGCCAAGGAAGTTACTCCACTACACATTTTTCAAATCGCCTTCATAGTGGGGCTATACCAGTCCGCCTTACGTTTTGGCTTATAACTCTTGAACTGTACAGTAGGTTGTACAATCAAAAATGTCCCTCGGATTGTGTCACAATGAGCGTCAAACAGCTTTAGATATTCCATATTGTTTGCCTGCAATTGCCTTCCAAAATTAGAGGGAGGGGCCTTTTTTTTCTTTTTTCCTTTTTTACACGATAAATTCCATATATCATGAACGCAACATCCAATCAACCCCAACTTTGAATCACTGTTTGAGGGCCGTACAGCGCACCTCCAAAAGCACTTTAATGTCTGACCATAGGGGCTGCAAATGCGAGAAGTTGAACCGCAAGAAATTCTATTTCCCCCTGCAGTTTCCTCGGGTGCTGGTGGTAGCAAGCCATGACTTAGCCCTGCATAGGCCACCCAGCCTGGTGGGGATATGCGCTCCTCTGCCCTTTCTAGTTGTCTATTCACACAGCTTTGGCCATATATGGTACATAAACATAGACCGTTTTCCTGTTACTGGCTTTATTTTTTGATTTTTGCATTTGTTCACATTTTCTCCAGAGTCATTCAAACATGACCGAACTTACCGAGTTATCAATGTTGGCTAAACATCATTTCATGGTTATGAAGTCATGGACATTTCAATTATTTTCTCCAGGGACTATTCTAGACTTTTGAAATCATTCCAAATGTAACTTTGACAAAAGTTTCCTTAAAGTTTAGTGTTGAATTTACTGTGCGGTATGTCAAAATGTTTAATGATTTTTATTAACTGAATCCAATGGGTTCCTTGAAAATCAAACAAAACGTCCTTTGTTATGGGCTTTTAATCCAAATGTATTGACTTTGTGCCATACATTCAAAATGAAAAGAGAAAGGAAAAAAAGAGGCCAATACAGAGACTAGCCGAGCCCACAATCGGAGCAGAATAAATAGTTTTGATGTAATTAGTTATTTAACTTTTCCAAAAACATTTGTTTGAATAGTGCTCTGAATAGTACTATTTTTTTACCTGGCAAACAAGGCTCATGCTCATGCTCATTGTCTGCCTCTTTTTCTCTATAAAACATGTATCATGTTCATGAAGTGGCTCATTTTATATCAATTTATTCTGTGGGTTTAAAAAAGGAAAGGAAAAAGGGTACATTTGTGTGATAGGTCGATGCACTTTTCTAAAAATCTGTTTTCAAATTCATGTAGCAAGTTTGAAATAAATATTTCCACAGATGTGCAATGAAGTTGCAGCGTGCTTTAATTTTCTTTTGTCCCTCTATCCTCCTTATCATTGTGCTGGTACGTTACAGTATGCTTGTGCACATCCTGCACATCATGTCTTAACCACAAGTTCCACAACACAAGAAGCCAAATAAAGCAGATAGGAAATAGATGCAGCTTAAAATTGTGACGAGTACCTGCTGATCACTTGCACTGCAGTAAGTAAGTAGATCACGTTCCATTTTCTGTTTCAAAGCCTCAGTGCCAGAGTTCTTCCTGTTATCTACACTTGCACACTTGTAGCTTGTGTGAAGTTTTCTGTTTCTGAGCTACTACAGTGTAGTCTTATTAGATATATCTCTTGCTCAGACAGCATCTCTCATCCACTGACGGTTGATTGCAATATCTCTATGGTGAGTGAGTTCTGTAATCCACTGAATTTTAAAGCCTTGTTTTCTGCACCATGACTGTATTTCATACAATGAACCTCTGGAGCTACTAGGTTTACAAACTGATGGGTCTTGGTAAAGGCAAGACTCGGGTGTTCGTCCTGGAGGTTTTCTGTCTCTTGTGGCCACAGCGTATTAATGCTGTTGCACAACACTTTTACGTCAGCACCTCTTCATTATGAAAGTTTCCTGTATTTTTGTGTTGTTTTGTTGGTGAACTGGCCTGTGCCCTTATTACTGGTCTTTGTTTGTACAGTATGTGTAGTGTAGTTAGTAGACATGTAGTAACACCCAGTTACAATTGTCACTGGGTGATTCTCTCATTTGAAACTCACTGCAAGGCAAGCACACATCTATCCATTGCTTTGTATCATTCTCTGACTGTTTTTTTAATTTATATTGTTTTGACACTTATTGGTTTTGAACATTGGATGGGTTGATAACTCATCTCAGTAAAAGGGGACGGCCAGCATTTAAGCATCTGAAAGAAGCTCCATACGAGAGTCTGAGGTTTGGTTTTTAGCTTCCGTTGTGCGTGCTGATTTCAAGGCATGCAGACCAAACAGGAAGACAATTGCCATCTACCTTAGAGTTCACTTTTGTGTTTGCAGCAGTTTTGGGTTTAGCTTGAACCACAACATCATAATGCACATCTTTAGGTTCTCCAAAAGACATCCGTGCAGACTGGAAATGTTGAGGTGCTGAACAGAATTGGCCATTGATTACATTGAAGTATACCTTCAGTGATCCTCATTGACAGCTTTTAAATGAATGGCTCTAATGTTACTCTGCAATCTCATTTCAGTTACTGGTCCCATATGTGATGATGATCAAATGCAATATCGTATCTTTCTTTCAGACAGACGTTACACAGTTTCATATTAGTAGCGAATCACCTCACCCACTATATCGTTAACACTGGATTACAAAGGAGTAGAATTGTAGGTTTGAATAACACCTATTCAAACTCCAAGTGTGAAGAAAGCTTGCTATACACACATGTCAATGCTACACAGAGCATGCTGTGCTTACTTCAATAATGATTGTGTTCTTGCAATTGTGTGTATTCTGTGCACTGAAATGACTGACATATCCTATCCTCCTATCCTATATTAAAATTGGCCAATGGGAGGGCCGGCGGGCAGACCACGGCCACATCACTATGACAACATAACCATAAACAAACCACAGCAACGTCACTAAGACTACACATAACCATGAACAAACTATGGACACGTGACTTTTGACTCATTGAGACATCATTATTATTCATCATCCATTATTTTTTACCATATTCATATCTGTTAAGTTGTATTGTATCTCTTTGTATGTGTTACAGGCGTAGGAATATTTCAAAGTAGGAATCATTCCACTCTCCTATGGAGAGGAACACCCATTACGATTCGTTCATGGACCGAAGTAAACGCATTACATGGCAGGCAGATTGCTATGTGGACCTCCAATCTACAGCCTGCTGTTCAACAAAGGAGGAAATGGAAGGTATCGTAAAGGTCACTTTATCTTATTGAAGAAGCACTTAAGTGCCTCTGCTGTGGGAAGGTGATATATTAATACACTTTACTTTCTGTACCTGTACCTACCTATATTGAGCCTGGAGTGGACAACCCAAACAAGAACCTTCATTCCTGTGTCTTCACTACTCTTCCTCCTACCATAGTGTTTCAAGAAAAAAAAAATATATAGATCATCCACTCACCTAAGAAAACAGTTTGAACTTGAATTAGTGTAATCCAACATTTCACAGAAAGGAATCTCAGCTTGCGATGTGCTGCAGGTGCTGTAAAAGCTATCACTATTATGGTGTCCAGTGACTCGGATCCACTTCTGAGTTTCTTCCCTTTTCTCTTTTGGCCCAGACACTGGCTGGATCCACAAGCATCAGCAGCAGTTTCAGCGCTTCATTACAACCACATTCCTGGAGGGGGCGCTATCCCACATGAGAATGCTGGATCTGCTGAGTGCAGCAGAGGAGACCTGCATCCTTGCCCCTGGCCAGTTGCAGGAGCGAGTTGACATGTTCACCACCATCCTTATCAGCAAGGACCCTCAAAGCTCAGATGCTCTTCAAGCCTATATAGAGAATTCCAACTCTGTGATATCCCAGCTCATCACAAAACATGGTAATGGACCTGTAGTTTAGCTAAAATAAATTCTGTATGAGGGTGAACATTCATTTGCATTTACGTGGCACAGATATTAAAAACTGTCAGTCACACCTTACTCATTTCCGTCATCCCTGTATGATAGACATGAGTCAATTTGTCTTTTGTTTCCAGACCCCATGGTGAAGGAACACAAGGAGGTGCTTTTACAGCAGTACAGCCAACACAAAGCCAGAGAGTCCATCTGTCACCCCAGCCTGAATGTCTCTTCCCGAGCCTTGCTTCTGGTTGATGGGCCTTCTGACCTCCAGCAGAAGGAACATGATCTCATGCAGGTGGCAGCCACTCGAGGCGGTACACTGCAGTGGAGAAGTCACATTCGGCAGCTTGGTCTGTCAAAACTGTTTGAACCCCTGACACGGGTCAGTGTGCCTCCTAGGGTCTCCATGACAGTCGGGGTGGCAGGGATTGGCAAAAGTACCTTGATTCGACTCTTTATCAGGCAGTGGGGCCAAGGGTCTATTTGCACAGATGTGAGCTTTGTCCTGCCTTTCGCCTTCTGGGAGCTGAATTGTTTGGAGAAGATTTCAGCTGAGAGGCTGATCAAGCTAGCCTTTCCTCATTTACCAGACCCTAGTCTGGTTTTGAACGGCTCTTGTCGGGTGTTGCTTATATTCGATGGCTTAGATGAATTCCGTTGTCGTTTGAATTTCTCTGATGCAGCACCCTGCACTGACCCCACGAAAGAGGTGTCCATTGATGACCTGGTCACCAACATCATCCAGGGGAATCTGCTCCCTGAGGCCACAATATGGGTGACTTCCAGGCCGACAATGGCTTCACTGATCCCTGGAGGATTGGTTGACAGGGTGACTGAGATCCCAGGCTTTAGCCCCAAGGATATCCAAACCTTCCTAAACCACTACGTGTTGGAGAAGGATTTTGTCGATAAAATATGGGAACACTTGGAGTCCCATAAGATCTTAATGTTGATGTCGTATGTGCCAAGAATTTGCCAGCTGGTAACCGATACTCTGAAGTACCTCATGCAGACAGCCAGCCAGGAAAGCCTCCCAAGGACATGCACAGAATTATATGGCCAGTTCTGTGCCATGAAGGCAGAAGCAGGTGAACCAAGAGGCAGAGAGCCTGTAAAGCTAGAGCATCTCCATGGGGGTAATCGAAAGCTGCTGGGGAGTCTCGGGCGGCTGGCATTCTATGGGCTCCTCAAGCACAAGTACACATTTAGTGAGCAGGACCTCAAGACCTATGGAGTAGATCTACCATCCACCCAGAGCAGTCTTGGTGCTGGAGTCCTTATTCACGAGGAGTCCGTTATCTGTACAGTGTACCGGTTTACGCATTTGACCATACAGGAGTTCCTGGCAGCTACTTTCTACCATGTCTCCTCTAAGCGGGCCATCTTTGACTTGTTCTCAGAGAGCGCAATGTCTTGGCCCAAGATCGGCTTCCAGAACCACTTCAGGAGCGCCTTACAACACTCTCAGCAAGACGATGTTGGCCATTTTGATGTGTTTGTGCGCTTCCTGACAGGACTGCTGTGCCCTGTGGCTGCAAAACCTCTTGCAGGGCTGTTGGCCCTTGGGAAAGACGATGGTAGCCAGAAGGCATGGGCGGCAGGGTTTCTACAAGGTCTCTTGGCACATGGGAGCGCCGTGGTTTCCTTGCGTGCGGTCAATCTAGCCTACTGTCTGCAGGAGCTGCAACATGTAGAACTGCTGAGGAGTGTAGAGGAAGATCTGCGTGCTGGCAGCCTTGGTGGGAAGTTGACACATGCCCATTGTGTTGTGCTGGCCTATCTACTGCATGTGTCCACAGAGTGCAGCGAAGAGATCAACCTAACATCTTGTTTGACCTACAGTACTGTTAAATGTCTGCTCCCACAGCTGCTGTACTGCAGCTGTCTAAGGTTAGATCCTCAATCAATAAATCATTCTCTTAAACAGGAATTGTATCACAGTGTACCGTGACATTTTGAGCGATCACAGTATGAAAACCCTTTTTTTAATTATGGACTGATCCAGATACTTACTGCAAAACATTTCCAGAGAAACTGAAATGCCATTGTTGTTCATCTACAGGAAATCTTATTGAGTATTTCAGGGGTGCAAACAATGACGTATCTGTTTTTCAGGCTAGAGAATAATCACTTCAAAGATGATGTCATGGAACTGCTGGGAAGCTTGCTGAGTGCCAAAGACTGCCATATCCAGAAGTTAAGGTTAGGCCACGCTTGCATCGATACAGTCTATGCATTCGTCATTTGAAGGAAATGATATAACACAAAAAACATACGCAGTATCCATTTCAAAAGATGATTTCTAGTTGCTCTTTTAAGTGGGAATGCTGATTTAGTAGCAGCCTAAGCCATAATCCTATAAATAAACCACAAACCTATCATTTTCTTTGTCCTACCAGTCTTGCAGAGAATAAGATCAGCACCAAAGGTGCCAAAGCCCTCAGCCGTGCTCTCTTGGTTAACAGGACCCTGACCACACTAGAGTGAGTGAGATGACTGTTTTATACTATTCTACTATGATTGCAATTGAATTATTATTAGTTGTACAAATAAATGGCACTTTGCATTATTGCTGGTCAATGTTGCTTCAGTGATGATATTGATTGATCAAGGTAAGTATACACAATAATAATAATACATAATGCATTTAACAACAGTCACCTGCAGTTGACCTTTATAGCAGTACTTGTATTGATTATTCATGGTGGTATTCAAGAAAATTACTGTCAGCCTAATTTTCTTGTGACATTAAAAACCACAGTGCTTGATTTAGAAGTATTGATTACAATTAGTAGTTTCAGTTGTTATTGTACCATTCCTGTAGCCACTAACCATCTTTTTGTGTTTTAGTGTCCATAGCAACAACATTGGTTCCAAAGGAGTTAAGTTACTGGCAGAAGCCCTCAAAATGAACCAAGTCCTGCTGTCAATCAAGTAAGTGAAAATATTTGTGACAGGAGCAACATCAGATGCTTGCAAAATGCCAGAATAGCATTTTCTGTCACTGGCCTGATTTATGCTTAATATATTCTTGGCTGTGCACTGCGTTGCGCACAGAAAATAGCAGATCTTCAAGCTCACAACGTGTCACGCTGTGACACATTGTGAGCGTGTAGATCGACTATTTTCGGTGTACAACACCCAGTGTTTCCCAAACTTTTCAGCTTGAGGCCTCAAACTTACAATATATATATTTTTTTATTATCTTGGAAAATGCTAGAATATTTGTATATATATATATAAAGTATATATAATATATTATTTATATCTGACAATCTTTTAAAATAATTAAAACAATTTAGGACATTTAAAATAAAGGGATATTTATTCGCAACCGACACAAATTGGTCCTGAACCATTGTTTGGGAAACACTAGACATAGGTGTGCAACTATAAGTACAAATCACCCTTTAGTGTTAGATGTGTTGTGCCTCATTGTTGTCACTGCATGCCAGCTTCCAGAACAACTCCATAGAGGAGGACGGTGCTCGGGCTCTGGCAGAGGTGCTGCAGACCAACCGCAAGCTTGTCTCGCTGAAGTAAGTTACCACCAAGCAACTGTCATCTATATAGCTTGGATTTGCTGCTGTGTTGTCATGTGTTGTTGTGTGTGTGTGTGTGTGTGTGTGTGTGTGTGTGTGTGTGTGTGCGTGTGCGTGTGAGAGAGAGAGAGAGAGAGTGTGCGCACACACACTCTCATACATTATGACAGTTTAATTTAAGTTTATAAGAACCGATTTGTGTTTCTTACCTATTGTGTCTGTGATATTGGGTTCATAGCACATGTTTTGCAAGTATAGTATACATTGAGGGAGTTGCAATTGTATATGCTGTGTCTTTCTCACATTCTTCCATTTCCTGTGATGATTCCAGTGTTCAGAAGAATTCAATTGGAGCGGATGGAGCCAAAAGAATTGCTGATGCGCTGAAAATCAACCGGACTCTTACAGAACTGATGTATCCGTAACAAATCAGATTACTTTAATTACACTGACGAGGATTTATTTCATATATTGAATTAATATTACATTTAACATCAAATTAAATAGCACAGACCACCAACCATCAAAAACAGTGGCAGCGTAAAATGCAGCACAATTATACAGTTATACTGTGTATGTATTATATTTTTCTGTTGTTTCACTTTGGTCTCACTTTGGTGTGGAAAATCCTGCCTGTGTTACAGAAATTGTGTATTTCCCTGTTGTATTCTATAGACTCCCCACTATGCTACAGTATACGCTTGAACATGTATAGTGAAGCTGCAGTTGAAAGGAGCTTCCTTGGTTACCATGGGCATTTGTTTACCTGTACCATATTATGTACTGTAAGTACTCCAAATATGAGACCCCAGCAGTTCAGAGAGACTAAACACATTTCTTTTTCTTGTCACTAGCCTCTGCAGCAACCAGCTGGGGGACAAAGGAGCTGTCGCCCTGGCCCAAAGTCTGAAAGTCAACCACACACTCATCTCTCTGCAGTCAGTACACCTCAATCAATACAACACCATGCATCACATGCTGTCCAAACAGTGTAACATAATTTGAAAATATAATTTGTTCATCTAAAAAGTTTGACTTGCATACAAGGTTTGCTGGTCACACAGTGTTGATAACCGGTCATTTGCTGCTGTGTCTTAAAACCTTATTTATGCTTCAGCGACAGTGTCATGTGATGAGTCTTTAGACAAAAATAACTTATTACATTTCAACAGAAAAAAAAGGCAGTACTTTTGTTTTGTCGAGTAACATGTCACACTTTGTCGAAAGCACAAGAGGTATTTCTTTCATACATGTTCCTCTATGGATTTTGGTCTGTTTCCAGGCTTCAGAGTAACTCCATTAGTAACAAGGGGATGACGGCTTTATCCCAGGCACTGAAGCTGAACCACGGCCTTGTTACCTTAAAGTGAGTATCACCTCCATACCATGCTGCTCTCAACATCATGTTGATTTTTCTGTAATCTCCCCATAGCAGCAGCATCCAGACCTAGGAAGTTCTATTAGGAATATCTGCCATCTCCGATAGAAGCCATAAAACATTGATGACAGTATTTTAGAGCATGCTGAATGCTTTTATTATGCTATATTTAGATGCAGTATAAGAGAATAGATAAGTAGAGAAACAGGAAGCTGTGGTGGAGACGGGGAACCACATGCATTTGCAGGTCTCTGGCCGGAATCGAACCAGAGACATTGTAGTCATGTGATCTACTTTTTTGGTGGCATACCATCAAGAAAATGTATTGGGGCCAAAAAATAAAAATAAAACTGATCTCTTCTCTGAGCTGTTTCTATAGAAATAGTATCCTACTAGTGACATCATTCATTGGACAGATTCAAATGGTTCATACTCTGTAAATGTGAGTTAGTGCGCTGGAGATAACGTGTGAGGTTGTTTGCAGAATAAATGAATTGTCTTGACCCGAGGCTTTTGGTCAAAAGTTACCTCCTGTTGTTCTCCCCTTCATTTGTAGTTTCGCGTGGCCAGACTGTTGCCTCCCACAATTTTCAAATGTTTCCGGTCTTACAGTCTGGGACTCGGAAGCTCTGATCATGCTTAGAATTTAAACCGGATGTGAAGCTTCCTCCCCACTTCCGTTTCGTCTTTACAGTCGTGCAAATTTATCCTAATATAAATACAAATCATCTAAGTATATTTAGCTTGCTGCTTAACAGAAATTGAAATTAAAAAAGAAAATGTAAAGATATTTTAAAATATATTTTCGTGAACGGAAGTGCCAGTTTCCTCAAGCGGATTTCGGGAGTTGTAGTTCCAGACTCTATATAGCATTCGGAGATTGTGGAATAGTTGTCTGGCTACGCGAGACTACTTCATTTGTGTCCCTTGTTGTTAGCCTGCGGGAGAACTCCATCGGGGTGGAGGGGGCGAAGGAAATGGCCCATGCTCTCCGGGAGAACAGCTGTCTGAGGAACCTGGAGTGAGTCAAACACATTAAACAGAAGACCCTTGCGCCATGCAGAGATGGGGCAATGCCCACACACACACACATGCCCCATCCAGAGTATACCAGTCAAGGCTGTAATGTGGTGTTGAAGATCAACGGGAACACTGACTATAAAAAATATAACTCTATGCTTCTTTAGACCAGTGTTTCTCAAATGGGGGTACGTGTACCCCTAGGGTACTCAGAGGTACTACACAGGGTGTACGTGAGAGAAATTGGAAAGTGGAAACATTTGTTTTACGTTATTTACGTTACGTTATGTTTAATGATAAAACATTGATTAACTAACTGTGTGAACCTGCCAAAAACTTGACTAGCACAACTGCTATTTAATTAAATAAATACTTATTACTTACTTGTGTGTTGCTTTATTCCAGTCTAACAGCCAACCTGTTGCATGATGAAGGCGTGAAAGCTATTGCTGAAGCGATCAAGGTCAATCGAGCTCTCGCCTCTTTACAGTGAGTATTTTGATTGATTGATGTTTTTATTTACAAACCATGCATATACAGTACATGACCATATATTTTGTATGTCAAAAGGATTAAACACAAAATAGCTTGAGAGCTTAATATTTCCATTGTGTCCTTTGAGTGCAAACTTGTAATATGAATACATGGGATACATACTTAAAAATGCCATGGAATATATTCTTTAAAATACATGGATACATCCATCCTGTTTGGACGGTGGACATCATAAACTTAACATCTGGACTCACAAGGCGCAAGGCAACTTCCAATTGGCACAAACACTGTTCACTGGGGTCTGCCATGAGAATTGCCACACGGCCCGGGAGCCACAGCCTCCGATCCACACCAAACTTGGCACTGTCAATTCAATCTGTACTGGGGTACTCAGAAAGTATAACAGACACAACAATGAGACAGAGACCACAACTCAGATATTAAAGTATGAGAGATTTTAAAGTTTCCGGATACTGGTGCCAAACGTACATGTCGCAATGGGACACTCTGTCAGACTCCCAGAACAACATACGTTCACAGTTTATATACCCAATGCAACAGAACACACCAGTAACAGGAACAGACAAGAATTAACAATGAGAGTAATAAGCCCATCCCTGTGACCTAAGTGTCATCTGATAATAACTGGTGGGGAGAGAAAACAGACCAGACCAAGTCAGGTCAGATCTTAACTCTACAGCTGTGCCACAGCTTTGCCGGTCAATACAAGCAGTAAATTCCTTGCCCCCAAGACGAGATTTTGTGTATTTGAGTTAATTGAAATGTCACATCTCAGAATTCGTCGACAACACAAACACTGTTCAGGGGTCTGCCATGAGTCACACCAGGGGTCACATGTGGCCTCTAGGGCCCCAACGGCCACAGGCATGCCAATATGTGACCAGCACATATAGTTAATGTTGGTAGCAGAAGATAATGTGCCTATAAATAGTCACAGAATAGCCTGGTATTTATTGTACAGTGTTTCTCTTCTTGCCAGTCTACAGTGGAATTTAATCAAGTCCACTGCCACCAAAGCGTTGGCTCATGCACTGATGTACAATTCCACAATTCAACTCCTGGAGTAAGAAACCTTTTGATCTTTTGCATTGCAGCATTATACATTACTTCTATAGTCTTCACATCTGTTTGTCTTTGCTTTGGCCTGTATCCCATTCATATCTATTTTCATTATTCTTTGAAAGTGGCAGCTGGCACTGGCATTTGTAAAGGTAGATTACCTGTTACTGATGTGAATGCATGTCTGTATGTGCATACTCTGCTGCAGTTTACAAGAGAATGCAATCGGAGATGAAGGAGTCATTTTTCTCGCTGAGGCCCTGAAGACCAACACAACTCTGTGCACTTTATGGTTAGTGGCACTTTTATATACAAATAATTACTGAAAACAATAGGTTCACCAAAAGCGATCAGCGATCTGATCATTGCAACATGTTAGGGTTCTCCTTTTTCGTACAGTAAATTATTTTGTCAATGGTTTGTGAATGTGCACGACTATGCATGTATGTATGTTTATGTGTGTGTGTTATGCGTCATCTCTCTAGTCTCCAGGGTGTCTCAGCTGGGGAAAGTGGGGCCATTGCAATGGCAGAAGCTCTGATGTGCAACAAAGCCCTACATACATTAGAGTAAGTTCATATCTGTGTTTCTGCTTATTATCTCTTTTGGTCACTTGACCTTTGTCCACGCTCACTATTGTTTTTCTTAGAACATTTGCTTGTCTTAGAACGCCCCTTTGCAAACCTCAGACAATGCAACTTGCATTAACATCCCATTCAGTTCAACTAATTATTGTATATCACAAAGAACAAGGAAGGCTCTAGCTTACACTTAGTTCAGGCACACTAGCATGGAGCCAAGGATAAGCTTGTGTTGATAGGTCATCAGTCAGCGAGTGACCTTGCTACTGAAAGAGCTCACTGTGCATGTGAGTGCCACATGTCAAACAGGGATGAAACTCTGCCACTAGACACAGTTGCTGTGGATGGTTTGGTAGAATTGATGGTTGAGGAGACATTGGGGTGTATCTGGGTACAAAGAAAACTAAATCAGAACACATCAACCATCGATGGTTCACAGAATGGTTTTGGTCACGTACAAACAACGGTGAGGCACACCAGCAGCACCTTGCGTGTTGTGAGCCAACTCCCTTGGAATATACCAGCATTACACCGTATATCGTTTTCTTTGTGAATGAATAAGCCTAATGGCTTTGGGTATAAACAAATTTGTGCCAGACATGTTATCCAGCTGAGGGCTGATGTGCCAAGCAGTTGCCTGCAGTAAGAAATCACTATAGTAGAGTGACTGAGTACCTGCTGCCACATTCTGGCACACTTAATTCTGTTTGTCTTGTTCTATTCTTGTGGCCCTAATATTACTTTGTGTCCACTGTGTTTCAGCCTGCGAGGAAACTGTGTAGGGATGGAGGGAGCCAAGGCCCTGGCCAATGCTTTGAAACACAATAGAAGCCTCAAATCTTTGAAGTGAGTGTCTATGGATCACATGGCTGAGTACTGTGTTCCATTTGGTAATACTGATTACATTGACCAGTAAAGGAAACAGATTTTCTTTTTTTAGCGGTGCCAACCGCTCTACACATGGCTTTGACACCGTGTCTGTGTGTCTGTGTGTCTGTCTGTGTGTCTGTGTGTCCGTATGAGCCCGGGATGAGCACGGCAAAGAAGCAACACATACAAACACACACACACACACACACACACACACACACACACACACACACACACACACACACACACACACACACACACACACACACACGGACTTGGAGATTGCCTATGCCATCTCTCCTCTCATTGGCCACACGTGCCACCGGTTATCAAAGAGGGGTCCAGGGACCCCCAGGGACGTCCGCCCGTATGAGCACGGGATGAGCACGGGATTTTAAACAGCTATAACTCCAGTTTGCAGTATGCCACCAAGTCCAAATTTGGTATGTGGACTTAGACCACCAATACGGGACCAGCATGAATTGCTCAAGCCCCGCCCCCTCTGTCTTCCCATTGGCTGGCCTTTAAACAGCCATAACTCAAGTTCGCAGCATGCTACGGAGTACAAATTTTGTACATGGACTAAAACCACCAATAGGGACGAACTGTAATTACTTAAGCCCCGCCCCCTCTGTCTGCCCATTGACTGGCCTTCAAACAGCCATCATTCCAGTTTGCAGCATGCTACCAAGTACAAATTTGGTAAGTGGACTCAGACCACCAATAGGGACGAACTGAAATGAGTTAAGCCCCGCCCCAAAGGCACCGCTTCCTTCACACAGGGTGTGATTTTTTTACAAAGCATGTGACTTTAGGGCAGTAATGTGATGTCACAATACTGTACATAAAAGTACCCATTTCAATGATACTATTAATTAAAAACATGTTTATTTTCTGAAGAATAAAGGGTTTGTTGCTATAGGGACCCCAAAGGGAAATTATAATAATGCAAAGGGCTTTTGTCTTTTTTCTTTATGTACTGTATCAACATGAATTGGAGAAGAAAAAGCATAGGGATTGCTGAAAATAAGTAAACTTAGGATGGGGTTCATTCTTTCTTGATCTATTTTGTTCTGGTATTTCAGATTTAAGCAAAAAGAAAGTGGGCTGTGCCTTTGTGCTAGTTGTGAAAGTGTTGTTCTCACAAGGGAATTGCTATTATGTTATGAAGATATAGCAACAGTATGCTTTCTGATACGCGAGTTACCTTGTTCAACGCCTCATCCTGTCTCCCCGAATCCTTACCAATTCCCTCTGGCAAATGCTATTTTAGTAACAGTCCTTAACCCACTGGAACATACTGAAGTATGCGTTTCAAGATCAAATGAGTAACTCTAAAAAGCATGTAGTATATAAAAGGTTAGGGCAATACCCAAAAGCTCTTATAAATTCATACATGCACAGCAAGATGGGGGAAAAGACTGATGGTAATTTCTTAGCCCTAATTGCTCCCGATGAGCAGGTTGGTGCCTTGCATGGTTTCCTCCGCCATCGGTGTGTGTGAATGGGTGAATGCAATGCACAATCTATGAAAAGCGATTTGGATAAAAGCGCTATATAAATGCACCATTTACCATTTATTCTTACACTCAGGAGTTGAACTAACACTCCACATGTTGTGTATGTCACTCTTTGATTAAGAAAATAATGTCCTGGTGCAGAATTTCACTTCTTTTCATTTAATTGCAAGCTATAGCTTTTCTTTCTGAAAACCTTGCATTTGATGACACGAGTGTAGTGAGTGCTTCTCTGTGTGTATTTATGCATGTTAATCTGTTGTATTTAGTCTTCAGGAGAACTCTCTGGGTATGGATGGAGCCATATTCATTGCCACAGCCTTGAAAGGAAACCACCAGCTGACATACATAAAGTGAGTCCTCCCACCTCTTCACGTGTACCCTTGCTGTATAGACCTTTGTGAGTACATGTAATGTACTGTACATAGAGTGCTACCATTTTGCTAATGCCAAAATCAACCCTGTAGCTTGCAGGGAAATGGCATCGGACAATCTGGGGCAAAGGTGATATCTGATGCCATCACGACCAACTCTCCTGACTGTGTCGTGGATATCTGAACCAGAGGTTGAAAAAAGAGCACCCATATCTTCATCCTTCTATCATGAAGGTCATTGTATTGAAATAACACGTAACGCGTCATTCAGTTGGAATGAATGAATTCCACTTGAAGTAAATTGTGATTCACCTTGGCCACTTGTGATTACTGTTGTACTTATGCTACTGTTGACAGGTATATTACTAAAAATGCATTGTTGTAAATGCATTAAATACGTTATTAGATATTTACATTATTTACTATATATATATTTGGTGGACCTAGAAGGGATACATCTCTCTGTGATATAAAATATTGTTATTTATACAGTTTCAAATCACTTTAAAATATAGAGCACTATACGTATGTGTAAATATGAAATGGTACATGTTAAATATCAAATGTTATATTACAGTATTCATGCACATGTATTTATAAATATATGAATAACATATAATCCACCTCTATTGATACTGTAATTGATAAAGTAAGTCCACTATTATGAACATCTGGCACATGATTTAAAAAAGCCCCAGATACAAATTTGACACAAATGCTAGACTTGTCTCTCCATTAAATACCACACCAGGGGCACATGGAGTAAACAGGTACCAGTAGCTGTAGCTCCTCAGCCTTTCTTTAATAAAGGTGAATTTTGAATGTAAGTATGCAAGTTTTGGGAGGTTTAACAATAACTTAAGTCGTAGTGGATCTTTTTTTTTTATGACAATTGTAATGCTTGTACTGTATGCCCCAATGGATCACTTTAAATGCTTTAGCAATAAAAAATCCTTATGTAATAAAACACAAAGTTTTTATTTATTTGATGCAGAGCGTGGGCAGTCAGTCCTGGACACGTTGAATGGGCGATTCATCTGCAGTGGATAGTGGTCACGCAAAATGTTCTTTTCACATTACTGAACAATTTGTTCATTCCGACACTCAGTTCTTAATGGCTAATGTATGACATTTCTTTTTTAAAAAGTGTAGGTTCTAACTCGCCTATTCTTTCACCCTTCTTTTGTGTCCTTGACAGCCCCACCACAATGCTAAACATTCAGCTGAGTGACCTTTAGAACACATTATTCTCTTTCTCATTCTTGTATGCTTTCCTGAGAATCTACCCAGCTTCAGATAATAAAGCGTTATTATTTGGTCTGTTCATGTGTTTAATTCATACTGTTGTCATGGTGACTGCCAGTAATGGAGGCGGAGATGAGGCCTCTTTGGCTTCCATTGTCATCTTATTGAGCGAGAACCTGCGTTGTGGTGGACCGCAAGTCTTTTGTTGAGTCGCACCGGATGCCATGAACACTGCAACGTTTTTAACTTTTCATGTGACCTCCGATGACACAAATGAGACTTTGAATAAGTCTTTTTATTGGACAAAAGATATCACCTTATATAAATTTGCAAAAGGAAAAAATACAATATTGTTACATAGCAACATCCTCAGTGTTGTGCAATCTGTGTATACAAATGGACCCTTTACATTTAGCTGTTCTTTGAGAAGTCATCCTAGTGTGTTGTAGTAATAAATAGTTAATATCTCTCAAGGGAAACAATGTGACCTGTATGAATGGTTTCTTATGAGCTGAAACAGTGAGTAGAGTGTGTGTGTATGCGAGTGTGAGAAAGAGAGAGGGGGAGCACGTGCATGTGTGTGTATACACGTGACGCATGTGTACAAGACCAGTCCATACATGTATGTCCATTCAGAAGTCATTATCACTCTCCTCCAATAGCTGGGGTCTAAGGGTCCCCCTGGGGGGTCGGGTGACCTTGGACGCTGATCCCTCCAGACTATCATTTTCATCCTCCAGGTCCTCGTTCTCCTCCTCCTCCTCTTCGTCATCTTCATCATCCTCGTCCACGTCAATTTCACTGTCCTCCGTCTGCAAGAGCGATCACGCAGATAACAGGTACTTAAATAACCACCGCAAGTGATTTGAATGGGTCTGAGTGGCCAATTCCTAATGAGGCTCATTACATTACAGTCATTTAGCAGACGCTTTTATCCAAAGCGACTTACAATAAGTGCATTCAACATAGGTAGGCAAGGAAACTACTAATCACCAGAAGTATTAAGAGCATTCTCTTCTAAAACAAGCAACTAAGAGTATACCTAGCACTAGGGTAAAGGTGCAATATATCAGCTACATACTTTCTTAAACAGATGAGACAAATAGGAAAATCAAATGAGCAAGAGCTAAAACAAATAAGGGTATCGAATAAACAATATCCAATAAGACAAGAGCTCGTACAACTAATTGACAACAAGTATAGGCAAGGCAAAGAGGAAGGGTAGTGTTTCCTGAAGAGGTGGGTTTTCAGCCTGCGGCGAAAGCTGGGCAGTGACTCTGCTGTCCTGACATCAGTGGGGAGTTCATTCCACCACTGTGGGGCCAGAACAGAAAAAAGCTGTGACCGTGTAGATCGGCCAGAAGGACCCCTGAGCGACGTGGCAATTAGTCGCCCGAGGCGGCAGGCCGAAGTGGTCTGGCAGGGTTGTAAGCCTTGACCATAGCCTGGAGGTAAGAAGGAGCTGTTCCTTTCACTGCCCTATAGGCTAGCACCGGGGTCTTAAACTGGATGCGAGCCGCAACGGCGAGCCAGTGTAGAGAACGGAGAAGGCTAGTTGTGTGGGAGAACTTGGGGCGGTTGAACACCAGACGAGCTGCAGCTTTCTGAACAAGCTCCAGAGGTCTGATGGCAGACACCGGGGCACCAGCAATGAGGGAGTTGCAGTAGGCTCATACTGGCCTGTAGCTACAGTAGCTAGCAAACACTGCATAATTATACTTAGTTGCGTATCGGTGTACTGAAAATATACAAGTCTACAAGCTCACAACACGTCCGTTGTGAGCTTTTAGATCTACTATTTTCGATGTGTGACACCACGTGCAACAAAGCACTGTAGGTCGAGCCCTTTACACCCAGCTGCTTATATTTGCAAGAAGGCACTTTAATGGAAATGCTGTTATTTGTGGTGGGAGCTCGGGGAGATGTACACAAACTAAACTAAAGGATGTTGTAAACTGGCATCTACAGAACATGATACTACAGAACATGATGTGGTGAATTTCTTCACGTCAATTGAGGAAGGAACTGTCCAATACATCCCAGAGCTGCACAAACCTTTCCTTTCCTTCGTGTGTGGGGACGAGGGAATGAGCTTCTGGAGGCAGACACGTTAGGCTTTTGAAATGCATAAGGAGAGGGAAAGGTTACATGGTTGAAATGATGCTGGAGTCAGAGACAGAAACTGAGGAATTTGAAGTGGACAATGGATGAAAATTGGTGCAGAGAAGCACTTGAGTCAGTTAAGAAAAAATATATATATATTTAAACAAATATAAAAATGATATGTAGAAAGATAGGGTCAAATGGAAATGGAGCACATGGCAAGGTCCTGCGGCAGAGTAGCTGTAAAAAAAAAGATTATTAAATCTGAAAGATAGTTAGCAGCAGACGGAAGAGAACCATTCTGGACTCTGGACTTGAAAGCCATAGGGAAAGCTGTTTGGCTCTTTTATTCCCTGTATGATGAGTCTAATGGCACACAAGTCAATTTCAGTGCAGTATTCTGACATGAGGTGTTTGATGTGCATACTGCCATGGCGATAGTACTAACCTCTTCGCTTTCACCACCTTGCATGTTACCGATGAATCGAGAACCACCTCGCCCTGGGGAGTAAACAGTATAGAGGTTAAGCTCCTAATGAAAGAAAATGTTAAATGTTAAATAAACTACTTTTTTTTCCTACGTCGTCTTTACCTGCCACAGTGGAGTGTCGGGTGGGCCGTGGTTTCGAGGGCCGGTGGTCCTCCATGTCACTGTCTGAGCCTTCATCTTCTGGGATGTCCATGTCAGAGTCCTCGTCTTTCACTGCAGAGAATTAGATCAGTGGTTCTCAAAGTGGGGTCCAGGGACCCCCAGAGTTCCTTGGGGGGGGGGGGGGGGGGGGGGGTTCCAGGGGGTCCCCAGCAAAATGTGATAATATAGCATCAAATTCAGTTGGGCCACTTTAACCCTACAGTATATATCAGTTATTTAGAGAGCAGATCTAGCTCAAGATCAACGCGTTGCATCGCGTACTTCATATGTACAGTATATCTGAAAGGAAACAAAACATTGTTGTGACCTGTATGAATGGTTTATTATGAGCTCAGACAGTGAGACAGAGCTGTTTGTGTGTCTTACCACCATTCTTCATCATCCTCCTCTCCTCCTCCTGTACTTTCTGCTGCATCTGCCTCAGAGTGTTCTCCGTTTCCTGTAAAGGAGTAGTGGTTCTCAAACTTTTTCCATTTGAAAGTATATAGTACATGCTAGTCTGTGGTAGTCCACACACACACACACACACACACACACACACACACACACACACACACACACACACACACACACACACACACACACACACACACACACACACACACACACACACACACACACACACACACACACACACACACACACACACACACCTCAAAGCGCTCCTGCTCTAGTCTGTGGTAGTCGTCCAGCTGAGACTCCAGGAAGCTGAGGTTCCTGAACTTCTCCACATAGGTCTCATACTGCTTCTGAAGCTCCTCCTCAATCTTTTCATACTCGTCCATGAAAGCCGGCCTGGGAGAGATTGAAAGAGAATAGTTAGTGTTTGCAACATGCAGTTTTCCCTTTTGATTGTTTTTAAAGGCAGGTTCCTCTCTGAGAAGTTAAGGCATCTCTGGGCATCATCTTATTGCATTCAAGGTAACAACTTTAGAATGTCTTGAATACAGATGAGAGTTAAACTGTCATTCAAAAAGTTAACTTGCCCAAGTTTCAAATGGAATTCTGCTATCCTAAATCTTGTTCTTGTTTAGTGTAAAAGGCACCAGGAACATTTCAGTTTGTTTTTTTCTCTTTTTTTAAAGGCATTATTTTAAATTAAAATGTCCAGCATGATGACCACATAGGCCTAATCACCCTTTGTCATACAATTAAGTGAGACACTGTATAGGTTATTTATACAGATGCATTTGACCCATACATCTTCTGCAAGAAGTAATTGGACAACTGGTCCCAGCTGCCTATGGTCAGCCAGGGGTGTGACCTCACCTAACACTCTGCAGTGTCTGAAGCCTCTTTTTGTTTCTCTCCAGCTCCTGTTTCCTCTTCTCGGTCTTGGCCTCCAGGTTGGTCTCATCAGAAGCTACGTTGTTCAGCATGTCTTTGGTCTTCTCCACACTTTCCTGCACCAGGAACACATGGAACCACGGATACGTGAATGAGAGAGAGAAGGAAACCTGCACGACTGGGAAAGCTGCTACTATGCATACAATGCAGACCACACTCCGTTCAGTTATCCAGCTTATGGATGCAGTTACTAGATTATTCAGGTGGTCATGTAATCAGCATAGTGTGATATGCTTAATCGGATGAATGCCATTATTGGAGAGACGACATTTAACACAGCTAGGATTTTGCCAAACCTTTCAGTATCTGATTCCTTTGATGTTGTTGTTTTTTATGCATCTGGGGTCATGGAAAACAATGATCATGGATGCAGTAAAATGGTTAACATCATGGTGGCTGGCAATACTATTTTTGGAAGGAAACTCATTTTAAAGAACTGGTCATGTGAAACTAAAGCTATGACATGAAAATGCAGAACAATCGGGCAGGACATTCTTGTAGAGGAATCCCTCTATTGATCTAATCACGTAAACCAGGTTTATCCCCCCCCCCCCCCCATTATCACATTACTAGAATACACGTAAGTGCATATTTCAGGCACATTAATGAATTAATTCAGCAAGGTGTAAAACATACCAAAACCTCCTTAATGGCTGCTCTCAGGGCCTTCTCAGTCTCATTGATCTCTAGAGGTCTGGCGATGGCAGCAGTTCTCATTTCCTGGAGGAGACAGAAGAAAGACAGAGAAAGAGTTAAGAAGTTAAGAAAAAGTTCAGAGTTTGGCACTTCAGTATACACACAACAAACACAACAACTCTTAATACAGACTTCCAAACATAGCACTGTTACAGCTGTATTTTGGGTTATACAATTATTTTCACTGGTCGACACCATTCACAACTGATTGAATTTGTGACCTTGAAAAGGGAATCGCCTCTGTTTTTTTAAGAGACTGGCAAATTACACTGAAAGGCAGCAATTTTATGTCGTAGAAAAGACAAAGCATAACTGATTTGAATCTTCTGTGCAATTAATGTACTGAGCTAACATTATAGTCTACATGCATTCCTTCTTTTCAGTCCAAATGAAAAGTGTCTCATTCAAACAGCTTTGTAATCTCATTCAATGATTGTCTTGATTGGCATCTTGTATGTGATTGAAGGAGAAATTACAGCAGACCCAATTAAAAGTAGTTCACATTTTTCTGATTATTTCAAAGAAATTCTCTCAAATAAAATAAAATAAAAAGTCAGTTACTTTGTTAGAGCAACTTAAAGTAGTATTGGTACAGTATGTTTCCCCTTGACAACTGGTTGTGTGTGTGTGTGTGTGTGTGTGTGTGTGTGTGTGTGTGTGTGTGTGTGTGTGTGTGTGTGTGTGTTGCATATCTCACTCGCAGGTCTACTTCCTTTCCCAGTAGGTCATAGAGGGATGCTCCAGTAGTTGTGATCTCTGAGGCCAGCTGGCGAGCTGTTTTAAGGTCTGCAACCTGAAGGAAGAGGCAGGCGTGAGGCTGAGTCCACTGCTGAACATTATACCATATGTAGAATACCTTTCACACCTTTCTTAAGATTGATATCATATCCTATATTTTCCACAGTGAACCTCCCCTTGTGATTGGCTGAGAGACATTCTGATGAGTGCCAATATCTCCCACTAACAGCACTCTGTTGTTATTATTATTATTATTATTATTATTGCAATACAATAATATATCTTCGCTGTTAGGTGGAAACCTCCAAAACCGTGATTTCTCAGGAAATGTATAAATAACCTGTGTTCCAATGGATTCAATGTACGGTAGTTATTATTAGTCACAAGCTAATTTTTATACTTTTCATTGGTTCAGTATGTAAAAACCCACAGACAGACTTTGACCACTTTCGACCGCAACAACATGAGATGTGCAGCCCTATCACTTTCAGTTCTTGACTCATGAAACTATGCTTCAAACTTAACAAAATTAAACACACCTGTATTGGGGATGACTGATTAATAATAATGAATATTGACCTTGACCTTTTTAACTTGGGTAGCCAACTGATCATTCCCACAAAGTTTCATGAAAATCTGCCCGTCAATTCTTGAGTTCTTTGTTTCACAGACGAACGCAGAGACAGATGCACAAAGAGGAGAGATGACAATACCTTACTGCAGGCAGTACCATACCACACAACACTAGAGCTAAATCCATTGTTCTAGCTTACCCGAGATCCCAGGTCAAACTTGAACATGCTGTTGTCATCCTCCACTCGGTCTCCTGAGGCCATCTCTTTGGTCTTCATAGCACCGTAGAGCACTGAAGTGATCTTCAGCATCTCTTTCACTGCATAGCCATCAGCCTGATAGAGACGCTTGGTGTTCAGCTTGATATGAGCTTTAGTTGCCTGCAAACAGGTTAAAGGTGAAGAAAATGAGCCTTACAGTATATACTTCTTCATACAACAAATAGAGAATTTACACAACCATTTTCACCTAATAATGACAGTGATAACAGAGATTTGCTAGCTGCAGGCTTGGCCTGCTAATATCATCTGAAATAAAATGGTGATGTTGAGGTATCAATGATATCACCATGAACTGTGCCACGGCCTTGATGAAGAATATTCTGTCTGACTCTGTGTCCACATCACTGGGAATGTCCATTTGGGGCTCATACCTGCAAGTTCAGGCAATGAAAGATTACAGTATGCTGCTTCACTTGCACAATATTTAAATAAAGTAATAGCCTACTTAATGACACACAGTCTGTGTTATAGCTCAAAACAGCATACCTCTTTACCAACCACAACAGTATTTCTGCTACCAGAGTAAAGTTAGGTGTTCTGAAGTTTTCCATAGATATCAGGCGAGGGTAGCCCAAGGCCCTCATCATTTCTGTGAAATCTGACAAGTGAAAATAAACTCTTTATTAAATGGTAGCCTTGATGACCAATATGTTACGAAACAACACATTTTTTTTAAAGGTAAGCAAGCTCCAGCTCCTATTCAAAACCTATTAAAATGTTTAAAAAAAAATAAGGATGACAGTGAATTGTACTTACTTCTCAAGTCTCTAAAGGACATAATCCTGGCACTTCGGGAAACACACTCAAGTCTTAATATGAATTTAGATGAGGATGTGTTTCCTGGTAGCTTTAGAAAGGCAGATTATTTCCCAAGACTGTAGCACAATGAAACGATACACAAATTAACGTAATTAGCCCAGTAAGCAACATATAAGGAGACAATTTAGATTCTAAAAAGGTAGCCAGCTATAGCTAACTCTCGGTTATACTAGCTCTAAATGCGACAACAATGTAATCAGACCTATGAAAGGAGAAAGCGGACACGCATTTGAACCACAAATAACACATGAAGCTGTTTTCTTAAAAAGGTAGAAATGTTTGTTGTCGCTTTATCTCAGTTACCGTTAGCCGTTAGCCAACCCAGCTCTCTCTCACAGGTTGTGATTGTGTGTTGTCGCTATGGAACCCAGTGCTACGGAAAGTCAAAGCAGACAAACAGACTGTAACGACGTATTAGTTGATGTAACAGTAGATAAAGAACCATACCCGAATTTAACGTCTGGAAGATGATTTTTTGACATGCATCTCCAATGATCATAATTATTATTATTAATAATAATAACGAATATATTATTGTTATAATTATTATTATAATATAATACTAATAATTATTATTGCTATTATTAGCCTATTGGTGTAATATTATTATTATTGTTGTTGTTAGTATAGTCTTGGTGTCAATATTATTAGCCTATTATTATTAGTAACTTAATGATAATAATAATAATTATTATGTTATTATTATTATTTAGTTACATTATCATCAATGTAGTTATACACATTAAACATGAATCATCATGACATCCACATCAGCAACAGACTGTCTGTATTTCAAAGGGGGCATTGGCTACGTACACCACCCACCCTGATGGGCTAGATATTAATCTGCTACAGCCAAGTATACAGGCTACAGTACAGTTTATCACACACGCCACATCGGAACATCTGGAGACGCTTTCTCTGACGGTAGGCAACATTTCTTTGAGAATTTTATTTGCATAGAAGTTGTCTTTGTGATTATTTTGCATGTTCTCAAATTAGGATAGGACATTAACCTGGTATCAACATTGGTCAGCATGTAGACTAAGCCCAGTGTTGGTATTATTATTATTATATTGATAAAACTTGTTTTCAACAGCCTATGAGTGAACTATACACTTTAATTTAGATCATTTATTTGAACACATTTGAAATGAAGGACATCTCATTAGTAAACTCAAAATGCTTTATGTGCAAGGTATAGTTAACACTATTGTTTTGAAATAAAATGTATCATGGGCTGAAGATCAATAGGCTCGCTAGACTAATATCTACTCACTGTGACTGCAATAGCCAATATGAAATATTATATTTCAGATTATAACCACAAAATCAGTATGTTCAATTTAAACTCTTCTTGCCCCCTAACCCTTAATATACAGAATGTAGCTATAATGGCTTCCACTTATCAAATCCGGACAAAAACATAATTTGTTTATTATTACACATTGCTATATGTTGAGATATTGTATTGCATATGCATCAATCAATCAATCAATCAATCAATCAATCAATCAATCAATCAATCAATCAATTAGTGTATCTAATTGATTATACAAATTGATTAATAAAGTATTTTAATTAATTTTATTAATTAATATCTCATTGTATTAATGTATACAATGAGATATTCAAGAAGCCCCATATCTAACAGCATAGAATAGGCACCACCTGTTACAGCAGTGAGACTGCTTATCTAGTTTATTACAACGTGTGTCATTTAGCAGACTCAGGAGACTCCCAGTGGTTTCATACACTGTATTACCAGGCATAGGTTGATTACAGTCATCGGCTAATAAATTTAACTTTTGTCTATCTCTTGACATTGGTGTTAGTCATGTCTTAGAGGCTGAAGGGGGACCACTGGAGTAGCCTGCTGATTAAGGATGATTAATGCCTGAAGGATTCTCTTTCATCATGCATGCCTCGTAATAATCACTTTCAACCTGGCATCCCTATTTTAGCCATGTCTAGGTGAAAATGGTCCAAAAAGTGTTAATAATTTTCCATATATTTTTTAAACAATGAAAACATGTTGTGTTGTGAGCTTGTAGATCTGCTTTTGATATATATATATATATATATATATATATATATAGTATATAGTGCTTAAGTGCTTCATAATGCTGAAGGATTGCCGTTCATTATAAAGCATGCCTCATTATCTTGTATTTTGTCTGCAGCACTTACAAGATAAGTAAGTGCTGCAAGAAAGATACCCAAAGCTTAACAAGCCAGATACACACACGCACGCACGCACGCACGCACGCACGCACGCACGCACGCACGCACGCACGCACGCACACACACACACACACACACACACACACACACACACACACACACACACACACACACACACACCACACACACACACTCACACAGAGGCCATGTACCCAGTACACCAACAGAGATATGCTGTGTGCCTAGGCTTCCATTAAACGTAATAGAGGTTATCAGTAGAATTGTGTTGCTATAGGGACCAGCTTGGGGTTACTCTTCTGCACAGCTTGTCCTTGGTCTCAAGTGAAAGGAGTATCAAAATAAATGAAATAGTCTCCAAGATTGTTTTTAAGTCATGAAAACCAACATTTGATTTACACAGTGGACCCAGTTCATTTGGTTCCAATTGTACAGACTTGTATGACTCAAAGTTAACACTTTAGTTGTGTAGGTTTTTGTCTGTTGCGATATCATCAAATTATTTATAATTTTACAGTATGAATAAATGTCAGTTGCATTTTTGTTTTATGTTGTATTTTGTTTGATTCTGATACAGAAGAATATCTATTTAGTGAAAACAAGGAGATAAATTCTGATGGGATTCATCTGTTGGCTGCTTCTCCTATTGTCAAAGGTTAGTATGAGTTCTAAAATATAATAACTTCTTTGTTCTGTTCATCAACAGAACAGCTCTTGGGTCTTGCATATCAAACACACATGACATTTCCTTGAACATTTTTTTGTAAAACAAAACATTATTATATCATATTATTTATTTATATTTGTTTAGCCCAACTGGAGACAGAACTCTAACGAATGTTGGTCCATCCATCCATCCATCCATCCATCCATCCATCCATCCATCCATCCCCTGTCCATCTGTTCATCCAATGCTTTACTCCCAAACAAAATATCTCAAACACAACTGGCTGGATTGCCATGGAATTTGCTCCATGCACCTTCATGCTCCCCAGAGGATGAGCCCTTCTGATTTTGGTGATCCCATGGCCTTTCCACCACCATTAGACCAAATGTTCCAGTTGCATACAAAATATCTCCAAATCTAATCGACCGAATGCTACAAAGCTTTCTGGGTGTATACATGCTTCTCATACTGATCTTGGTGATCCCATTCTTCCAGCCAAATCTACACTTGTACACAAATATAAGTCTAATGGGCACACTGCCATGAAACTTGCTGAACTCAATCATGTGATCCGCATGTATGAATCCTAACCATTTGAGTGACCCCATGCACTTTCCTCCAGCACCACCCTTCTGACAAAATGTCCTGTGTGGTTATAAGGAACAGCACAGCCTGTATGGGCTACTAGCGGGGCTTTTAGGCTCTAAGGGCCCTTATCTTGCTTAATTTTAAGTCTTGTTGTTTCAATTATCGTACTGTAGGTTGAGATGACCAATGGCAAAGTCCTAGAGGAGACCTATCGGAAGTGGATCGAATATAAAGAGGAATGT
This sequence comes from Gymnoscopelus microlampas, assembly GCF_963454915.1. NCBI lineage: Eukaryota > Metazoa > Chordata > Actinopteri > Myctophiformes > Myctophidae > Gymnoscopelus > Gymnoscopelus microlampas. Next base: position 25,764,928 of record NC_139951.1, on the reverse strand, counting down.
ATCAAAATGATTGAACACGAACCTTTGCCTCAAGGTACAGTACAGTAAGAAGAAACTTACAGGTGCTATTTTCATACGAGGTTTTATTCAAAAGTGAATGGTGTCAGAGCTGGCTCTCTGTGTAAACGCACATTTATATGTTCCCCTCTTTTGAAGGTTTGTTCTGTAACAGGACATTTGACAGATATGCCTGCTGGCCTGACTCCTCCGCTGGCACTGTTGTCAACATATCTTGCCCACACTATTTACCTTGGTTCGACAGAGGTGAATCACTCTACTCTATATCTAACTTGTCGTTACCTTAATGATAAGCTTTATATATATATGTGTGTGTATGTGTGTGTGTGTGTGTGTGTGTGTGTGTGTGTGTGTGTGTGTGTGTGTGTGTGTGTGTGTGTGTGTGTGTGTGTGTGTGTGTGTGTGTGTGTGTGTGTGTGTGTGTGTGTGTGTGTGTTACAAATGTGAGTGAGGAAATAGAGTTTGATTGTCTGTTTGTTAGTCTGCGTCAGTATGTGCTTATCTTGTGTGCATGGGTCTTGTGTAGTCTCCCAGGGTGTTGTACGTCGGCAGTGTGGTGCTGACGGCCTCTGGGTAAGGAAGGAGAACGGGCAGGTGTGGAGGGACATGTCCCAGTGTGAGGAGGAACAAGAGGTAGCATCTCAGGAGGTACAGTGATGACTGAACTGTTGAATTCAAGCAGTGATTAACATACAGTCCTGCCGTCCTCAACTCTTGTAGATCTTATATTCAATTGTGTGTTTGCAAGGGAACATCTGCTTGTCCTTAAGCCCACATTACTGTATACTCCATCACACAACTTTATCGCTCACAATCGCTTCAACTGAAACATCACATCAGTTACACATCAAGTGACATGGTCGTACAACGAAGTATGAATAATTGTGTATCAGACACAGCTCTATGATGTGCTCTATGTTATTTGCCTGGTTCTGGCAAAACATTATCCAGCTCAGATGGAGCAACAGATAGCTGGTTACGGTTAGGTTTACAACACAACTAACATGAGTGGAAGTTTAGACAAAAAAAGTGTTTTGAGTGAGTTTATTTTTCAATGAATAACTTATTTGATCTAATCTGACTCACCCTGATATGAGAAACTTCACTCATGAGGTGTTGAATTATTCATTCATTGGCTTTTGCTTTTTCTATCATGTTGTTTATCACTGTTTATCCACAGTGCTGCTGCAAAGTCAGAGGAGCCAGACAAAATAACGTTTGCTATTATGTACAGTACCTGTACACCAGTCCCAGACATAACAACAAATAACCTTGAAGCTTGAACCATACATACAGAACTTTAGCCAGGTTTTGCAGCTATAGTACTGTGTACTGTGTTTTTCAGCATTATATTAACAGCCAATGCATGTGTTACTGTACTGTATACTGCAAAGCAAAATCCTGACTGTGTGTCTCAGAGTTAAATTAACTCAGGATTTTATAGTGCATGTTGGCATCAGTCCAGGTAATGCTTGAGATAGTAGGCTATCATAATGTTTTTGAGTAGATCATCTCTTAGCTGGGACACACCCACAAACAAAATAAAAAAAATGACTGTTTTGGTCTTGTCCTTGCAGCTGTGGTTCAAACAACTGATGGTGAGCTTCAGGCTGTTGTACACCATTGGCTACTCCCTCTCTCTCTTCACTCTCATTACAGCCCTTATTATTCTCCTGAGCATCAGGTAACTCTTTGACATACTCTAATTCAGTTAAAGTCAACTTCATTGTTATTGCAGGTGCAATCAAATTCAAATGTAACTCCTGTGTCAATGCACAATAGGGCAAATAAGACAACAGGGGCAAATCAATTGGGAGAAATGATATTTCAATCATAGGGTTAGTGATTAATAAAGCAAAGAAAGTATGTCTGAATAAAATAAATATACAGTATATACAAACTATAAAGTGTAAATCTAAACTGGACATTTGCAATGTCAGTCAGTGGATGTAATGGTAACATTATCTTCATTTCCTAGTAGTAGAAGTTGTATAATTATACATTCAGTATTGTCCATAGTAGAAGACAAAGTATTATTTAAATTTCATCATGACAGACCTAAAGAACATTTTTTGTTTGCTGTCAAGTCAAAGCCCCCTGACTTAAACATCTTTTCTGGTGGGCTGCAGATTGAAATACAATCACTTTCAAAGATAATTTTACATTGACAATATACCTGACACAAGTTTATTGTACATCCACTTAAAAAGCAAGCAATTGCATGACCCTCAGTAGCCTACACATAAGTGCTTTGTATAAGTTCTGCAATCTTACAAGAGACAATCAAGGAAACAAATGTCTCTAATAAGATAAACATTTTCCCCTAACAGGACACTGCATTGCACAAGGAACTACATTCACGCTAACCTGTTCATGTCCTTTATACTGCGAGCTGTGTCCGTCATTATAAAGGACACCATGCTTGAACGTCACTGGGGGCGGGAGATCATGAAGCAGGCCGATTTGAGCGAGATGCTCAGTCACCATGTGAGTACACAGCAAAATCTTTTGTTAATTTAAGGCTGAAAAAAAAGGATTGACGATTGATGTAAATTTACACTCTGGATTTCACTGCGTAGTCTTTGGGGAAAATTAGTTAATAAAGCATTGAAATCTGTTTTAACCACTTCAACCCTATATATACAGTACATAGGCTATTTGAAAATAGCCGATCTACAAGCTCACACGTGTCTTGATGTGATGCGTTGTGAGCTTATAGATCTGCTATTTTCAAAGAATTGCCCAATCTTGGATATCTTACGTTTTCCATGTGTTGTGCCACTGGGCACAATTGCCACATGGATAATTCCCATCTTTTAGAGGAGCTAAAAAGGTTTTGGACCTACCTTCCACAACAGCTTGTTGCATATTAAGTTAGGACCTCTTCTATAAACAAAGAATGGAGGATCCTTAAAATGACCATAAATTACCATAATCACAAACATTTTAAATGAAAAGGTTTAATGAATGTATATATATCATATAAGATTTAATTATCAGTTTTTTTGTAATCTCTTTTTTTCATGTCTGTTATGCCAAGGCTGCTATTGGCTGCAGGATAGCCCAGGTGGTAATGCAGTACTGCATTCTGGCCAATCATTATTGGTTCTTTGGAGAGGCAATTTACCTGCACTCTCTGCTTATTGCGTCAGTGTTAATAGACAACAACAAATGTGTGCCTTACATCTGCCTCGGCTGGGGTAAGTTCCAATTATAAAATTCCTCCAAAACCCTTGAAGCTAAACATTTTTGCTTCATTGTAACATATTTTGTCTTTTCTGCTCAGGAACCCCACTTCTGTTTGTCATTCCTTGGGTAGTGGTGAAGTTATTGAAAGAAAACACAGAGTAAGTGAGTGCGTGTGTGGTACCATATGCCGTCTCATTTACTAGGTATTGATCCAGCCTGGGCCGAGGAAAATAACTATCTAACCTTATGTTCCAAGGTGCTGGGCTGTCAATGAGAACATGAATTATTGGTGGATAATCCGTTTCCCCATCTTCTTTGCGTCATTGGTGAGCATGGCCACTGTCTCAATGCAAACTGTAGTGTAATGCATGCAAGATCATGGCTCAAAGTGTAGTTTATCAGGCATTATTCTAAGTTTTGTGAGTTGAACAAGATACTTATCTGTATACTTTGAATCTACAGTTTTGAGTTAATCTCCCACATTTTGGACATACTGTATTGTCTGATGTGGATGGATATGCATGGCATTTAAAATACATATTTATAATAATCATCATCATCATAGTACAAATCATAAAATAAAATAATCATCATCATCATATCATTTATAATAATAAGATTGTGATTTTTGCCATCAACAGATCAATGTACTGATTCTCATGAAGATCTTAAAGGTGATCCTTTCCAAATTACGAGCCAGCAACCAGAACGGTTACCCCGATTACAAACTTAGGTATGTTTTCAGAAAAAAATTGAAGGTGATCGATGAGTTTTGCTTATCTTCTCTCTGTAAAACTTTATACCAATGACACAAATCTGACTTTTGTCATCTCATGAATAATGAATGGCAGCACAGTGGCTATTCTGGGGGGAGACATTTGCCAAAAATGTCAGATCTACAAGCTCACAATGCTTTGTAGATCATTTATTTCTGGCACAGAGATTTGGTGTAGTCGGGAGACCTGAAATTCAGATCCAGGCAACTCATGTCCAGTTTACTAAGTATATAGGGTCAAGGAAGGCAATACAATTGGAATCTGGGTCTGAATTGTGACAAATTGCTTCCTTAATTCCTTCCCTCTGTTGCGGTAGACTTGCCAAGGCTACCCTGACACTCATTCCCCTGTTTGGAATTCATGAGGCCATCTTCATTTTTGCTCCAGATGAGCAGACTACTGGCGTTCTACGCTACATCAAGGTCTTCTTCACCCTCTTTCTCAGCTCATTTCAGGTATACCAGACCATTCTGATTCTCAGTGGTGGATAGTAACACATGACATTTACTTGAGTCCTGTACTTATAGTAAGTACATTTTGTGAGTATCTGTACTTTACTTGAGTATTTGTATTTTTGGATACTCATGACTCACTCCATTACATTTGTAATATTTACCTGCACTGTCTCCCAAACCTTTTCAATACTGGACAGAAAAAGATACAGTATGTATTGGCTTCCAGTTCTGCACATTTCCTCCAACATTCGGCCCTGCCTGATGGCCTGTATTTTAAATTTTTGCTTAAAAAGTCCAATAGCCCATGCATTCTCTGTCCCTGGTCTCTCATGTTTCATCCTGTACATATTATGTATTTTAAGTACAGTGAAAGTACCAACTGAAAGAAGTGCAAACGTCATAGTAGAGATATTCCTGTGATGGTAGAACATGACTATTTCCTCTGCAGGGGTTTCTGGTAGCTGTTCTGTACTGTTACTCCACTAAAGAGGTTAGTTACTGACTTAATATTCTCCACTTCTGTAAATGCCATTTTCTGAGTTTTTTTCCGTCCTTCGTGGACTTTAACAGTGTGAGTCCAGACTCGCAGCAATAGCGTACAATGGATGACTCATCAATGAATACATCAGTCCTCATCACTATTCTTTAACAAAAAGTGACTACTGTGCCTTGATTTGTGAGTGCCATTTGATTAATAGCCCTGACTCACGTAAATCAATTTCTTTACGAGTTTTTATTCATTTGATTTAAAACATAATGGACCCAGATAGTTGGATGCACTGGAACAAAGTACTCTGTTGTTGATTTACACTCAAGTTCACCTTCAGGACATTATTTATCGGTTTATTGTTTGCAGCAAGGGTCATAAAGAGCAATTTTCACAGCTGTCGGGCAGACACCTAATATCTTGAGCTCGTAAATCTGCTACTTTTTTAAGTGAAAAAAACCCACACTGTCTGTGGGTTTTATAAATATGCAACCAATGAAAAGTATTAACTTTTAGCTTGTAACTAGATAATAACTATACATTCGTTCTTGAAAAGTAACAGTTTTGGAGATTTCTGCCCGACAGCGACGACATAAAACACACTGTGGTTTGCAGGTGAGGACAGAGCTGAAGAGGAAGCTGTGCAGCTGGAGGACAGAGGTGGAGATGGCATGTTGTGGACAATGACTGACCAGGTCCAGCTCCAGAGTAGAGACCTTCTCCGTCGCCACAGTGCCAGAGCGCAGCTCGTCCACGCCGGCACGGCCCCTGCACAATGGCTTTCACACTCCAGTGAAACTTGGGGGTCATGTTCAGTTGACCCCCTCAACACCAAATATCTCATTGTTCTGTCCTTCGCTGGCAACTAGAGACAATATATTGGAACATGCGGTGCAGGAGGAAACCAGAGAGTCCTCTATGTCCGTGCAGGTGTCGTTCCTTGTACATCTCCCAGACCCTGTGGAGTTTCCCCCAAATGCTGTAAACACAGATTCAGACTGAAATACTATATTATTGCACATAATACTGATTTTTAGTTTAAATGTGGCTGTGGCTTGTTAATATGTAAGATTGTGAATAATTGTTATGTAAGAACTGATGTGCTGTAGAGATTTGTTTTGTTTTATTCTTTTGAGCCTGAATGCAGTGCATGCTGGCAATGAAGGTATGATTGCATGATGTACCTACCCAGCATGCCATCAACTGCAATGTAAATATTTGTGGAAAGCTTGGTTCATTTACATAAAAGACTGCTGCCTGGGGATTATGTGGATCCCACAGAAATAGGCCCAACAACAATTAGTTTAGGGCAGAGGTTCTCAAAGTGGGGTCATAGGGACCCCCAGGGGTCCTTGAGGGGATTCCAGGGGGTACCCAGCAAAATTAGTTAATATAGACCCCTTAACAGACGACGTCACACTGATAAGAACCAGTATGCGCGCAATGAAACCCATTCTGTCAGGTCTCGCTAGGACGCGCCTCACTAGCCAACACACAAGAGGGGGTTGGGGTGCACTGGGTTGGGGTGCACTGAAACCAGCGCACCCCAATTGCGCTGGTTTTTGGGAATTGATTGCGTGAAACAATCACCTGTGCGTCCAGTCTCAATGTTAGTAAACAAATAATTGGTCTATAGCATCAACATTATAAAAAAATAAAAATAAAAAATAAAAAAAACGATTTAACCATATAGTATAAGGTTGTCCATCTGATATTTTAAAAATAATCTTGAAAAACAAAACAAAAAAACACATTTGATAACCACTGGTTTAGGTGTGGGGACACAAATGCCTGGGAAAATCTATTTGTGACATTATGTGTGGTGTGATAGAAATATCTGGCAGTAAATAATACTCTATAATTATAAACTACATTACCCATGAGTCACCGGCGTCTCACGTAACACGACGCTCTTTCGTTGGGATACGCGGAGACTGGAGCGGGAGTTGTAGGTTTCAAGAAAGCAACTCAGCTCTCTCTGCTATGATGTCAAAGAAGTAGCAAAGCTTTTGTTTATTTGGTATCTAAGGGTGGGTATCAAGAAGACTGGAAACTGGCACCGCCATGACAATCACCCGAAACACAGTGTTTACGAGTTGAAACTACTGAGTGAGACAAGGCTTATTATTTTGCCATGGTGGTCGCGTTTTAAAGAGGTATCAAAGCATTAACGTTATCAACAAGTGGATTATCTGAGACATTCTCCTGCCATGGCTTCGAGAGGTAACGCAACGTTATGCAAGTACAAGTAGCAAATATAATAAAGCTTGATATGTTTTGCTACAGCTTCTGTAGTATTGCTACTAGCAGCGTTGTTAGCTCGAGTCCCAGAGCCCCAGAGCACTGATATCTCATAGTCCAGCCGATTTAGTATGATTACACTACAGTCCAGTCCACACACGAGAACAGAACACTCCATGCATTTAAAAAAAGGAGGGATACATCAGCGGTATTGTAATCTGACTCGCCGATTAAAATACTGCGACTTACTGGGGTCAACTCTTGTCTCAACTCTTTCGAAAGGGTGACAGGATAGGTGGGCACTAGGGACAAATGGGCACCTGTACGAGTGGGCAGTAGGGACATGTGGGCACTGGACGAGTGGGCACTCGAGTATAGCGTGTAGTGTTACTGTTTGTTCAATAACGTCATTGTAACTTATGTAATTGTAATTTATTTATGTGTTGCAGTCGAGAAAATACATTTTCAGGTGCGTTGCCAATTCCAGCCAATCAGGAGAGAGTAGAGTACCCATTTATCAGCTTAAAATTTGTATAGTTTTCCAGATTAAATTTTGTCTGCTCATTTCTTTGTGTGTTGTGTGTGTCATTACTTCCAATTTCACTTGTTAATCTGGTATGGTGTATCCTGTTGTATGAGTTCTCTCGATTGGATAAAATTGGTATCCCGACCTGAAAATGCATTTTCTGTTTACTAAAGAGCTGGAGAGATGAGGAGACTCCTGTTACTGAACAAACATAATGATTACGATCAGAATATAGAGCTATTTAATACTTATTTTATGTCTCCACTTTTACATGAGATTCACACGGACAACATTCTACAGTATGTAGGTGACAGGATGACATTCACAGCAGCACGTACACTTCCTTCAATGGACACATAAGAGACAGATACAGATATGACACAGATAATTTACCAGATGGTTGTTGCAATTACCGACTTGTATATGGTCATGTACAGTATATGTATTATTTTGTCAATAAAAGCATCAGTCAATCAATCAATCCTGTATCTTTTTCAGTTTGGCAACATCCATACGTCAATATCTTCAAACACATGAGAATTGAAGAATGGAAGAAGTCGAAAAAAGAAGGGAGTGTGACAGTATACATGGTACATACTGTACATAACATTACTTCATTGTAACAACAGCATACATGATACCTAACATTACTTCATTGTAACTGTAGCATTATGAAACAATATTAGCAATATTTGTGTGTCAGACTTTAATTCAGTGTCTTAACCCTTATGTCCCACCAGGACAAGACGTTGAAGTGTTCCGTGTTCCATATCAGGGGATCTGTTCCAGCCAACAACTACATCCTTGTACCAAAGAGCAGCACTCAAACCCTGGGACTCACTGGGCACTATTTCTACCTCCTGTTTAAACCCACTCCTGACAAATACTTTATGGTCCACCTGGACGTTGCTGCAGAGGTAGTGACTCTGTCTGACCCGGTTTGAATACATAACCCTGTCCCTGACACACACAAAAAAGAGCACTTTATTCTTTAAACGTTAGTTGGGTTTGCTTACTTACTTGGAGCAGCAGTGGCTCAGGAAATTGGCAGGTTTGATCCAAGCTCCTCCTGGCATTGCGTTGAAGTGTCCTTGAGCAAGACATTAGTCCCGGAGCGCTGCTTATTAGTTGCCCTGTGCACCTAATACTTAGGATGGGTTTAAATAGAGACAAATTCTGGTAACGGGTATGTGCAAATATAGCCTGACAATTAATTTGTGCTGCTGCCTCAGTCATTCAGCCAGTCTCTGATAAATTGAGGTGTGTCTTTGAATACATTTCAGCCATGAATGTCCTTAAGGTTGCCTGTACCATTCAAAGTTCAATGGATTTTAATGAATCTCTAGATTAGCTGAAGGGGAAGTGTAATGCTTCGGAGACTCACTGTCGAATACACAGTCATTTGCCTTCATTAATAGAAATAACATCACAGGTGTCATTTGATTTGAAAGGCAGCTAAATATGCATTTTGATACGGCATATTGGCACGCGCTGTGTCAGGGGGCAAATATCTTGCAGTGTTCTTTGGCAGTACCAGTAGTGTCATTTGAGGACACGGTTGTGTTAATTTTGTGTACAGTTCCCACAATTGTTAACAATCACATTAACCAAATGTTAACCTTTCTCTCAATGCTGTGTTGTATTTATTGTAGGAGGGCCAGGCGGTTCGCATCTCCTTTTCAAACATGTTTAAGGAGTTTAAGTCCACTGCTACCTCGCTGCATTTTCCTTTCCTGTGTGGAGCTGCAAAGGACTCTGTCTATGAAAGCACGGCCAAATCAGCCAGACGTGGTAATATATTCAATATTTAAGATTATTTAATTGTTACATCTTCCGTACATAGTAAATAAAACAATGACAAATAATAATAAATAATACCTGCAGCAGACCGTAGTAATAAGAGAATAAAAACAGTATGTACATTGATCATACATTGGTCACAGTAAGCTTAAGGTGCTTGAAGGCGCTGTGTGCTACTGTGTTCTTACTTCTACATGTTAACCATATTTTTATGTATTCACTGCACAGTATGATTGTATAAATATCTATTGTATTTAGATACCTATGTGTATTTACATTTACATTGAGTGCATACTGTATGTATTGATATTCAAAGCATGTGCCAGTGTGCGTGGTGTCTTTGTGTTTAAAACACATAGGGCCCTATTTTAACAGCGGTGCTTTGTGCCATGGTGCATGGTCTTAAGCTGGGCCTTGGTGGTGTGTCCATGTTATTTTAACATCTATCTACAGGAGGACGCATTATGTGGGCACAATGTGCTAGCACCTGGTGCAACACGCCCTGGGTGTGTTTTTGGCATTACATTATTTACACAGATTGTCGGCCATCATCACTTAAGAACAATCTGTGCCCGGCGTGAGACACATTCCTATTTAGGTGTCGGAGACACACAGCACTCTTTTCTAGCAACTAAACCAATGTCCTCATGCATGAAATGAAAGCAAGCTTAAAATCTATGCAGCATTAATAATGTAATATGATGTCAGGAAATGTGGAAAACAAAAGCTCTCTCTGTGCTCACAGAAACATCACTAGGAAACTAGAGGTGTCCAAAAACGTAGAGGCAGTGTTGCTGGAATAAGTCTTAACTTGAAGCGCAAAGTCTGGGGGGAGAATAGCACTGCGCTCATTTTAAGACCAACACACCATCAGTGCTAGATAATTTGGTATCTAGACAATGCAGGCTCAAGGAGTGAATTTAACCACTGCGTCAGCAGGGGACAATCCATACTTGTGTCTTGCGCTGGGTGCTAAGCAGCTTTGTGTCGACCTGCGCTGGGCGGAAGATAGGACCCTATAGTCTCTGAACACAGACAAAACACTGCTGGGTAACAAAACGTGTAGATGTGATGTAGATATACTGTAGATATGATAGATATAGATATAAATTCAGTATATTCTAGTTCTGCTACAGCTACTGTTTGTTTGGATCAGATCTGGTTGGTCCAGCCCCCTCCATGGTGCGGTGGACCTGTCTCATGTTGGACCTGCAGTACATCCTGTCTGTCTACCTCAACCGTCACCACAGTCATCTCAAGAGTGTCAAGCTTTGTGCCAACATGGCAGTGAAAAACATGTTCACCAGTGACCTGTTGCTGGACCCAGGTGAGACTTGCTCTGATAAAGAGTGAACTTGCATTCACATAAAAGAAAATGTTTGTGTCTAAAACTAAATCTGATGTTATATAAATTGTTGTTTTGCTTCACTTTTTTGTACTGAAGACAGTTACTGTATAGCAACGTAATTCCTTCATTACACTGTGTAATTTAGCGTCTGACTGTTTCTTTCCAACATTGAGTGGAACTAGCAGAAAACAACTGTTGAGTCACACACCATCCCCCATGGTGTCTCCAGTCATACTACCCAGAGGTCCTCTCATGCTAGCCCGTCTAATTAATTAATTTCATTGCAAACAAAAGTTGTGGGGTTTGAATCCTCCAGGGTGCAACTTGGCCTAGTGTCCAGCGAACACAATTGGCTATGTATGCTGCACTAGTGACTCCTAGAGGTTGGTTAGGGTGCCTGAACAGGTAGTGGAAGTGAGAGGAATGGCGTTTTCCTCCACATGCATTACGCCCTCCCTGTAAAACTCCTCACTGTCAGGTGAAAAGAAGCGTCAGGCTGGCAACGTCTTATGTATCGGCACATGTTTGTAAACCTCCCCAAGACCTTCAGACTCTGCAGAGACATGGACTACACATGGGGGTATTGACATAACGACTAGATTGGGAGAAAAATGGAAAAAGGATAATGGAAAAGTTTTCCTTTTTTCATTGTCATCCTTACTGCATCATCATTTTTATCCAAAGGAATGTATGACTTTTAAACACTTCTGGGGTAATTGTAACGTCTACTCTGGCTTTTGTGTGCAATCCAGAAAGTTTTTAAGCTGCTTGATTAGAAAAAAACTCTGATAATTACTTTCTGTGTGTACTGAATGCTATTTTCCATTTTCACTTCTCAAAAGCTCTTTTCATCGTCTCTCTTTGTGTGCCATCAGGAGTGTCTTTCAGTGAGGCCAAGCTGATGGGCCTGGCATCGTCTCAGGGCACTGGTCCCATGCCCAGGGACATGTCGTTCCCCGTGCCCAAGGGAAGCAGCTGGCACGACCTCTACGACTACATTAGGTGGGCAACTGGAGCTGCAAACAGAATACAGATCAAAGCAAATTGGTATAGTATAGGGTCATCTGTCCATTTTACATCATTTTAGATATTTCTATTTAGCTGGTATATTGAACTTTGTTTTCTGACAGGGTCACATATCTTTTATATTCACGACACCTGTGTCTGTTTGTCTGCCTGCCTGCTCAAAGGGCGCTGGCCTACTCAGGCGATCTAGGAATTTTGTATTGTGCATAAGATGTTTAACCACTTAAGCATAAACATTGTACTGTATACAGTACTTTATTGACCAGTGTCCTGCAGGGGTAGCAGGGTATACTATACTCTGCTATTTTTGTAGAATGTTTGCCTATTTTGTTCAACTATTATGAAATGCTCATAATTGGGATTGTATGTGGTAAATTCTGACTTCATGGACAAAACGAAATATGATTGCTAGTGTTACTGCTCTATGGTACCTCTCCCTCCATCGTGGTGAAACATCACAAAAAACACTGGGTGCTGTATGGCAGGGCACCCTGCCTGTGTGTATCTGTCAAGGAAGGATGCCTGAAAAGACAAATTTCAGTAGTCCTGTGTAAATGATCAATAAGTATTCATCATCATCGGCTTCTTCATTCTTCAACAGGTTTCCGTCAGAAGGAGCAAAGCTTCCCTTCGACTCCATTCAGAAAGGCGATCCCTCTAGTAAGCTGTTAACATATAACTCAAGTATCCTAATATAATATACTATAATATACTTAGTTCAGTTGTTATCCTGACGTTTTTGCCACTTTCAAATCAAAGCTTGGCAGCAAACTACTTTCTATGTTTGAGGTACTGTAACACTGTACATAATACTTTTTGTTAATAAATTAACTCTAACCATGCATAGTCTGTGTGCTTTAATCATGCTGACTAGTATACAATGTCAGTACTCCCTAATATTGAAAACACTACAAAAGTACTACTGTACATAATAGCACTATAATTACACATACAGTACACAATTTATCGCAGGAAATATATTTTTTGTTGTTCATCGAGTTTTGTGTCGCCATCATTATTATTGCGGTATTGTATTCTGTTGCACATTTAATAAAGAAATGAGAAATGTAAATGTGCATACAAATACATTCTATTATCTTTAAATGTGCACACAAATAAATTGTATTCCAGTATCTGATCCAGCCAGACAGAGTCCAACAAGAGAATTGTCTCGCAGTGTCGATATCAGCAAACCAGTGCAGGACCGAGTGTCCCTCATACAGCAGATAACCACACCTAGACCAGTAAGTCTCAGCAGGTAGAATAGGTGCTCTAGTGGTCCTACAGTAGGTACCCACTGTACTGTGCAGTATGTATGTATGTATCATCTTTATTTTGACAATTAGGTAATTTCTATGATAGCATGATTGTATCTCTGTTATATATACGATATTTTGAATAATCAGGAACAGTTGCGTTGCAGATACAGTTTATGAAAGTTGCCCGCCCTACCCTTTGGAAACACTGCATACAAGACAGTTGCAGGACGATTGCAAGAATAAGAAAATTGTACTGTACAATGGCTATAGCCACTGTATAATAGAAGCCTTGATTATATGTGAGAATAGAACATGCTTCAGTCTGTTTATTCCACATTTACTTGGCATACTATTCTCCTCTTCTATTTGCAGCGACCAAGGAGTCGAACCCCCCTCGTATCAAATGTACCCGAACTGGGAGTTGTTTCCACTGGCCTGAGTGCAACAGACTCCCAGGAGGACCGGTTCTGCCACAGAGATGACAAAAGCCCGGAGGGGTCACAAGGCTCTGAGTCCCTTAGGTTGACACCTGGGCCACCTCACGGTGCCGGTGGAGTGCATGTGTATGTGCACAGTGAGGATGACAACAATCACAGCGGGGAGGAGGTGGTGACATTTATTCAGACAGTAGTAGTTGCACTTCCTGTAAATGGAGTTTAGACATGAATACATACTACAGAATAACAGTTACATACTCTAATTTAAGTCTGAGAGTGTAAAAATGTACTGTGCATGTCCCACAAGCACAGTGCTGTTAGCACACCACGTACAGTGTCATGCATTAGTGCTTGTTTTGTTCTCACATGTTGACATGACCTGTACAATGTTCCCTTTCTGGCAATGCTATTAAATGTATTGTGTTATTTTCTCAGATTACAGTACAGTACAGTACTACAGTTTCCCACCCTGTCCATCTATCTTCAAACAAGGAAACCAAACAGCAGGTAAGACAAAATGGTGTGTGACAGTGGGGAGGTCAAATGCCTGTAATAGTTGTTAAAGCAGTGACTATATTTGTTTTGGATCTCCCAACACAATGTTTTATACATTGAACATATCACTTTGTGTCATTAGAAGCTGCATCCAGACCCCATTCTCAAGCTCAACCGAATCATTGGCTTTGGAGGAGCCACCACCAAATGTGTAAGTTTTTGCAATTAACAAGTTGGTGGGCCGCACACACTGTAGTATATTGTAACCTCAGAATCGGCCTCTGGAACCTCTTTACAAATGATCACAAGTAGTAGATTTGGATAACATTGCAACGCTTGAAAATACATACATTATGTATACAAAATACATAAGCGCTTCACAGAAAACAAAGGACAAGAAAATAAAAGTTGAGAAAAAACCCTCATTGAAACATGGTGAATGACAAATATACTGGGTGTGTCTTTGAGCTAAATGCGTTGCATACAATACAGTATTGACAAGGAGCCTAACGATTATCATTGTCTTTTCTTCAGGTCCTGTGGAGTGCGTCAGGGGATGCAGTGGTGTATCCCTGTCATGCTATCATCGTGTCAATGATGATTCCCTCTGGTCGACAGCGGTTCTTCATTGGCCACACTGATAAGGTATTCAAGCAGATACAAGAAGGGTGGGCACCTTGATGTAGAATTAGCTATTTTGTCCAAAATGTTAAAAAATGAAATATTTGAAATATGGTCAGTAGTAAATAATGTAAAGTATACATGATTTGATGCACGGTACATCATTATCAAACTTACATTTTCCCTTCAACTGCATACAGATTTTGTAGCAATTTGTAGAAATTGTAGAAATATTAGACCTTAATTGTCAAATGTTCATCTATTTATCTATTCCCCAAGTACCTTGCATTGTGTCATGCATGAAATGATAGGAGTCATCATGTTACAAAGTGCATGGATATAACTTGGGGATGTATTTTTTTGCCTCAAAATGCAGAATGTAAAAATATAATGTGACCATGTGTGTTTATCGCTACAGGTGTCTGCATTAGCATTCAACGGTAACACCACAG
Organism: Gymnoscopelus microlampas; assembly: GCF_963454915.1. Taxonomy (NCBI): domain Eukaryota; kingdom Metazoa; phylum Chordata; class Actinopteri; order Myctophiformes; family Myctophidae; genus Gymnoscopelus; species Gymnoscopelus microlampas. Next base: position 25,749,798 of record NC_139951.1, on the reverse strand, counting down.
TACTAGCCTCAGCACAGTCTGGCAACCATAGCGTGGTCAGAGTGTGGAACTATCACAAAGGAATGTGCATGGCTATGTTCAGGACACATGCTCATTCATTGTCTTCACTAAGGTGAACAAAATGAAAACTTACACATTTAAATGGTTTCTCTATGTCCACATGAAGTGCAAAAGCAAAGAAATACATATTGGGAATTCAAAACAGAATCAACACATACACACTTGCCTTTTTATACAGAAAATATCCAAACTTTCCATGACTTGCACATGTACAAATTGGCATCTTACACACACACACGCACACGCATCATTCAATTACTCATTGTCTTTTGTGCATCTCTGCCTCCTAAAGCTTCTCATACAGTGGCGGGTTGCTCTGTGGTGTGGGCAAAGACAAGCACAGCAAAACGGTAAGCAGTGTTCTATAATACGATACATAACGGTGAAGAAAACAACCCAGAGATGTTCGATTTGAAATCTGTAGATCAAAGCACGGTACATGTTTTGAAAAGCCATTTATTTGCGCAACATATAGAACAATGACCAGAATATAATGAATACAACAAAAGAAGCAGAAAACATAGAAATGTAATAAAACAAATACTAGGAAGTGACTAAAGATGATTTAGGGAAGAACACATTCCCATAAATAAGTAAATAGATGAAAAACTGTGCAGATATTATGTATAACCTTTTTCTGAATTTCTGAACCTATTCCTGAATCGTGCAGTGCCTTTAGTCCCTGCCTCAGTAGCGAGTATCTCTGCATGTTGTAACGCCTATAACGTATATCTTAAAGTGCCTTTAGTCTCAGTAGAGAGTATATCTGAATCTTACAGTGCCTTTAGTCTCAGAAGAGAGTATCTTTGAATCTTACTGTGCCTTTAGTCCCTGCTTTAGTAGAGAGTATCTCTGCATGTTGTAACGCCTTTAGTCCCTGCCTCAGTAGAGAGTGTCTCTCTTTCTTGGTTTGCTGATGCAATCTTATTGTACAGATGGTGGTGGTGTGGAACACGCTACATGTCAGTAAAGGGGGAGAGGTGACGGTCCTTGCCAAAGCACACACGGATGTGGACATCCAGACCATGAAGATCACCTCCTTTGACGATACAAGGTAATCCTTGCACGTTTATTTTGTAAGGTAAATGGTGTATTTGAAATATTACAATTTAGTATATTATATAAGGCCTTGTATACATTAATGGAAAGTGTGCGTTTGTTAATTTGTCTGGTGTCTGCATTCAGGATGGTGTCGTGCGGTCGTGACAATGTGCGTCTGTGGCGCTTGCGGAACAGGGCCTTACGCTCTTGTCCAGTCAACCTCGGAGAGTACCATTCTCTGGAGTTCACCGATTTTGCCTTCGAGGAGGGACACCCTGCTGACCGTGAACCAGACGATCGAACTCTGTAAGTCAGCAGAACCCTCGCCACATGCTGCTCAATTCTGTTAAAGCAGTGGTTCTCAAACTGGAGTCTGGGGACTCCCAGGGGTCTTTGAGGAGGTTTCAGTGGGTGACCAGAAAATAAGTAATTTTAGCATCAGAAACCACTGTAATCCTATATACAACAGCTCTGACAATATCACAACGTGTCGCAATGTAGATCTGCTATTTTCAAAACTTGAAAAAGTGTGAAAAAAAAACATTTTAACAACACCAATCTTACATGGGGGTCTCTGGCACAAAATATTTTCAGATGGGGTGTCCGCAGCTAATTAATTTGGGTGCTGTGCTCACATTGTCTACCTGTCCACAAGATCACCTGTTGTCCCTGATCCCCAACGTGGAGCAGGCAGTTGAATCTGACTTATGAACTGTGTTGCATGTGATCCTAACTCTCTTTCCTGTTTTGCTTCAGTGTGCTCTTTAGTGAAGCAGAAAAAATGTTGACATGAGAAATACAAATGTTTTTGATAAAAAGTCCCCCCCCCCTCTCCTGTTAGCTCATTCATTACAGCAGAACATTTGATTCCGTTTCCCACTGAGCTTGTAACATTTTTTCAAAGGAGTGCATTCAGCGTACTCGTTATATAACGTAAATACTCCACACCAGGATTGGAACTATAGAACTTGAGGAAACACGGTTCACTGCCAACTTAAAGATAATCGCTGGTGACAAACCTAGGCCTATAAGTAATTAACACTTCCATTTTTCACTTTGCAATATATCATATTCAAACATAATTATTTACAAAAATTGAAAATACAAGAGAACATTTGCCGAACATTCAACATTCATTGTTCAATTATACAAGAAGGCCCCTTAAAGCAGTCATAGGCTTAAACGAAAATATGTTTTATACTATAGCCAGACATTAAAAATAAGTAAATCAGTCTGATGCTTTAGTTAAGTTCATTGGGATAGAGATAGTCTAGCCTAAGAGAATGAAACCTAATTAATTGTTATGAAGAGAAGCGTACTTGATCAACTGAATACAATGGAACATTATGACACATTGTGGTTATATGGTTATATCCTGCAGTTGAACAACTTTAGAAAGGCAGTTTATATCAAATATTGATAACTGCTCATATTATGATGTTCAGTATATGGTGATAGTATAGTGATTTGATGTGTAAGGACCCTATGGCCTAATATAAAGAACTAGTTTATTTAAGTACCCTCTTAGTTAATTGATCATCTTAGTTTTTGTTGGCATATTTTCATTTCTTGTCAAAGAAATTATTTAGAATTTGTAAATTCTAAACACTAAACATGTTGCCATAGAGACTAACATGTCAATGCTGCTTGTTCCTCCATAGATTTGTCAGCAGTCGGAGTGGCCACATTCTGGAGATTGACTACAGCAGAGTGATTATAAAGAATGTCCGGAGGCTACTGCCAGCACAACAGCGCCACGCGCAGCGCAGGGAGAAACAGACCTTCAGCTCAGGTAAGCGGGGAGCGGAGGAAACATTTACAGTAGCAGCAGGGGTTGTCAGTTAGGCGTTTGGGAAATGGGTGTGGGGTGTTTGTGTGTGTGTGTGTGTGTGGGGGGGGGGGGGGGGGGGGGGGGGGGTGCTCAACACTAGAATGTCCCAGCGAGAATTTAGAATTTAACTTTTTTAATTTACCCGGGAATGAGGTCTGTATCGTGTGCAGTTTAAAGTGTCGCGGAAGACAGAGAGAGAAAGAGAGAGAGAGAGAGAAGCTGTTTGTTTAATTACTTACATCTCATGTCCAGTAGCTCTGCTTTGTCAGACTATTATGTGATTTGTATCCACCAAAAATATCTGTCTAACATACCCGAAAAAGGGTGCAGCAAGGGTCCAACATATCCTATTGACTTACAACGTTTTTGCGGTAATAATCATGGAGTGAAGGTAACACAACAACGAAGGTAACACAACAACGGTAAACTCAGCAACAAAGCTGTCGTTTCCCGAGGACACACCTTGAGTGTGTGTGTGTGTGCGTGTGCGTGAGAGAGAGAGAAGAGAGAAATAGATTCGAAAAAAAACGACAAACATCAAAGGCCATGTGGCCTTGACCCTAAAATGACGAAATTCTAGGCCTGATAGTAACTGTATGTCTTTTTGTGGGTGTATTTTTGTGTATGTGTGTGTCCCAGATCCAGGCATCGCTGTCAACAGTATCAGCATGTCACCAGAGTTCTGTGCCACTGGCAGCGAGGACGGCTTCCTGCGGCTCTGGCCCCTTGACTTCTCCAACGTCTTCCTGGAAGCTGGTAGGAACAGCAGGAAGCTCAACATTTACCAGCCGCTGAAAACCAATGTTCTCTCTACAAGACACAAATACAACTCAGTGGTGTTATTTTCATTCCTTTGTGTTGTTTTTCTCTGTTAATTCAAGGTTATTTTTACATAATATTTTTTTCTTCACATAATTATGCACAGGTACTGACTGTATTCATTATGTCTAATGAACAATAATACATTAATGGACTCAGGCTGTGCAAAGTCAGGACATAAACATGTCACAACATGAATCAATCAATTTCAATCACCCAATGTCCCATAACCAGTATCAGTCCATACGTAAGTACATCTTTCAGGGTATCACTCCATCTAAGACACTTTTCCCACACCTTTTTTCATAGCATATTGTGCGCACATCTTAATGTTTGCCATGGCTTTTTAGCCGCATGCATGCTTGCAGCGGCTCTGTAAACAGCACTAGCCCTAGTCGACACCCGAGTGATAAAGTGTCGACACCTGAGTCAAAAGTGTCGACACCTAAGTCTCATTGGCTGTCCTGGCTGTCCATCACACTTCCCCCCGTTTAAGCTCCCCTTTTAAGCCAATGGGGAGACGAAAATGTAATGGACACGTTAGTCAACGAATTAGACGAGACGAAAATGTTAGGGCGGGACGAATGGAGAAGAGATCCAATCAGAATTACTCTTTTTGAGGGACTAGTTGGGAAGGGATCCAATCAGAACGATCCTCATTGTTAAGTTAGGTTGAACCACCCGGAAGCACACCATATTAGGGGCCAGCATGGACGAACAGAAATCACAACAAGGCAACGCACGGAGTTACACAGCAGAGAGAGAGAGAAAGGGAGCCTAAATGCTAGCGTGCTTCATTAGACCTAGTTTGGCTATTAAGTTATTATTTGCCCATGTTCACACTGACTTCAATCTTAGCTATTGTTGGGAAGACCCGTGTGGTGTCACAAAATGCTGCCACCACTTATATAAAAAACATTAGAGCGTTAATTTGCGACGCTAAATGTTGCCAGGTTTGGCGAGAGAAACAAGCAATCCAAAAAACAAGTAATCAGGTCTATGAAAAGATTGGGGCCAAAAAAGCCTGCCCCATGCGGCTATATTATGACTTAGGTCATTCTTGTTTTGTTAGTTGTATGCCTTTTGTTTTACTTTTCTTCATTGTCCAGCATTTTGGATGAATTAATAGCTTTGAAATGTGCTTTATAAATAAACTGAGTTGAGACACACATCCTTATTCCCCCAGAACACGAAGGCCCGGTGAGCCTGGTGTCTGTTTCTCCAGACGGCCTCCAGATCCTGGCAACCACCTCCACTGGTAATCTGGGCTACCTAGATGTCTCCAGCCGTGGCTACAACACGCTGATGAGGTCACACACGGATGCTGTGCTCGGCTTCAGCGTGGACGGAATCCGGCGGCACCTCACCACCGCCTCCAGCGACGGCACCGTTCGCATCTGGCACATGGACACCCTCCAACAGGTCAACTAACCACACATCATGCATGAACAAAATATGTGAAAATATGCGTAAAATGTGCCTGGCCTAAGTGCTAAATCTAAATTGAAGATTAACTTACGATAAAATGACACTTTTGTTAACCACTTGAACCCCCAGCATCCCTATTCTGGGAGGAACGTTCGCCCAAAATTGCCGATCTACAAGATCTGCTATTTATGGCGAATTGATTTGTGTAGAGTGAAATAAGAGCGTACCAAAGGCGCTCTTTACAGATCCGTTTTATCAAGTATAGAGGGTTTAAGTGGTACTGAATTTGCAGCTCCACAAAAGCTAATTCATCCTAGTGTGTGAAAGAGGACAATTTCACGATAAATTAAAATATCTGCGATACCATTATTGTCAGCGTTTTTTTATCACGATAAACGATAATAGCGATCGTCCCATCCCTATATGTGTAGGTACTGTTTAGTTCCTGCACTGTACTGACTGACCCACAGTTCTGTAAAAAAAACACAGACTTTACCCTGCCAACCAGTTCCAATAAATGTAATTTGTTATATCTCTGTGCAGTTTCATTGGCCTGTGTACCATTCATGCAGGTGCTAAATATCAATGTGTTATTTATGAGGCCTGATAGTTGAGAGTTTTAGTACAATTCTACTGTGTGGTACTCTGCTGTAACTGCAAGGTGCTGTACACGTCCTGTCCCATATATGCAGTACACATAAATGTGAATTCTCCTTTGTTGTTCCCTGTGCACAGCTGTACGACTTTGTTTCAGAGGACAGCCCCTGCTCCGTGGCTTTCCATGCCAGCCTGCAAGTGTTCTCCTGTGGCTTCAGCTCTGGCATCGTCAGGGTCTTCGACATCTCCGAAGCCAAGTTACTGGCTGAACACAAGTAAGATTAAACAGACCTGGAGGATGTAAAGCAGCGATATTTTACACACAAGTTATTAATTTAATCTTAGGAATACTTGTCAGCATCATCATCTCTTTCATAGTGTAATGTAATAGAACAGAAAAATGTGCCCATGAAAGTCTCACACTTTTTTCAGTAAGGCAGTTTTTGTCAGCAGACACATAGCCCAAGACAAGTAGTAAATCTAAACCTAAATTGAATAGCAAGTTGATGTGGTTATTGTGCTACGGCACAAACCATGTGCCATTAATATTGTGACATGACTTTCCACACCCACCTGCAGCATTGAAAAAAACAAAAGGTGCAGCCAACATCTGTTGCAGGGCTCGCCTGCCCACCCTACTGCCCTTCACTAACCTCTCCGCTGTACTTAACAAAAACACAGGAGCTGTACAGGAAACTGCCTTGGTGACTTTTTGTGAAAATGTGTGAAAAATGTGTGTGTGTTGCAGTCAGCACAGAGGTGAGGTAGTGGGCTTGGCATTCTCTCCAGATGGGGAGTTCATGTACAGCGCTGATTCCCTGGGCTCTCTGGCTTTATACAACGCCTTAGCCGAGGACCACCATGTCATCAGAGTACTAGGTACACACATGCATGCATGCACACACACACACACACACACACTCACACATACTGCACCTGCCTCTGGGTACAAATTGGACTGTAAGTTGCATCAAACTAATAACGACATAAATTCCTTGACCCAAATCCTGGTCTAAAGAAGTAACACACACACGCGCACACGCACGCACACACACATATACACACCAGTTCCTGCCTCCCTACACTGCCTCTAAAGAAAGCAAATTGCTAATACAAAGTAGCACATACCATGCATGAAGACCACAAAGAAATGACTTCCTTATAGGTTCGTTTGAGCAATTTATTCACCTCACTGTCCTTTTTGCTGTTGAGCCAAAAGTATTTCATGGTTATTATTTAATGTCAAGTATTTCCCAAAGTATTGGTAGGCTACCGTGTTTTTGTATAAATGTTTGATGCTCCCTGGTGTTTGTCAGGTAACATGGTGGTGCGAGGCACTGAGCGGGCTCCAGATGCCCTCGCCATCAGCAGTGACAGCCGCTGTCTGGCATTTGTGGGCCCCTCAGAGTATACTGTCACCATCGCTGACGCACGTTCCCTGGATGAGGTACTGTACCTGTCTGATAGCAGCTCATTCCAGGTCGACTGATCTGTGCAGGAAAACTGTGTCTTTGTCGCAGCAAAGAAATGCAAATGCAATAATGAAAGATTTAACCGCCGCACCGCGTTGTGAGCTTGTAGATCGCCTTGTAGATTTGCCTATCATGACATTCACAAATTTAGGATGCCAGGGTTGAAGTGCTTAAAAAGGGAATCTGTGTTAGATTTCATATACAAGGAAATTCAGTGTACTTTACAAGAAGACAACAGAATACCCACAAAATACCATAATAATAATACTACTGTTCTTTTTTTTTTTTAAGATATATTTTTTGGGCTTTTTGCCTTTTTTTTATTGATAGATGACAGTAGACTGACAGGAAATGGGGAGAGAGATGGGGGGGTGACACGCAGCAAAGGTCGTCGGGATCGGGAGTCGAACCTGCGACACGCTGTCAGGCTGGCATTGCAGCCTAGGGTGCCTGGACCGCGACGCTGCGGCCCAGGCCGGTACTACTGTTCTTTTACGGGTGTGTTTCATTCAGCCGTTTCTGTGTGCCAACATGAAGTTTAACTGTACTGGAGCTGTCCACGTTGGCACACAGTAATACCGAAATGAAACGCATCCACAGTTAATGTTATTACCTTCGGCCTATTGTCATTGACCTGTGCTGTCCTTGTCTAGCTGCTCCGGGTGGATGTGAGTATCTTGGACCTGGAGAGCACACACCTGGACTCGGCCCTGAAAGTCTGCTTCTCACCAGCTTCTGCCGGACAACTGTTGATCACCACCTCTGCCAACAAAATCCTCTGGCTCAGCGCAAAGACGGGCCGCCTGCTTCGAGAGGTAGCGTCCCTTTTCTGGGCATAGTAGGCAGAACATTCTGCGAAAATAACCGATCCACAAGCTCAAAATGCGTTGTAATGAAATGCATTGTGAGCTTGTAGATCGGCTATTTTCTGCGATGGGATTTGGTGTAGAGGGGGAAAGGAGGGGGCCTGATGGACCCCGGTCAACAACGTGTGTTTGAGTGGTTAACACATCTCACCCATCTTTTCTCTCAATAAGTTAATCTGTGGTCTCTTTAGATAAAGCCAAGGTGACAAATGAAGCAAATCCAAGCACTGAATGGGATATGTGTGATCTTAACAGGTGTCCAGGGCGCACAAGCAGCTGTGTTCGTCTCTGGCAGTGAGCGAGGACGGTCGGTTCCTACTGACAGCCGGACACCATGCTATTAAGGTGTGGGACTACAACATGCAGCTGGACATCAACTCACAGGTAATGAACAGTTTTGATGCATGTCAGTTTTTCCTCCATAAATGAATGCCCTATTTTACATTCTTGTCGTATGATAGTGGTAGATCTGTGATTTCCACTATTTTTGACAACTTTCAAATGGTTTTGAACTATTTCGTCCAAAAAGTCCAAAATAGGTACGACAGCTTGAAAGTTTTATAGCTTGTGACTAGATAATAACTAGATTGGATCCATTGGAACTCAGGTTATTTTTTGCATTTCCTGAAAAGTAACGGTTTTGGACACACTAGTTTTATGTGCTTTGTGACAATGTTTCAAGTAAAGAAACATTAAGAAAGTAAGTTAGCTTGTTATGCTAAGCGTGACTCCTTTATAAATTACCAGATAGTGGCACAGTCACACTCCTTCAGTTAAAGTGGTATCTCAATCTACAATGTTCAGTCTGCATGTTCTTGTGTATTACTCACATCAGTAGACCTTGTTAAATGGACACACTGTCTGTATCAGACATTCATAGGCCACAGTCAGCCAGTTCGCCAGGTGAGCTTCACCCCTGACCTGTTGGACGTGGTCTCTGTGGGCGACGCCATCTTCCTGTGGGACTTCCTGGCGCACCGTGTAGACCCTTTGACTTCTGACCATCGGTAATAATGCCCTCTACTTCTTTGTTTGACCGATGCAATCAATTCTTGTTTTTTTGTCTGATGTTTTATTTTGAGGTGAGATGTTTTTAGCCTATTATTTGTCGCTGAAATGTGACTTTTTAACTGTGATTTATTCGCTTAATTGCACACATTATAATGTGTTCTGTATGTCTTTACACAGCTCGCCACCCAAAGTAAGCACCATCTCACCTCCAAAATCAGGTAAATGCACATGTTTTTCATGCGTTTATCCAACATGACAAGAGTTTTACATACTGTACAATCCGAACATATGTACATACAGTACAAACACTGTGATCATGGATCATTTGGGTCATTGGCTCACACACACACTGCTCCTTACGGGTCAATTTGTACACTCTCTGGGTTAAATTAGTCTTGCATAGCCATACAATCTGAGATCTCCACCTACCGATACGTCGTCTGGTGACCTCTAAATTCAACGTAGGTGCAAAAACTGTGTGGAAACAATTCAGAGATTAAAAATTAATAAAACAAACAACAACTGCTTTGCACAGCAATGCAAGACTTTTACGGTGGTCTTTCGTATTGGAACAGTACTAGGATTTAATTTCAAAGCAGTGGGCGTAGATTTGTCAGCGGAGGTGTTCTCCACTGTTCTAGCCCGTACATTGAATTTAGATTTCACCAGACGTATCAGTAGATCTCTGATTGGCTATAGGATACTGGAGTTAAATTAACACAAAGGATTTTACTGTCTGTAGCACTGGAACCGCAACCAGAGCCTGTAGTGAATGGAATGTTGCTGTCCAATGGGATGCCTCGACAGGCAGCGCCACTGCCCTCCTCATCCCCACCAAGGCTTGACAGCAGCGCAATAGACCGCAATGAGCAGGAAGGTGGGAGATATCTGATTCTCTGTTTTAACCACTTAAACCCCTATACTTAGTAAAACGGACCTGAGTTGCAAATGTACTTGGTATGCTTTTCCCCCCACTCTGAGTCTGCACCAAATCTCTTTGCCAAAAATAGCTGATCTACAGTCAGCAATACAGAGCGATATACGTTGTGAACTTGTTGATCAGCTATTTTTGGCAAACGTTCCCCCCAGAATATGGATGCTGCTGGGGTGCAAGTGGTACATATTTCATGCTGTCTTAGTGGAAATCTGATTCGACTGAACAAAACCAAACACTATGGAAGGTTGGATTCAGACCTTACTTGATGATCTTTCTTGAGTGCTGTATCTTTTTCAGATTTTGTAATGATATATCTTGCTAGTGCTACTACAACATAATAAAGAACATTCCTCTCTACTCTATCCCCTCATGCAGCTTTGGGGTCAGTGTCTTTTTGCAATGACCCGGAGCAGCCCGCTACCATTCAAGTCACAGCCACTATTCCAGGTCCTTCCTCCGTCCCCAAACCTGCCGTCTCCTTCCTCAAAGTCACAGAGCTGGCCGACTCCTCTCCTCTGAACTCCAGTCATAATAATGAAGGAGATGCTGGTACCTAAGCCCATGCTTGTTGTTAAGCCAGATCTATAATTAGTTGCATCATATGCGGGTGTCGCACGCCGAAAATAGACGATTTACTAGCTCACAACAGTCGTGATGCATTGTGAGCTTGTAGATCTGCTATTTTTGGTTTGTGACACCCGCATGCTATTATGTATAAATCAAGCCATACATATGGATTATTATCCATATGTATGGATTATTATTATCCCTGTTTCTTCATGGTTAAAGATAAGGCTCCTCCATCTGTAGATGTATTTTTTGCATTGTTAGTTTTCTTGGACCTTTTCTTAATCATCTCATGTTCATACCTTGTTTAGCTGACTTGAAAGTGAAGACACCGGTACAACCAGACTGTTACAGGCACTTTACTCCACGTTTCAAAACCTCCACTCTTGATCAGGTACAGAGCAGCTTTCTAGTGGTGGGATAAAGATTCAATTTATACCCTGTTTGTCTGAATCACTGTCTCTCTCGACCTGCATACGTATATGTTTTTCTCAATCTTTATTATAGGTACATTCATACATTTGTTTTTACTTTTGTGATTTCCGATACTATCTGATCCAGACTGCAGTAGCACCCCAGCCAGAAGAGGAGGGATTGACTCTGAAAGCTGTGATTGGCTACAACGGCAATGGGCGTGGCAACATGGTGTGGAGCCCTGACACAGGTAATGGCCCTCCTTCAATCACTTTAAGAGAGGTTTTTAAAAGAGGTTGTGTTAATTTGGGGCCTTATCTAGTGATTAATTCCCATCGCAGGCTTGTTTGCATACTCCTGTGGCTGTGTGGTGGTGGTGGAGAACCTTCATACGGGCAGTCAGAGACACTTTCTGGGTCACACGGAAGAGATCTCTACTCTGGCTGTCACCAATGACGCACAGGTAATCCTCCTCTATGGACCTGGAGATAGCCATCACCACGGGATAAGATGCATGCCTAAGTAGCATTCTCATGTCAACTATAACCCTACTTATTCATATTGTTGTTTTATGAATTTTAGTTTTATGAATGAAATTAGTCTCATTATCCAAACCTCTACTTCCATTGAGATTCATGAGATGGTGTGCAACTGCAAGAACTCCCAGAGGGATCAGCTTGGCATGATCATGAACTCAAATGAATGGTGGCCACTGTCTTGTCTGTCTCTCACTCTTGCTCTCTCTCTCTCTCTCTCCTCTCTCTTTCAGACGGTGGCCTCAGCGGCTGGAGGCAGCAGTGGCTCCAGGAGCCTCATTTGCATATGGAGCGTCCAGAACGGAGCCTGTCGAAATACCATTTCCTACCACAGGGGATTGGTGCAGAGCTTGACTTTCTCCAGGGATGACCTCTTTTTCCTCTCTGTCGGTCAGCACCCTGTTGTTGGAATAACTTTGATGATCTAGGGATGTACATTTCACCAGAACAGAATTAACAGGTTCTATAAGCTTGATATAATTAGGTATAGCCTTACATAATCACTCAAATGGTACAGACTCCACCACTCCAACTTATACCACTTTGTCCTAAATTTAACTTCAGAGAGGTTTGTAGGTTAGGAACATGTGTGTTAAGAACAAACTCCCCTTTTTGGGGACTCCCAGTCTCCCAATTGTTGCTCAGGGCCAGCAATCGAAATTTTGCCCAAAACGAATCCATGGCCAAATAAATGTTCCATGATTTAATAGTAGGCAAATTATGAGTCACCTGAGAGCTACATTAGAGCGATTATGTACAGTAAAAACTGACCATTGAAGCCAACCTCTTGACTTCCTGCAGGAGACTTTTCTGACCCTGAGGTAGCACTCTGGAGCAGCAGAACCTTCCAACTCCTTGCAACCGTTAATGTGTCGGGACCGGTCCATGACGTGGCCTTCAGCCCCACAGCAGCCAGCCAGCTGGCCTGTGTGGGCAGCCAAGGAGTATTCTTCTGCCTCATTGACACCAATGGAATGGATGTAGACCTCAAGGTACAAGAACTCATATGAAACGGTGTATGAAAAAAGAAAATGCCATTTGAGAACTCACATTGAGCTGCAGTGTGTGGAGTTCTTCTACAGAGAAACATGCATTCTAAAGAATACTAATATTTGCGTAAGAAAATCCATCTGTAATGGCGAAATCTCTGTTGCAGGGAGTTTTAGATGCCATCCTCAAACATACTACTGAGTCTGTAGAATTAAACCATTGCAACACTAGTTTGCTCTTTTGGGTTAGCAATAGCATTCATTTTGCATGCACAAATGTTTCAGTAAGGATACAGTGGAGATAGCAAAGCTGCCGTTTGATGGAATTGTATACCCACTCACACAACATAGAAAATAGTAGTACTTCCTCATTGTTACAGGTCCAGCGAGTGAGTGTACCACATGAGGTGGGCGATGTTGAACTGACGGCCATGTGTTACAACACCAACTCTATCCTGTTCACCGCCACCAACCGAGGACACATGTGTGCCTGGGACTGCACCACACAGCACTGCTTCATGACATGGGAGGCGGACCAAGGAGAAATAGGTGCAGTTAGATTCATACTCCTGGCACTTCAGGACCTACCTCAGTTAAAAGGACAGATTTCTACACAGTTTGGAAACAGAGTCATGTTCCGTTGAGGTGGTCGTTGTGTCATAGTCGGTATTAATCACCCCAATCTCTTTTCTTAATAAGCTAATTGTTTATAATGACTCATCTTTCAACAATATGGTTGTCAACCTCCTCATGCCATCATTTGTAAAGGAGCCTCACTGGGGTGTGACAGATAGTACAAACGATATGATATAATATAAATATATCTAATTTATATACACATGAATAAAATACACATGGTGGCCTACAAACACACAGACTACATTAATTGCATGTCCTGTGTTGCAATATGGCATCAATATGACACTGATACACTTACACACCCTCCCCGGCATCCTCAGTCTTCTCAACCCGTGTCACTTTGCACAGTGAAACAGAACTTTCCTTTTAACATAATCTTACCTAATATATGGTACCATTAATTTTGTGAAATTCTCAAATGCAGCTCACTCACTCTTCTCCCAGTCAAGGAATAAATCCTGTTCCAGCTCAGCTTCGTCCAGAAGCGCTTTCCTTTGATAAATTACATGGGACAATGACATTGATGCTGGGTTTTTGTGAAGTGAGAATGATTTGAAAGTGCTTTCTTTGTACAGGAGTGCTGCTCTGCAGAGGGAACCGCCTGTTGACGGGCAGCAATACCCGCCGACTGCGACTGTGGGGGTTAGCCGCCGTACAGGGGATGAGGCCTGGGGGAGAAGTGGCCAATATTGGGGACAGGTGTGTCAGCTAGCGTTAACTGAACATCACTGAAACTCCTCAAAGGTTTAACTGCAGTACCATCTATGATTTTAAGTTTTGCACAATATGAATAAATATTATGAATATTTTAAATGTATATAGTTTCTTATTGAGATTCTACAGAATAGTACTCCCAGAGAACCCCTGCTATAGCTGATTTACATTCTATTACTTTATCTTACAGAATTATACTGTCAAATTATTGTTTATTGCTTGTAGAGACATGTTTTGGCACAGTGGAGTATGTCATATAGGAAGTGGGTACTCAAGAGAGAAACGGTTCACATTGGTCTTCTGTGTCTGTCCGTCAGTGAACCCCGGGTGCTTTTGGAGCAGGAGATGATGCTGGACGGGGCGGTGGTGAGTGCATCCTTTGACCACATGATGGACATGGGCATAGTCGGCACCACAGCTGGTACACTGTGGTATATCAACTGGACAGACAGCAGCAGCATCCGTCTCATCAGTGGACACAAGACTAAGGTACTGCTTAACCTCAAATCCAAACCAAAGAAGTATTCTCTATCCATGTGTGGTGAGGGACAAAGTCAAAAGCAGCCTCACCTCGTTTCCTCACTTTGTAGAATTATCATATAGCATGGGAGGCATGTTTGGCTACAGATTCCCATAGCAAATTAACACTTTGCTTTCACCTTTTGTTAAGTGTGGGATGTTCTCTTGTCCTGCCCAGGTGAATGATGTCGTTTTTAGCCCGGATGAGAGTCACTTTGCCACCTGTGGAGAGGATGGCAGTGTGAGGGTGTGGTCCGCTCCCACCAACGAGCTGGTGGTGCAGTTCCAGGTGCTCAACCAGGTGAAGGAACATTTTCCAATGCACAGGATGTGATACGGCTCTCCTTTGTGCCATTAGTAAAAACCTTGTTTAGATATTTGAGGAAAAAGGGGTTGGTGCTTGAGGGTTTATCAGCGTTAGCAAGTGGTGCATACGTATGTCCCAGCCAGGTAATCTAAATTTCATCATTCTCTATTTTTTCAACTTATACCGGATCTGTCAGTTTGTTAATGAAGTACATAATTCATTGTCCTTTAGGATAAGATTTTGTGATTTCTAGTAGGCCTGCTGTACATTTGTAATTCATTCTATATATCAGTCCATTTGAAATAAAGAGACTAACTGAAAGACTAGGTTCCATGTGAAGTATCTTTTCGAAGTAACACCTTGATAATAACAGATTATCTCTCTAGCTTGACACCACGCTCTTTGGTGATGCATGTGCAGTTGCACACCATCTCATGAATCTCAATGGAAGTAGAGGTGTCCTGTTTACGCTTCACAAGCTGGCAGCAAGTAGGAAGAGGCCCCAAAGGAGTATATAATGATAAATCTGTCTGCAATAATCTACAGTGTTAATCAGAATCAGTCAGTTCAATAATTCAATTCTACACCCTCTTGGTTGTACAGGGCTGTGGCTGCTTGTGCTGGAGCCCTGTGCTGAACTCATCCAAGAACAGAGGTTCTTGTGTTGCGGCAGGTTACAGTGACGGAACGCTGAGGCTCTTCCGTCTCTCCACCTCAGAAATGGAGCTGAAGTTCCACCCCCACACCACGGCCATTACCGCCATCCAGTATTCTGCTAACGGTGAGAGAGGCCATGACAGTCCTCCTGGAGATTGTTCTTTGTTGTTACATCTTGTGTACAGGTACATAAGACTAAAACTTTATTTTCGGCTTCCTGCAGACGATATAGCCCATACCTTTTCAGCCAATAGTTATCTGGTTGCCTTTATTGTGCTGTATTTTCAACTGTTATGACTCATGACCGAAATAAAATAAACAAACTCAGTGAGGTAATGATGGTAAAAATAGTAAAGAAACCAAAGAAAGAGAGAGAGAGAATAACAAGAGCAGCAAGAGTCAGTCGTTTTATTTTCCGGTCCTCCTCTAACCCAATTTTAATATAGGATGGAGATATCTGTATCTGTCAGTCCCTTTTATGCCCATATATGGAGATCCCTGATGTCTTCTGTATATGACTATATATTGGAAGGCCCATATATGGGCATATTGGTTGGATCGGCTGTTCTGGACAACTGCATATCCGAACAACTCAACGGCTGGCACCACACTCCCTCGAGTCCTTGAATTTGAAGTCGGTCGGCCCCATATATGCACATAGCGGTCGGATCTGTGGCTCTGGACAACTGGATCTCTGTCTTAGAGGAATTGAGCCACTATGTCAGAATTTGAATGTAGTTCAGTTTGGTTGTATTTGCATTAGTGTACAAAAACAGCTCACCTCACCTCAGAACACACAAAGGACAAAATAGAAACCACAAGCTTACGGTAACCATCACGCCAGGAGGCGCTCTCCCATGAGTGAGATATCTCGCTCATAATATCAAAGAACGGGTGTTACACTAGTAACCTATAGTTTTCCTTTGCCCCCTGCAGGTCAGGTGATCCTTTCAGCAGGGCAGGATGGTGTGATAGCAGTCAATAGTCCACTGAAGTGTGAGACCATCCATTACATCAGGGACCACAGAGGAGCTCCCGTCACCACCATCCAATGTGTGAACAAACAGGTCAGCACACTTAAACAGTCATGTTGCAATAGAGCTCACGTTGGCATTGGAAACAGTGAGAGGAATGGAGATTGGATGTCGAATGCACCACTACCCCACTAAGTGTTTTCCACAAAATGGACTGCCATAACTCCAGTCCCTCAACAGTTTTCTGTCCATTGCAAACAAACAAATCCTGATTGAAATTGTCCTTCTTTTCTGCTACTCTCCTTAGCTTCTCCTCAAAAAGGAAATCGAAAAAGCCCATGGAAATGTTGTGTGTTGCATCAAGGGCAGCAAATGTACAGTACATTGAAGTGGTTTCTCAAAGAATTGGAGATTTCTTAAAGAATTAGAGAAACATGATTAAAGAGTCCCCCCCAAAAAACTATATTGGAGAGATTTCTTAAGAGTTCAATCTCTCAAAGATTGAGAGAGATTAATCAGTTACAGAGATTTCCAAAACACTCCCACTGTTGTCCCATATCTTAAGGTGTTGTTCTCCCCAGTACAAGGAGTTTGGTGTGAAAGGAAACGAGATGTGGTTGGCTGCCAGTTCAGACAGACGTGTCAGCGTGTGGGCTGCTGATTGGCTCAAGGACCAGTGCGAAATTCTAGATTGGCTTACCTTTCCAGCTCCCGCCTATTTTGAGGTAATATCTTGATTTATTTATTTTATTACCATTTTATTATCTTAACATAAAAAAGTGGTCTCAAAGGAAAGCAGATTTGGTCCTCAGTGTTGATATTGTGTTGATATTTCTGCACAAGGACTGTGACACAACCAAACATCACAATACCCCATTTACAAACAAACCTCTTAATTTTTACTTGGTGATTGCTAAGGAAGATTCGACAATCATAATTTATATACTTTCTTCCTTTCAACCTGACTTATTGTTTTATTTCGAGTGTTTGACAGTGAGTGTCTTAATTATACTGCATGTTTTGGTTGTCACAATTAGGAAGGTGGCTGCCTGCCACCCAGCCTGGCAGCCTTCTGTCCATCAGACCATGGCTTGGTGCTGTACACTGGTTACGGAGTCGAGAAAGAGCTGTCCTTCTACAGTCTGGCTAGAAAACAGGTACTGTTGTAGATTCCACACTTCCACATTTAACCCATTCAATCCGGGGACGCATCTCTGTCATTTTTAGATTTCTTTGTGCTATTCAAAAATAGCAGCTCTACAAGCTCATGTGTCACCTTATGCAGTATGTTTTACCCTACTACAGGTAATAAAAAAGATTGCTTTGGCCCACTGGGTGACATGTTTTGGCCTCTCCTCCAGTGAGTGTCTCATAGCTGTGGGATCAAAAGGTACATTTCAGCTTTGGTTGCTTAATTGAAATGCCATGAAATCATGTCACTTTGATTTGTAAGTATTGTAGAATATGTGCTTGCTAGTAATTATGTAAATAAGTAAACTTGCTAGTTAATGTCCCTGTGCAGTAACATGAAAATTTAAAAACAAAACAAAAAACTAACCAATGTAACTCCATGTACCTAATTTCTTGTCAGAGCGAGTGTTGAAGCTGATCAAGTCCACCAGTGGCAAGTTCCAGGATTTCCTCCATCACAGTGACTCCTTACAGACGTGTCATTTCTCTCCCTCTGGGAAGCTGCTCTTCACTGTAGCCTACAATGAGATCCTGCTGTGGGAGGTTAGGAGTCTTTAGACCAGGGGTCTTCAACGTTTTCAGGCCAAGGACCCCCTAGCTGAGAGAGAGATAAAGCAGGGACCCCCTACTCTATATTGTATAAAATTGTGTTTCAGATTAAAGTTTTTTTTTTACTTGGTCTGCTATTTTTTTCCCTATACACCTATAGCCTTTTTGCCAAAAATAGCCAATCTACAGGCTCTCAACGCCTCGCAGCGCGAGGCGTTGAGAGCTTGTAGATCTGCTATTTTCGGCTAATGTTCCCCTCAGAAAAGGAATTCTAGGGTTCAAGTGGTTAATGTAAAAAAAAACTAAATCCTATCACACAAAGATTTGGCGGACCCCCTATAGTAGCTCTGAGGACCCCCTAGGGGTCCCGGACCCCCTGTTGAAGACTCCTGCTTTAGACCACCTTGGCATGGAATCTGGACTGGAAAGCAAATAAGCAATCCATTATTGGTTTGTATTTTGAGAAGTTTTGGATTCAGGCCTCCAGACAGAGTTGAAAATGGCTGAAGATGTTCTCTCTTTGTACTTGAAACTCAGGACAAAATGTTTACTTTTCTTTTGATAGAAGTGTAATCATTATTTTATATTGTGCATTTGATTGGTTCTTAGAGAGGGAATTGTATCAATAGACTTATTAGGGACCTCTTTTAGGGGAACGTATTGTATGTATGACAACATTCCCTGTAACATCTTTTTTTTGTTTTCACCCGGTCATCATATTCTAAATTATGTGATTTTAAATAATTTCATCCTCCTGACATTAATGTAGCTTTTGTACATTTGTTTTTATTAAATTTTTCTTTGCACAAAGATAATGATGATGTACATTCTTACATTTCCTTGTGATATGTTAATAATTTGTGTGAATAATGGCTGCTAAGGGGATGTTCATGCCTGTTTTAAACAAATCAGCATTTTGTTCAGAATGATAAATCAGTTATTGACTTTCATAAAGGTTGTAATGTAACAGCTGAATAACGGGTGTCTTTGTTGTTATTTTGTTTGCCATATTGTCTAATCTCACCTCTCTTACAGCGTCTATGATTAATAGGTTAAGTAATTAAAATCAGTCCCACCTTTACCAGCTGTGGTTTTGAAGGAGAGTAACGATTCACTTATGACTGTTGGTCGGGTAGTAATATTTGGTACTGTAAGTATACTGTGATACCAAAAAAAAGTAGATTTAACAAAGTACAGTTTTGAATATAGGACGTTGACTTGTAACAGAGTACTTCATTTTCTACATTTTAGCTCATAAATTATTTCCTTTTCAAAGCGAATGGTAAGTCTGACCTCTACTGGCTAACTACCGCACAGACATGCACTTCGACGTTTCACCAACAGAGGGCAGGTATCTTCAGCCTGTGTGAACCGGAACGACATGGTTTCACCTTGGATGCTAACATTGTGGAATGGATTAGTTCTATTAGAAATTTGACAAATAAGTACAAGTTAAAGCCCACTTTTTGACCAAAGTGTGTAAATAGTCTGAAAAAGAAGGGAGAAACATGAAACGGGACGTACGGATACTGTTATTGGGAGAACGTAAGTAAATCCCAGTGCAATTACAAGCTAATGCTAGCAAACGTTAGCAGTTACAACCTTCTGACGTTATTATAATGCTACTACTTATTGACTTCCTGGCATCAGTGATGGAAGATGTTGCTATGGAATGATTAAATACCAATGTCATTGGCAGCTAAATTATGCCATATTGATTCACACACATTTTAGCAAATGGGTTTAATTCAAATTGCATTCAGAACTGGTACGTTGGCCAAGTTCTCTGTGTTGTAAACATGTTCGTGGAGCAACTTTGAGTGCTTGGCAGTGATCACTGTGTCTCTGTAATGTGATATAGCTGTCTGAAAGCCAGCCACTGTTGCAGCCTACATGAATGTGTTTAGCTGTCAAACTCCTGGTTTGTGGCTCCATTAACATTATACCAAAGAAACCCAGTGGTGGAAAAAGTATTCACATTTTTTACTTAAGTAAAAGTATCAATACTGCAATGTAGAAGTACTGTATTACAAAGTAAAAGTCTGGAAATTTACCTCAGTAAAAGTACAAAAGTAATTGGTATTAAAATGTACTTAAAGTACCAAAAGTAGAAAGTACTCATTATGCAGGAGTGCCCATTTCCTTTTTTTTTTTTCAAATGTATAAATTGTTATTAAAAAAAAATTACAAGCTTACAATGACTGTGAGCTTGTAGATTGGCTATTTTCAAATGAAGTGGATAATGTATGTTTTGTAATAATAATAATCAAAATCTACAAACTAACAAATAATTAAAGTTTTCAAATAATTGTAGTGGAGTAAAAGTATAATATTTGCCTCTGAGATGTATCGGAGTAGAAGTAAAAGTACTGAAAATTGGAAATACTCCAGTAGTAAAAAATACCTCAACATTGTACTTAAGTACAGTACTTGATTGCACTTAGTTACTTTACACCAGTGAAGGAACCATACCTAGTCTAGTAAACTGTCATGCAAGGTAATGCATTTTTATTTAGACCTCATTTATGATGCTTATGTTTAAAATAAATATTCTGCAACAGACTTTTCCCTCAGTACCAGTCTTGCCAAACCAAGAACCCTGTGCATACTTCTATTGACCATGCAGTACCAATACAGAAAGTCTTATCAGGGCGTACGTGATGTGTTTATTGTTCAATAGTCAAACCCCCATGACAGAGTAAATATAGATTGTGTTTGGACAAAACAAAGCTGAGGCAATCAAATGGAAATGATCTGCAAAAATAAAAACCTGCATTTCAGTTGAAATTCTAGATTCTACCTAAATGATATCCATTGTATTTGGTCAACTCACCCTACCATTAATTCCCCGCCTGACGGCCTGAACCACAACCTGTCTGTCTCACTCTGCTGCATTTTATCTCACTTTTACAGCCAAGGTGGGGAAGACGTCACTCATCATGTCCTTGGTTGGGGAGGAGTTTCCAGAAAAGGTAGGTGGACTGCACACAATAACTTCCTACCAGTCAGTAATGCCTGATTTATACTTGGTTGGTTGTGCATCGTGGCTTGCACCTAATATAAAAGCTGATATATATATATATAAGCTCACAATCTGTCTTGGCCAGGTGACGGTCTCACTTGCAAAAGAGATTTCATAGCTCAATGTGACTCTCCTGGTTAAATAAAGTTTAGGTATTACTTACAACATGTCACAGCGTGTTTTTGAGCTTGTAGTTCTGCTATTTTCAGTGACACTTCAAGACACTGGTGCGCAACTAAGTATAAATCACAGGCAAGACTGTGGAATATCAAGACTTGCTGTCACGTGTTATGTAAACTGTAACATGTACTATTTCAGGAAAATATAGCTTGTATTCCCATATCCATACCCAAGCACACAGTAGTCTCTATTTGGGCTATTTGGTTAATTTCCTTGTAACACAGAAACTATTGTGTGACACACACAAGCTCACCAAAGTATTGTTCTGCTGTCATCAGCAGCTGAGCTGACCATGTTGTGGAATACTTCTCACCAGTAAAGATAAGACGGAGCTCATATTTCAATTCAAACATTTACATAGTGGACTGCTTTCCACCAGTAAGCTCCATAGTCTTGTAGGAAATTCACTGTTTGTAGTAGCCTATATATATTTTTTCTTTGTTTTGTCCTGGCAAAATAGGGCTGGGCCATATGGACAGGATGAAATACCATGAGATTCTTGACCAAATACCTTGATATTGTGATGATAATACAAATTTATACATTAAAATTGTTTCAAACATAGACAATCTGCAAGTTCACAATACATCATGATGTGACACGTTATGAGTTTGTAGATCGGCAATTCTTTGGTATTTTGGCTAGGAAAAACAACATTTATGCCATATCATAATATTATTACAATATCCCAAATACCAGACAATATCTAGTATCATATCATGATATCGATATAATATCCATAATGATATATTGCCCAGTCCTATCAAAATATACACGTGAAATGTATACAAATCATTACTGTCAAAATGGGGTAAGAGCCAAATGGTATTCATCGTCCTGGTTTTACAGTACATTAGGCATGAAGGCATCAATTATAGTCAGTCACATTTGCTTTATTTTTTTGCTATGGTAAAAATCTATCTATGCGTAATACTTTCTTGTTATCTATCTAATACCCTGACTTAACACCGTAGCATTCTGCATTCTGGCTGAATTACATTTTCACACCCATGTTCCACAATCCCGTCTGCTCTTGATGAAAATGGGGAAACAAACATTACCCTGTTACTGGGAATCGTAGTTAAACTTACAATCTGTTTTATGAATAAAACAATATTTTAACAAATCTGTATGGTAGAGTATGTTAATATAATTCAACTAGCACGTAGTGGTTGGAGAACGTCTTTCTACTCTTCCTTTGAGAAATTTTGACCGTAGAGTTGGGTAGAACACAGAGTGGTTGCCAATGACAATAAAGTTATGGGCGGCACACTGGATTGGACACTAGCTGCACCGGCATCTTTATTGTAGTTCGGACCTTGGGGCAGCAGTGTCTCAGCTTGGGAATCGGGAGGTTCCTGGTTTGATCCCCGCTTCCCCCTGGGTTATTGTCGGAAATGAGCAAGACACTGAACCATTAACTGTGCCCAATGAGCACGTTGGTGCCTTGCATGGTTTGTATATGTGTGTGAATGTTTTGCACGTTGTAAAACGCTTTGGATAATGGTGCTATAAAAATGCACCATTTACCGTTTAGATTGTTGGAATCATCTCTCTCCATCGGGAGAGGGAGACAACAAATAAGCTAAAACGGATGGATTGTGGCTTAAAATTATACCAAAGTGTATGCGAAAACTCGGTTTAAGAAGCATGTGTTCTCTTATCTCCTGCAGGTTCCTCTTCGAGCTGAAGAGATCACCATCCCTGCTGATGTCACCCCAGAGAAGGTTCCTACACACATAGTGGATTATTCAGGTACAGTTCTGTGTGTGTGTGTGTGTGTGTGTCATTTGGATTGCGGCCTACAATATTGTTACTATGTTTGTGTGTGAGTATGGTGCTTGCTAAAGCCATGGAAATATGTACTGCAGCACACAGTGTGTGGGTTTGATTGGACTCACAGCGTCATTTATGTTTGTCCTTTAACCCAACAGAGACTGAGCAGACAGATCAGGTCCTGAAAGAAGAAATTGTCAAGGTAATTGTGCCACTGTGAACTAATAAAATTCTCCCAAAGCAGGAAATAAACACCAACCATTGTCAGATGCAGCCGTTTCCCTTCCAGTTTCTTAATATGAAGGGTTTGTTCCATCATCATGATGGAACAAACCACCAGCATGATTCATGCTCTTAATCAATTTACTATGTCAACGGTTCTCAAACTTTTTCATGTCAAGGACAAAATATTTTGTTCCAGGGACCCCCAGAAGCAAAGATTTGAGTTACAAATGTTCGCTTTAAAAATATATATATTCAAAGATTTGCACACATTTTCTCGATTTTTCAAAAATAGCAGATCTACATGCTCATAGTGCGGCACTCGATGCCACGCTATGAGCTTGTATATCTGCTATTTTTGAATAGCCAAAGTGTAAAATAATGCTTTTTAAGAGTTTATGAGGAACAAAATGTAGGTTGCTTAATTAGCTTCAATATTATTCCATAGCGAGTTTCGCTGTGTAAAGGCAAGGTCTCAGTTCTTTCAAACGGTGGTTATAATGTCACTTTGTTGTCTTGGAAAGTTTTGTTTCTTTAGGATGTTATTACTGTAATGCCCACCAGACATTTAACGGGGAGAGGGCAAATAGGTATGCTTGGTATGAAGTTGTCGCTCATCATAATCTCTCCAACCCACGCAGGCTAATGTAGTGTGTGTGGTGTATGATGTCACCAAAGAGGACACGATAGACAAGGTAATCTCCTGCTCCTCTTTACACCATTTTATGGATGCATTCTGAATGTACTTCAGAGTATCCCACACAGAGTTGGGCAGTGTTACTTTTAATATATTACTGCAATATTATTATTTTACCCAGTAACGAGTAGTGTAAGGTATTACTCTGCCTAAACAGTAATATTATACCATATTACTATGTAAAAAATAGTACATATTACATATTACTCAGGTTTGTTGGCTGCCTTTTGAAAATATTTAGTTTAAAAGGTCAAGAGAGATTGCTGCTTTATGTTATAGCCTTTTTGGCTGATTGGTGACTCTTATTATTATTATTATTATTCCAAAACATTTGATTCAGTTCTAAAATGAGCTGGCTTAACAGATTGTGTTGTTGTACATCTATCTATCTATTTATTTATTTTTGCAGGGGGGGTATGTAATATAATATGTAATATATTATACTACTCTTGATTCCAAGTAATAGGTAATATAATATTATTACTTTTTTAAGGAGTAATATGTAATAAGTAACATATTACTCTCCTGAGTAATATTGCCCAACACTGACACATGACATGTGCTCTAAAGGGAGAGTAAACAAGATGCTTTCTTATTATAAGCTGCCACCTGTCTTTCAGATAAAAACAAAATGGATACCTTTAGTAAACGGAGATGCAGAGAAGGGGAACAAGTATGTATTGGTTGTTGATTTTACAATATATAACTTTCTGCATGTTTTATCTGGCCTGCGCTTTTTTTCTGGTAACTGGTGACGAATACTTTACTGTAATATCGTATGACTGAATACTCTGTATGTATAAATAAATATAAATGTTGTTGAGCTCATTGTAAGTTACTCTATAGAAGCATGTTGGTTCAATTCTTACAAACTAATGTAAAATAAATATGCTTTTTTGTGCATGTTGACGTGCTGCTATAAGAGTTCCCATCATCCTGGTGGGGAACAAGTCAGACCTGCGCTCCGGAAGCTCAATGGAAACCATTCTACCAATCATGAATCAATTCTCTGAGATAGAGACTTGTGTAGAGGTAAGAATCTCCTCTATAACCACAACACTAACCTGTTTGCCAAGACTAAATAAAATAAAAAAACTTGCCTGGTCTCACAGAAGTGGGAAGTTCTCATGCACTCTGTCTTTTTTCATTTTCAAGTGTTCTGCGAAGAACTTGAAAAACATCTCAGAGTTGTTTTACTATGCCCAGAAGGCAGTGCTACACCCCACTGCCCCTCTCTATGACCCTGAGGACAAACAGGTCAGTTATTTTCTAAATAAGAGGCCAATTTGGTCATAGGGTTTACTTCTATGTGTTACAGTGTGTTCTTGTACTTCCACATCAGTGGGGAGTTATGCTCTTTGTCCTCCTGTGTGTTCCCTAGCTGAAGCCCATGTGTGTCCGAGCACTCAGCCGAATCTTCTCCATATCTGACCAAGACAACGACCATATCCTCAGCGATGCTGAGCTCAACTGTTTTCAGGTGCCAAATGTTCAAAATACAACTCATCCGCTCCTCTCTGGATCATGTGTTGTGTGTACATTGTAATTCCACTCACATTTCTTCCCCATCTTACAACGCTTGCTGCACACTGCAGTGTAATGTCTGTTCAGTTGTGTCAAGTACAGTTGTTGTTTTTAGAACAGAACTTAAAGATTATAAAGAATTAAATCTCATATGTCTGTGTGCAGCTATTCATTTAACTGAAAGGTTGGATTTGGCCTTTAATAAGACTCAATTTATTTAATCAGAAATCCTGCTTCGGGAACCCACTGGCACCTCAGGCCTTGGAAGATGTGAAGACGGTCGTGTGGAAGAACACCAGTGATGGCGTGCAGGACAATGGCCTGACCCTGAATGGTAAAAACTTATCAGCAAATGCTAAGCAACACACAACTTGTAGAGGTGTGGCCCATCATATCATAGGCCAGTCCCAGGCTATTGCTTAAGTTGTTAACGTCCAAAACTCAATGTCTCTGATTCAATATGGTTAATCTCCTGAGACGCCACCAGCTGACTTGTGACCTTAGAAGACGGTATATATCGCACCAGAGCAGTTATCCTCTGCAACGTTCAAAAACGGTATCATCTTGTTGAGAATATTTGGTCTGGGGAGCACAAGAAATGGTAATAACATCACTTTCTATAGAATGTCACACTAGGACACCTAGGCTCCAATGTAGCTTGACAGCGTGTCACGGGTTAGAGTCCCGATCCTGACGGCCTTTGCTGCGTGTCACTCCCCATCACTCTCTCCCAGTTTCCTGTCTACCTACTGTATTATAAATAAAGGCAGAAAAAAGCCCCCAAAAACATATTTAAAAAAAAAGAATGTCACACTTGTCTTGATACCGCAGGTTTCCTGTTCCTCAACACATTATTCATCCAGAGGGGCCGACATGAGACCACGTGGACCATCCTGAGGAAGTTTGGCTACGATGACACCCTGGAGATGACAGATGACTACCTTTACCCGCAGTAGGTCTACTAGTGGCTTAGCTCCACTGTTCACACTGAATTCAACTGATTAAGTAATGTTTGCTATTGTACATGCATTGCACACCTCTCAGAACACAGATTCCTTTTTTTTGTATTTGACCTGCCAAGCAACACAAAACAAATACGTTCTGCTGAAGGATGATGATGTAATAACAAGAATGCTACGAGAAACGCCTACTTTATCACAACTCTTTATAGGCTCCCTGGCTAAGGAAATGGGGTAGAAAACTGATCATTGTATTAAATTAAGTGCTATGGGGCACTCTGGTGGCGCAGTGGTAAAGTACCTGCCCACCACCACAGAGTTTGAAATCAATTGCACTGCGGTGTTGAGCATCTATGCGAACACAATTGGCCATGTTCAGGGGATGGAAGCCGGGCGGGGAGGGTTATATTTGTCGCTACACATATTCCTTTGGCATGGTGCGGCTCCTGTCTTTGGGAAACTAAACTGGGGAGAAAAATAATTAAAAAAATGAATCAAAATGAGTGCTATACTGTACTAGTTCATGAGCCTAAAAGTTGTTAAAAATATTATATTATGTTGTGTTCTACGAAGTACATATGCTTTCGAATAAACATCTCTAATTATATATTATTTGCAAATTTCAATACATATATTAGAATACACACATTCCCTAGTGCAGACAGGTACAGTATGTCCCGGAGTGTATGTGACTCTTTTAGTACGTTCACCACAGTGTATAACAAGGTATTTTTGTTTTGCTATTTTGTGCTGCTAGGCTGCGGGTTCCCGTAGGATGCACCACAGAGCTGAATCATCTGGGTCAACAATTCCTCCAGCGGCTATTTGAAAAGTACGATGAGGTGAGAAGCATGCCCATCAGGGCCAACAGCTACTGTAAATGTATCTCACAAGTTACATATTAAAAACACGGGCAGTATTTGAAGTATTTACAGTTTGATTTTAGATTTTCTGCCCAGCGTTTTGATTTACAGTATGCTCTATTTTCAATGGTTTTCAGCATTGTTGCTACACTACTAGTGCCACAGAGCGATGTTATTGTTTCAAGGAACTAACTAACCTGGTGTCCCTTTCAGGATAAGGACTCTGCACTGTCTCCCACAGAGCTTAGGAATCTGTTCTGCGTATTTCCCTACATGCCGTGGGGTGCTGAGGTCCACACAGCGGTCCCAACCACAGAAGAGGGCTACATATCTTATGACGGCTACCTTTGTCAGTGGACGTAAGTTTGCATACTTGCCTTGCATCGCGCCGCAGGTGTTTGTGCACGGTTTTACATGGGTATTTTAATTCGACCTGCACTGCTTAAAGCTCTCATGAACGTTTGTGCTTCCATGTGCAGGCTTACTGCATACCTTGACATCCACCGCTGCCTGGAACACCTAGGATACCTAGGATACCCTATCCTCACTGATCAGGAGTCTCAGACTGCAGCAGTCACAGGTGTGTGTGTGTGTGCATATGGTGTGTAACCTTCTGGACTAGTACGAGGATTGCAAGTGTAATCTGGTCCAGCAGGGCCTATAGATTTGCATACTGTACAACTGTTTTCTCAAAGTAGCAAATGACACATTAATGAAGTGTACACTTCATTCGGAAATTGTTAGTGTTGTGAAATGAGGCTGTTATATATATACCTGTTTGTTGTCAATCATTGATTGATTGATTGAATACTTTATTAGTCAGAAATGTAAACGGCACGTGGTACAGTCATTACAGACATTAAGACACAAAAAATCCCTTGGGACTTGTTTCCATTGCGGTCATCATCATATTGAGCAGAGCTACGTACAACAAAATTAGCAGTGTCATCAAGACAGTACAGTACAAGATCTGCAAATGTATAAAAACAAGACACTCTTTAGCAGCTAAGTAAAAGCACCCAATCCCACCCCCCTACCTTTACCCCACACATCATTGCCGGATTAATGCATGGGCTCAATCAACTATGTTTTTTTATTCATTCCTGGCGCCTTGGTATATGACACTCAAGACTCTTACCTGCTGGTCACTCTGCTCATGTGTCAGCAGCTAATGGCTGTATGCATTAATTATCACAACATCATACTACATTACTACTGTCTGTCAACGCGTAATGAGGCTTCAGCGCTCCGTAACATAATGACACGTTTGGGGATGGCATTCTTGTGCGCATTTTGAAGCTCTGTATTAGAGCAGTTTAAAACTGTAAGCGCACATCTACAAGAAGTTGATCTTCACAGACTTC
Source organism: Gymnoscopelus microlampas (assembly GCF_963454915.1). Taxonomy (NCBI): domain Eukaryota; kingdom Metazoa; phylum Chordata; class Actinopteri; order Myctophiformes; family Myctophidae; genus Gymnoscopelus; species Gymnoscopelus microlampas. Next base: position 25,721,073 of record NC_139951.1, on the reverse strand, counting down.
TCGTTTCAAAACACTAGAAAGAAGAGCTTCTGAATGAGCTTCTGAATGATATGAATGATTATGTTGTTGTATTTTATGTATATTTTATTTATTGGTTTCATTTGGAAATTGACCAGACTGTTAAAAATAAAGACACTATAATTATGAGTGCTGAAATACTGTCACGTATTTGTTTGTGGTTGCGAGCACGAAACCTGGTCGTAGCTCCGGGCATAGATATATATAGAGAGAGTGAGAGAGAGAGGGGGGGGGGACAGAAAAGACAATGGTACTACCATACCCTTCAACATGGGTCAAATGAACCAGCCACTGGCCACAGACTTGAATGAGAAGTCACGGTCAGTCACAGAGCTTTAAACTGGCATTACAGTGCAAACTGTTGGTTTTTATTCTTTGTTTTGCGTGTGTGTTTGATCTTTATTACTCTGTGCTTGTGCACTCTTTGCATGTTGTTTTGTTTGCCTGCGTGTTTGTGTCTTGGTGTGTGTTTCCACAGTGACACGGGAGAAAGAGGTGGACCTGGAGAAACGCCAGACTCAGCGGTCAGTGTTTCTGTGTAAGGTGATCGGACCACGGGGGACGGGCAAAACAGCCTTCCTCCAGGCCTTTGTGGGGCGTAACGCTGCGGTAAGACACCATCTGTCTGTCTGTGACCAAACCAGCCAAGCATTCCACTGTCTCCACTACACACATTCTTTCACAAATAACAGACACTGATTTGTCTCCAAATATCATTTCACATATTACAAATAACCATTACATTTCTGTCACTGACACCGATAATACTGTGGCTTGATTGGCTCATCTGTCTCTTCTTCCTCTCTGAGCCTTGTACTCTACACCATTGCCTGCTTGCTGATGTTTGGGATCTAGAAATCGAATGTGATTCCACTATTGCACTAAATAAAGTAAATCGCTCTGGAGAAGAGCAAGCACTAAATACCTCAAATGTTTTGTTCTCTCCAGAGAGTGGGAAGTTTTAACGGTGCCTTTTCCCCCTACACCATAAACACTGTCCAAGTCAGCAACCAAGAGAAGTATCTTATCGTGAGTACTAGAGCCCAGTCTGGCTGCAATATTGAACCTTTTGGCTTTTAAACTCTGAACTTATTTTGAACTCGAGCCTAATTGTGGTATGATGGCGACATGTTAGCTTGAAAATCAGTTATTGTCAACAAGGCAAGCGACCATATCGTCAGACGGATTATATGTCAAACTTAAGCCTCAACCTAAGTCCCCTACAAACCTTGTCCTCCCTGCAGCTCTATGAGGTAGATGTGGAAACGGAGTTCCTGAAGGCATCGGATGCGTCCTGTGACGTGGCCTGTCTCATGTATGACACCAGTGATCCGCACTCCTTTGACTACTGTGCCAGTATCTACAAGGTCAGCAGCAACACAAGTCATGTGCCGTCTTTAATTACATTTGGTCAACCACTTACGAGCCCTACTGTACATAGTTTGTTATGCAACAAATAGTGACAATACCCGATCTACAAGCTTACAATGTATTGTGATACGACACGTTGTGAGCTTGTAGATCGTCTATTTTCACAATTTCACAACTAGAATGACTTTACCAAAATAGGGATGCCAGGTTTAAAATGGTTAAATAAATCTTCTTCACAAGAAACAGACAGACCAATATGCTTCACATGTCTTAATATGGAAATATTCAAGATGTCATTCAAACATTTTCTAAATAAACTAGAGTACAATACTCCTGGAGTTGACAGTGAAGACTACCATGTTTTTGTTTTCGATTAAAAAACTCACTACCAAAGAGTACTTTGCAATAATTACTTAGTTTGTTGTATTTCTTCCTTAGCAACACTATATGGAGAGCAGCATCCCCTGCGTGCTGGTTGCATCCAAGGCAGACCTCGCTGAGGTCAAGCAGTTCCACGGGATGACACCTGCAGAGTTCTGTTATAAACACCGCCTGCCTCCACCACTTCCCTTCTCCAGTCTGTCCATAGACCCCACCAACAAGACCATATACACAAAGCTGGCCTGGGCTGCCATGTTCCCGTACGTTGATAGCTTTCTAAAATCACACACACACATACACATACACAATCTCAGGTAATGGATGCATTTGAAATTTTCTCTGGGTCAGGTTCAGGTTTTATTGCCCAAAAACATTCCCAGCTTAAGTGGTTTCTCAAAAATGAGTGTAGACCAGGGGGAATCATGACCTAGTCAGGCGTACCATTGACAACATGCAGAGCATCAGAGTATCGCATGTCACAAATGGTTACCATTTCAACACATCCACCATGACAGTGTCCGGTTATTTCAGACACTTTTAACAGTGTCCGAAATGAAACAAATCATGCCTCATGCGACTGTCTATTAATGATCTTTTTGTCTCTTTTCCCAGACACCTGAATGGTTCAGACATGAGCAACACATCGTTCTGGCTGAGAGTAACGCTGGGGACGGCTGTAGTCACAGTTCTGGGATTCGCCATCTATAGAATCTTCGCAAGGCAGAGATGAATGACTTCCATCAGGATATTCCTGTTCCATAAATCCCTCTCCAGCATTCAAGACCAACCACAGACTACCGGGCAGACTTCATGCCATTTTTATTGTAAACCACAATGACCCCCAGTCTGTGCCCAATCGTCTCTGTCCTTCTTTTTTGAAGGAAACTTTGACAGTTCATCTTCTCGTTACTGGACCATCATACAGTACACCCCTCCCTCCAGCATCCATTCCTTTCTTTACCTCTGTCCTTCTCAGCTCCCGGTTTCTTTACTCTTTCCTATAGAATTGATTCACTTGACTGTAATCATCTGCTGGCAGTTTGGGGCATTTTGCTGTATGTCCCCTTCTCTCCCTTCCCCTGCTTGCTCTACCATACAGTAGTATGCCGTCTATCCAGGCTAAGCAGGAGTTGGCCTTTCTATGCTCGATGCATTTGAATGCCATGAGCTACTATTGCTGTACGTTATCCAAGTAGGTGCTTTATCAAAGGGGTAGAAATGAAGACACTGTGTCACATTCATTCCACTCCCCCTTTATTCATCTGCAAAACAAAGAAGCCAAATTGCGAATGGAAGAACATATCGACCCATAGAGTCATTAACAACCAAAGGGCAGCATGAGGAATTGTACATATTCCCAAATCATTTTGGGAAGTGAGTCAGTCGGCATTTGGTATTGCAGACTGGTCACTACCAGGGTTCACCCCAAGCCTATTGGAAGTACTGTAGTATGACTCAACAGCAGTCATCCTGATTGGCCACGTCTCACGACCACCGAGCAGCTTGCTGGAGCTCTGCAGTGAAAGAAAGGTCTTACATTTGACCAAGCAAGCCTCTACCTATAGTATTGTGGAAGAATCTAGCTGCAATTAATAGTCCTGGCCTTCTACAGTATTTCCATGTTAGGCCCAGCTATTACGTCTATGAATAACACATTTGCATGAATTAAGTCATGTTAAAAGTTTATATGTGTTAATAATTGAACCTGATCTGCAGTGGCTTGTCACAGGTAAAGATTTTACTTTGTGCATGGAGGAGAGAAAATGGCAGTTTTTTGTATTTTGTATAGAGGTGCAAGAGTCCGCAATTCAAAATAGGAATTCCGATGAAATCCAAAATAGATTGCACTGCTGGGGTGTACTAATTGTCCCTACTATGTGTGCAGAAACTGATATTTTGGACCTAATCTGCCCTTATACTTTCCAACAAGGGACAATCGTTTATTTTTCCCTTTTTTATTTTAGCGAGGCCCTGCTATTACCACAGGAAATCTTTCTGTGACTTAAGAACTATGGCTTTTACTGACTGAAAATGAAATGGACTAGAAGCTTATTGAATAAAAAAAGCTGACCTTTTGCCAAAAGATGGTGCGTGTGGTAGAGTGGGAGATACATGTGTCACTGATGATTACATTTTTATTTTATTTATTTATTTTTTACAGTTTTTGTATGCTTTAGGGTAGGAACTAGGAAGTACATTTATCTCTGTCTTGTGTTGTTTCTCATCTAACCTGGATAACCTGGATTCTCTTGTTAGTGTTTGAGGTTTTTCATTTAAACTAGGTTTTGATTGAATCAGAAAGCATATAAGGTCATACCACTCAGAGAGTGTGTTTGTAACAAATCAGGTCTCATGCCTGTGTGATTGGAGTGTAAATGTGTTACACCCAAGACATTGCACAAACTTGTGTGAACCAACTCAACAGCTCTACATCATTATGTGCATTAATGATTTTGTTTTTGGTGTGCTTTCCTATAGATTAAGCAGCACAGGATCAAAGCATCTTGAATTGTGACCTAAGTTGACCAATTGAGTTGCTTAATGCAATGCAGTACCTGAATTATCCAACATTCAGACTTCAGAAACATAATACTGACTTAAATTTAGTTTATAGAGAATGTAACTTTAATGGTTGAGAGATGATGACAACTAATTTACACTCAGGAGTACAACCATGTCTTATATCTCATTTATTACACACAGGGCAGTATGACAATGTATAAATTACGCTTAAGTGGCTGCACAGATATTTTGCATATATTTTCCTTTGATCAGATCGACGACGACCCCTGCTTCAAACGGTATCCAGTGCCTGCCCAGTCTCAACAAAGTGAGAAGAGGGAGCGACTCATCTACAGAACTGCCACAAGATGGAGGTGTTGTCTTCGGGTAAGAGAAAGGAGGATAAATTGCCATTATTTGTTTTACTCGGTTTGAAAATCAGTTGAAAATGCATATCAAAGCGTGTTTCAAGTGTAGTCAGAATCAGAATATGTATACTCACGAGTTGTTGGGCTTAAAGGAATATTTAGGCTTAAAACCGTTCTTTTTTTTTTTACTTTTCAATTTTGCCAAAGCCAATGCTGGGGAAAAAAATCACTCGAATCCATTGTGATAGATAGGTTGCCTCTTTGACCAGGTAGAAGAGTATTTGTGTTGTCCTCTACAGATAGAGAACATTGCTCTATCACTCCCACACAGTCCAATAGACCTTTGTTCCCTCAGCAGTGAACACTTTCAAGGGTGCCAATTTGCATTCATGTCTGAAACGAAGTAATAGGTTACCTAATGGAAAATACATATTTCAGTTGAGTAAATAAAATAAAATAAATAGACGTTTAGCTACATCATTACTGTTTGAGTTACCCCCCCCCAAACAAACAAACAATAAATTGACAACTTTTACATCACTAGAATCACGACTGTTTTTCAATTCAATTATTATAATGTTTTAATGCATGCCAGCTACCACCACTGGCATCTAATGAGTGTAGCCTATTAATAGCCTAATAGCTCTAGAGACCTGCACCTTTAACCTGCGTTATATACAAGTGGGAATAAAATGAGGAGACCCTCCCAAATCCAAACAATGTTGTAAAACATTTCTCAGCATTTTGTACTAATAATAATTACACTATTTCCCGTGATCTGACTTTATCTCAACAGAAATGCCACCAGCTTATCGTGCTGTTTGAACAATGATTGAACACAATTAAGTCAGATTAAGTTGAGTAAATAAGTGCATATCCATCCATCCTTCCATCCATCTCACTGGCGCCTCCATAATGGGGATTGTCTGCAAAGACGCGCTGGCACACAGCACTGCGCTGTAACAGGTTTCTTTCAGTCAACTCAAGTGTTTAAAAAAATGGAGGTATATAGCCTCGATACCTTTTTATTTGCCATCTGATTGGTGCTACCGTGTTGAGCCATAACTCTCCCTGCCACTTAATTCAACTGATTTGAAGCTCATAAACCGTTACCATCACCGTATGCGCGCGTAAATTGCGCGTAATAAGTTGCCAAAACATAACTTTTTAGAAGACAAAGGTTTATTGTATCGCAGTATAAACAGTCTTAAAAATCTTTCGACACAGTATGGGATGTTTTTATATGAATCAAAGGGACATATTTTACAAAATGCTTTTTGAACTTACTGACAACCACAGAACCTCGAAGACGTTGCTGACAACTGCCTACAGTTAGGTTATATACAATGTAAGGCTCGACGATGCTTACTATTAAAACATTGCATGTTTATGAACTCGTGCACTAACAACTTACAAGAACTGTTAATTCTTTCAGTTACTTTTTCAATAAGTTCCAGAGTCATATCACATATCTTCCCTAGGATAACGGGGAGAAATAACAGTAACAGTAGTAGTAGTAATGCAGTCAAATAAAAATGCTCACAATTACCGTTAACTTAATCCTACAGCAAGGCTATAGTGCAATGGAGTGGAAACAGTTGGTAAAAACATTAGGATAAGTTCGCATGACACGATACAAAAATAATACATATACGAAAACATTTCCTCAGTATTTACAGTGACTTTATGCAATCAAGTCCGTCTGATAATAAGTGTCCTTTACTTCTTCTTTGCTGCCTTTTTGGCTGGCTTTGCCTTGGGCTTCGCTTTAGGGGCAGCCTTTGTCTTGGGCTTCGCTGGCTTGGCTTTCTTCGCTGCTACTTTCTTTGGCTTCGCCGCTGCCTTCTTCGGTGACTTTTTCACTTTCTTCGCCGGACTTTTAACTACTTTTTTGGCTTTCGCTGGCGACTTGATCACCTTCTTGGGCTTGGCCACCTTCTTGGGCTTGGCCGCTTTCGCCACCGTCTTCTTCGCCTTCACGGGCTTGGCTTTGGGTGCCTTTTTGATGTCCTCGGACTTGGCCAGTTTGAAGGATCCCGACGCCCCGTGGCCCTTGGTGTGTCGCAGGACCTCCGCCTCCACCATCCTCTTCAGGGCCAGTTTGATCTGCACGTCGGAGTGGTCCCCCACCTTGTACGTGCTCTTGATGTACTTCTGGATGCTCTGTCGGGACGCGCCGCCTCGGGTCTTGTCGTTCTGGATGGCCGCCTTGATCATCTCAGAGTATTTGGGATGAGACGCGGGTTTCCTGGCTTTGGCTGCCCTTTTGGCTTTGGCCGGTGGTGCTGCCGCCGTCTCTGTCATGATGACTTTTGTTGAGTTCTAATAAACAACACAAAAACAACTGATCTCGCTCAGATATTCCCGACTGAATAGTGTCACACAAACGGTGAAAAAAAGAGGGAAAAGTCCAGAAATACAGGCTTGTGTCGTGGGTGTCTGTCTTTAAGTCAAATAGATGTGGATATTTTCATTCCATATAAATGTATCTTATTCCACAGCGCCTCGGCGAGGCTATGAAGCCTATGTGCGGACGTGATTGAGAACAGCAACGGCCAGCAGCTGATCTAGCAGACTCCATGGAACTCCCTCGCTCCTGTTTGTGTTTCTTCATCCTCCAATTCATGGCAAATATCAAAACTCCGGAGTAGTATAGATGCACAAAACATTATGAGCTGATAATAGACACATTAGGCTTCACGGGGACCTAGTTTTTCTCACTCAAGTCTCCGACCGAAGAACTTTTATTCCAGGAAAACCCGCTTGTAGTATTGCGTGCTGCGAACAATTTTGTAGAATTCGCGTTAAATTGACCCAAACGGACAAAGCCGACCGTAAAAATGACAAATGCATATTAAAATTGAATCTATGCTTAAACAAATGCATGTGGTTTGACGAATGCAAAATTTCGTTTTTGCTTTTAATACAGCGATACACTTAGCCAACTAACACAGCCCGGCCATTGACTTTGAGTGACGTGGTTGAGATTATTTACTGTTAAACCTCATATAAATTAAATATCACAATATACGAGTTATTGATGAAGCTTGTATTGATAATCTAGATTTATATGCGTTGTTATGCGATTGATTGCTTTGCTCTATTTGGTGTTTTTGGACAGAAATGCATATAACTAACCGACTATGGCAGTCGCAGCTGAGCTCCATTGTCAGGAAAGTTGCCAACACCTTCAAAGATCAGGATTTTTGATCATAGTTTTATAGGCTACATTTTCATAACATGTTTTAGAGAAGAGTGCAATTGATTGTTAGTTGACAAGATGTTATCCCAAAAGCAAGTGCGACTGTATTCTTGACCAAAGTAAACAGTTCTTCAATATAGGGTGCATTGATGGCATTCTTTTGTTCAGGAGCTGGTGCAAGAGACTGCAGTCAATAACATGTTTCATATGCATGTGTGCTTCATCTTCTGTTGTCGTGAGGCGAAATATGACAGTCTGCACTAACTGCTCTTTACCATAACAAACTTTGCAATTATTTCTCCCGATGTTTTATATACATTTAAATTGATAATCGACTGCAACGCCATCTTGGATCCCTTATGAAAGTCATATCACTTATTTAGGTACTTATTCCCCTTTTTCGTGTTGGTGTGACATGAATATTTCACTTATTGTTCTAATTTCAAAGTAGCCTACACAGTAAAATCCATCAACTCCATATTTTGTCCCAAAATATAATTCAGCGTCAGTCAACCATGGGGTAGTAGGCTATTTATGTGGCTCTGTGTTGACCATTGTAAGCCTTTAGTAGCCTATATCCTTGCTTTGGCGTAGGCTATTTTCTTGAAGGTAGATGTATTCTGTCGTTATTACAATTTGGTCTGTATATAAAAATTAGCCTATACTTAAATATTTTTAAGAAAATATTTCTCGCTGGCCCCCCTTGCTGTTTGTCGTCCCCAGTGAGTTGAGTGTGTGTGCGTGTGTGTGTTTGCCTTAGCCAGGGTGGGTGAGTTGGTGTCTGGTGAGAGAGTGAGTGAGAGGGAGCGAGTGAGAGAGAGAGAGAGAGAGAGAGAGAGTGAGAGAGAGAGAGGGAGGGAACGGGAGCGTGTGATATATGAAAGAGTGAGTGTGTGAAAGAGTGAATCTACTAGTGCGCTCAGTACATGAACGCGCGTAATGGCGCTATCACGTATCGGCTATTTGAAAATAGACGAGCTACAACCTCACAACGCCTCGCCACGCAACCTGTTGTGAGCTTGTAGATCTGCTATTTTCAAAAAACTCATGAAATAAAATGTGGAATATATATTTTTAAACATTCTAACAACACAAATGCTCCCCCTGGCACAAAACATTTTCTTGAAAATATTTGAGAACCACTGATTTAAACAAAAATAATATATATTTTTGGAAGCAAGTCCTAAATGAGCCCATTGTTTAACGAATCCTTTATAGGATCAGTGATAGGATCTTTAGTCGTTTATTTTGATGATTGACCATGGGTTAGGATATCGACCCAGTCCGACTCGACCGTTGTCATACACTCTGTGAAATGAAGTGTAGGACTGTAATGTCTTTAACCAGTTGTGCCCCGGGCGTTGGTGCTGAAAACAGCACCCCTGCACGCACTTCTCGCCCCGTTAGGCCACTCCCTTCTTTCACCGACAGAGGGATGTCCTCAACAATGACCGACCCGTTGCATTGCATGGTCAACATAATGCTGTTGTATTATTAACTGTTTATGTCACCTATAATGACCCTACGACTTGTACACAATGGTGTTTGTAGGCAACCGACGGGCGTTATTCTGTGATCTAATTAGGGGTTCGAATTGCCTCAGCCTGTCGAACCAGCCCGTATATATATTCTCTTTTTCTTTTCTCCCCCTCGGGTGATGTTTTTAGTCAAGTAGCCTTTTCTGCAATGGAAGCTGTGATGATGATGACGAACAAAGCTATAGCCTACAGTAGGCCTACAGTGTCGTAAATTAAGTAGACCTAGGTCTATATTATTATTATTATTAATAATGTAATAATAATACAGATAATATAGTTTGATAGTCATTTTGGAACCCAACATTTTATTCCAGTATTGATAAACGATCATTTTCCTTCTAGGACATAATGTTTTATTGCAGTGTTTCCTAACAATATTTAGGATTTTTTTTATTGCAGTATTTCTAAACAATAGTAACTTACTTAATCTGTTGGGTCAAAGCAGAGAAGTGATTTCCTATTAAGGGATCACTAAATTCTCCTTTATGAACAACATTAAATTATGCTTATTATGTTATGTATTGTTACAAGAAACATTACACATGATGGTGAGGGAAAAGGGTGCCAAGTAAACTCCTGGGGGACCCCGGTTTAAGTGGTGGTTAACAGTATAAGTCAGCAGGGTTGTGGGGAATTAGAACCTCTATGTATTTACAGAGGATAGTGTCAGAAGACTTAGAGTTACAACATCTAAATTTATCTTATGCCAACTTGTAATTTTAGCACTGTAAACCCTCTCGCTCAAAGCATTCTGGGTAACATTGACCACCATTCTACTCTCCAAGGCTTGTGTTTTAAATCAGGGGTCTTCAACAGGGGGTCCGGAACCCCTAGGGGGGCCTTAGAGTTACTACAGGGGGGCCGTCAAATCTTTGTGTGATAGGATAATGTTTGTAAATTAACCTTGAACCCTAGCATCCCTATTCTGGGGAGAACTTTTGCCAAAAATAGCAGATCTACAAGCTGCGAGGCAATTTTTGGCAAAGAGGGTTGTGTAGAGGGAAAAAAGAGCAGACTAAGTACAGGTCAACTTTACTAAGTATTTAAGTGGTTAAATGTGAAATCTATGAAAAAGTTTAATCTGCAACATTTTATACAATGTAGTGGAGGGGGGGGTCCCTGCTTCATCTCTCTCTCAGCTAGGGGGTCCTTGGTCTGAAAAACGTTGGAAGACCCCTATTCTAAATGATAAATGGTGTATTTAAGGCGCCTTTATCCAGAGTGCTATAGAAAGAGTCTAGCGCAGAAAATGTGCATTTCATTCACCCATTCATTCCCACACCAACATTGTAGGAAACTGTGCACGGCAGGCACCAACCTGCTCATCGGGAGCAGTTAGGGATTAACTACCTTGCTCAAGGGCACCTAGATGCTAACCCTGGGGAGCCAGCCAGGCATCGAACCGGGAACCTTCTGATTCCAAAGCAGTCGCTCGACCTGCTGAGCCTCTGCCGAACACAGCTGTTCTGTGCTGTGTTGAGTGTGTTCTGTGCTGGCACAGTGCGTCATGTTGGGGTAGCTACATAACAGCACATAATCTCATTGTATTCTGTTGAGTTTACTGTCTGTGTCCTCCTGATTGGCAGACTGTGAGAACAGTACACTGTCTTTGACTATCAGCTACATGCAAATCAAATTGGATAATTTAGATTTAATCAAGAGGCAACTGAATGGGAGGACAGGGAACAGCTTTGGAATAAGAGCCACTCATTGTGTTTTTAATGTATTTAACTTTGTACTGCATTTCTTTTCATCTGAGCTCAATTCAGAATGCTCATGTCAAATTGAGAGGGAAATCTCAAGACTGAATACAATGTATTTATTTAATTTGTCTCCATACACGATAATATGCCCCAGAGGAAACGATTACATATGATTTCAGGTCAGACATTTTGCAAATAATGTAGAAAGTGACCTTGTAGTCATTAAACTCTCTAGTCTAGTACAATCTGTCATGGTAATGAATGTGGATACTTGTCAACTTAAAGTTCACTGAATGTGTACCCTATGTGTTTTTACTTAAATTAAGTGTTGGGAACCTCTGGAAATTGAATACTGCATTTTAACAGCTATATCGCAGCACACAGTTTTGATGAAGGCACTGACATCAACTTAATTGATAATAGTAGCACATTTACAACAATTGTGAACAAAAACATATTCAGCAATCATAATCCATTGAAGTCTGCGAGATGAGAAAGCACAGAAACTTAGAGGAAGTTAGTTAATAACACATTGATGGGACATGGATGCATTCAGATGGAGAGTATAAGAGGAGGAGAGACGAGCTGAGTGAGCCATGTGAAGTCTACATCTATAGCAACATAACTAGGCTAGGCCCAGCCCCAGGCAAGCCTTAGCCAACCCCAACTATAAGATTGATCAAAAAGGAAAGTTTTAAGCCTACTCTTAAACTTAGAGAGGGCGTCTGCCCCCTGGACCAAAAGTGGGAATTGGCCCCATAGGAGAGGAGACGGAAGGCTTTGCTTCCCATTCTACTCTACTATTTGGAAAGTGAAGTTTAAATATACTGGGCACGCTAGCACTTAAACTGTGCCCTCTGACCAACTGTGGTGTGTGTGTGTGTGTGTGTGTGTGTGTGTGTGTGTGTGTGTGTGTGTGTGTGTGTGTTTGTTTTGACAGTTGTAACAACACTTGGATGTGTTGGCACTAGCAGGTGTCAGTCACTGTAAGTTTTACTGACTGCTGCACAACCTTCAAATGCTTAGGCTCTCGCATACACAGACAGACACATACTCATGAAAACACACACACACACACACACACACACACACACACACACACACACACACACACACACACACACACACACACACACACACACACACACACGTGTTTGTTTGGAGGCAGCTGCTAACAGAAGCCCCAACAGGTTGCCTCCTTGCACCAAGGCTGTCTTTGTGAATGTCTTGCCCCCCCATGCCCTCCCCTGCTCTGATTACCCCACCCCCACTGTACTGTTCCTCCCCTCATATCAGTATTTAGGGCAGGTAACTATTTCCACTAAGGCAGCTGTCAAACTATCTCTGTTATGACAGTCTCTTAAATGAATATAGTAGCAAGGGACCTGTAGGCTGTCAATCAAGCTGGCAATTGGTGGCTGTGATCGTGGCTATTGTAGGTGGTCTATACCATGGGTTCCCAAATGTTTCAGCCCGCGACCCCAAAATAATGTGGCCATTGACTCGCGACCCCACCTAACCCTGGAGGTAATTTATGCACATAAACTTGCACGTTCGATGCGCATTTGTAATGTATTAAAATGTACTTTGTAATCATTTTTAGATTATATTTCATCCATTCTGTTGAATTCAATTTTTTTTTTTTAATGACCCAATATAATTTCGCGACCCCACTATCAGTGTCCCGTCGCGACCCCAACTTTGGGAACCCCTGGTCTATACACAACAATATGTTGCCTGTCTCTTGCCACTATGACGTAGCAGGTTTATTTAATTGGAGGATATGAAACCTGTTAACTTGTGGATATGAGTAAATAAATTGTGTATTGCTACCTCCTTGGCTGACTTAAGCTGAACAGTTATTGCAAATAGGAAAAAAAATATTTGTTGTCTTTGAAATAATCTCTATACATTAAGTTTATAAAGTAAATAATGTATCATGCATACCCAAATACTTGGGGAATAATATTATAGGATAGCTTCTGGAATTGTGGATCTTTGATGATCTTATAAATTTGTCATAATTAGAAAGCCTCCCAATATAACAAACAAATTGATGCTCGGAATACATTCAAGCATACTTTTCTTTAATGTGCTTTACTGTAAGTAATTAAACCTTTATGCCCAACATCCTTGTGTTGGTATTTTCCTCTCCCAGCATTGCCATTGCTTCTCTGTTTTTCCAATAGAGGGCAGCAGGATTCAAGTACTATAATAATCCTTGATCTTTGACAGAGTAATTGTCCTCTCTTATAGAAATGTATATTGTGAAACCAAAATATATTTAGAACACCAAAATGTTGATCCACATATTCTGTTTAAATCAGTTGTGAATCAAAGATTTGCAATAGTTAACTGTTACTTGAAAGGTCTCAGCAGGATTTGAAACTGTAATTGTGTCTTTAATAGGTCTCCCTAAAAATCGATGAAAAGACTGCAGTTGATTCAGAATGCTGCTGCTTAAGTCCTTACCAAGATGATTAAGATTAAGTCCTTACCTTCTCTGTCAAATAATTGATTTCAAAACTACTGTTGCTTTATAAAGCTCTGAATGGTTTAAGACCAAAATACGTGTCTGATCTCCTGCTATATTATCCCAGACCTACCTTCTGTCCACAGATTCAAAGCTAAACTTGGAGAAGAAGTATTTAGTTTTTATGCACACACATATCTGAACAAACTCCCAGAAAACTCTGTTGTTTTAAATCAAAGCTGAAGAGTTTTCTGTTTGCTGCTTCCTTTTATTTCAGTTTTTTGATAAATTTACACTGGACTATAGCTTTAGTCAAGTATCTTAGCTGTTTTATTTTAGATTATTCTTAAATTCTGTTCTCTTACTCTAATAACCACTTTTAATTGTATTCAAATTTACTTTGCACTTTATATTAATGATCTTAATGTTTCACACTTTGAATTGCCTAGTTGAAATGTGCTGTACTTGCCTTGGTCTTTGGGTCCATCTTTGGCTGGATGTCGAGAACAGAGGCTTCTGCATTCACACTGCAGTTGTAGGTCTATACACTAGATGTCTCCCCTCCCCTCAAATAAAATGTACCGTAAACTATTCAGTGATTTGCCTCCCAGTGTTAAGACAAATTATCATGGAAGGTGTCTGAGAAGTGGTAAGCCTTCATAAAGCAACATGAAGCAAGTGAAAAAAATGCCATTTTGTTTGACCGACAAACTGTCCTCTGTGTGTGTTGTCAGTATTGCAGCGATCCTAAGTGACCACCAAGACATGAGTCTTCGTGAAGTTTTGCAGGACAGGGTTGCAGAGCAGAAGGACTTCAACTTAGTAAGTATCAGTGTTCTGTACGCCTGTCTACAGTATGTTCTTAAGCCTCAGACACTCATTTCCCGATCTTTGTTCATTTGACCTCCCCCTCCACTTCTAAGTTATCTACCCCTTTTTATTTTGTCCCCCTTACCCATTCTTCTCTTTCTTCCCTCCCTCCTCTTTTCTCCCCCTGGAGATCTCGTAAAAATGGAGCAGTTTGGACCAAAACTGTGTCAGTCAGTGACCTGATTCATTCCGCAGTGATTCTCATCATATGGGTGATCCCCCTCCATTGTATACACCTCTACCCCACCATTGACTTTCACAAGCTAGAGTAGACGGTCAAACACCTTTCTACCACAAATCTCTTTATTTGGAGAAGACATCACCACCGTCCCAAAAATAATGTTGTCCCTTACTTCACCTCACAAAATGTAAAAACGCAAGTCATCTGAGGGAGACGGAGCAGTGATAACGACCTCTGCCTCTGCAAGCCGCATACACTACTAGCTGGCCTAGGATCAGATATTTCCAGTGCTTACCTCCTGTGTCTTGACTAAAATAAATAAATACAAAGGGGAATTGTCTGCCCACTGTATTCTACAAAAAGAGGTGCCAATAACAATAAATGGGTGTTTGTGATTCTATTACACAGTGAGAATAACCTTTTAATAACCTTTAGTCCTATCATTCGTTGAATTCAGTAACAGGCGGTCAGGCCTTGAGGCGATGATTACATTCCCTCCTCTTGTTAGCGTTCACCCTCACCATCTCTTATCTCCCTCTCTCCTCTCCTCTCCTCTCCTCTCGCCAGACCGTGTTCTTTTTGAATAGCATCAGTGTTGCATGAGGTAATTTTTATTTTGTTGGTTTCTCTTGCATGGCCTGCCCTGTACCCTCCTGCTCCTCACAGTGACAGCCCAGGAAGCAGGAAGGGCTTAGTCATAGGCCAGAACATTAGACTAATGAACAAGGAGCCGCCCGCCTCAAGCCACATGCAAATGCACACATGCAAACACATACACTCAAGAATATCTTGCATATGCATGCATGCTTAAAACTCTAATGTTGAAGGACATAGCTATGCTCTGAGGCAAATCCCTACACCTTACAAACACACAGACGCATTGCTAATGTGCTGGGTAAAGATATATGCCTGCCTGTACTACCCACTCATAATAGAGACATTGTGTAATGAATAAATAATTGCTTGAAGGAACAATACACTAAATTAAGACCTTCTTTAAACACTTTATTAAGCTAGCCATATACTGTCATGGACTGAGACACAACTATTTTCACACACACACACACACACACACACACACACACACACACACACACACACACACACACACACACACACACACACACACACACACACACACACACACACACACACACACACACACACACACACACACACACACACACACACAGAACAATAAATAAGCACCTGCCTTATGAACCTGGAGGTCATTAAGCTGGAGAACAAGTGTGCAGACTGGCGGTCTAATTAATGTGCGTTCCTGTCTCACTGAAAGGCCTCGTTATTCTCGCTCCTGTCTCTACAGAAGGGACTGTCCCAACGTTTTGTCTTGCCGCTCTCTGGCCTTGTTAAAGAGGAGCAGGCTGCCTAGTGGCTACAGTTCATCTCGCCGTCTGCCCCCCCCCCCCCACACCCACACACCCACACACCCACACCCCCCTGCCATAGACCACGCAGAGACTGTTCAATCAGAGGAGAGCAAAGTCAGCACTCCAACACCAGAGGCATTTCTTAGTCTGCTGGTCATCTGTATGATGTTAATCAGTGGAGGTCTGATGGAGATAATGATGTTCGGGCGCTGGTGGTGGCGTGTGTGTGGTAGGGGGTTCCTGTTAACCAATGAAGCCTTATATATATACGTCTTCATATGACGAGTACCGAAAATAATAGTAATGAGAATACATTTTATTTATATTGCACTTTACATTTGAAACAAATCTCAAAATGCTACAGTACAGTACAAAACAACACATCTAAAAAGAGTCGATCTATAAGCTACAACCTCACAACATTTGGGACTGATGTTCAACTTGCAATTTTAACTTTGATTGTAGGGATGCACAATACTGACATTTTGGCATGATCAAATCGACAAACACTGATAAGATACGATGCTGCTATACAGTAACTGTGAACTGGGCACTGCAGCCACAGACGTCTAAAAAACTGTGCATTCTTATTACCTGATTTATTAGGTCTACTGAAGCATATATTAGTTCTAACAACTTAAACATTTAACCCATTGAGACCTGAAGCCGATTCTACATGTCTCCTAAATCTCAACAGTTTTCTGAAAAACGTATGTTTCTATATCAGTGGTACTCAATCTTTTTCATGTCAAGGACCCCCAAAATTATATGTATTTGGCCGCGGACCCCCATCAAAATATTTTGTTCCAGGGACCCCCAGAAGCAAAGATTTGAGTTAAAAATGTTCGCTTATTATATTATGTTCAAAGATTTGCACACATTTTCATGATTTTTCAAAAATAGCAGATATACAAGCCTATGAGCTTGTAGATCAGCTATTTTTGAATAGCCTAAAGTGTAAAATAATGCTTTTTAGCTCAAATCTAAAAATGAAAGTTCCAGGTATTAATGGGTTAATACTTACATTTAATTTTAACATTCAACTTGTTGACCCCTTTGAAAGTCACTAAATCGTTGTCATCGTCACAAAAGGCTTTTTCAGCTTCACATTCAAACAATATTGCCTAAAACCGATATACTATTTTGATATCGGGTCAGAATCAGAATTGGAATCAGTTTTATTGTCACATCACACGTGAGTGGTTGAAATTTGTTATTTGCGCAAGCTCCACTTTTTCAATACTGATGTTGCATTTTTAAGGATGATTTTGCTGATACCGATATGATGACAGATTATTGACCGATTAATAATCCAATCAGAATCAACTTTGTTACATCACAGGTTTACAGGTATAAAGAAGTGGGTAAAATTCATTCCATAGTTTTCGTAGTTTTCAGAAAGAGAAAAGAAAAGGGGGGGCAGGGAGAGCAAGGAATAAAATAGTAAAAAGAAACATTCCAAGAGAGGCAAAAATCTAAGATATCTACATTATATACAGTACACAGCATAAACCAGCAGGTACAGTATGTACATGAGGTTAGACATAAGGTGGAAGGTGGTAACACATGAGAAAAGGAGTATCAACGCATTGTCAGGTTCACATAGAATGGTAGTCCACTTAGTCTGTCCATACAGATGAAGACCAGTTCTGTGTAGAACCTTTCAGAGCAACCTTGGACAACCTGCCGTGTTATTCCTGTCTATTCTTCAAATCAAACCATGGAGGGTCGCACTCAGAAATTGAAGTCCATATTTTGTATTGGTCCATATGAGGCATGTGGAACAATACAAATTATGGACTTTTCTTTCCATTCTGAAGCAGCACAGCATTCATAACTTTTGTCCTTCTGTTCTATTTTCTTTCCTGACAAAACTATGACCACAATGCACTCACTTGATCTTAGGACGTTTCCGCTTTCTCTTTCTTGGATCCTTTGAGCTCATACAGTATGTGCGGTCCGAGTCTGTCATCGTTTGGCAGTGACTGTGAGTTTTCTGTGGTTACCAGGGCAACAGCTCTTTCGCCTCTCCCTTAGCAGGTATTGTTCAGTGCTTTGTTTTGTCTTTCACTTTATTGAAAGTGCTCCAGTGGTGACCCTGCACTGATTCCACTGGCTTAGATGTAGTCAGTGTCTCGCCACCCAAAGATAGGTGCAACGAATGATCGAATGGCTCGAGCAAACAAAGAATGCCACGTATTGCATTCATTCCTTCTTCTGCACAGAGAAAGTCAAATGTTTTTCTCTGTACGCTTTGAAGCATTATTCAGGGGTGGTCTAATGAATGCGTCTGCCTATGTCATTTGTGGAGGCTTTATTGCCAGTTTCTACTGATTCTTCATTAAGATGCCCACTCAGCCCTGCGCTTACAGTGCACGTGTGAGGTCCCTTTCTGGGGACCCCCATCCTCCCCCCTTCCCCAACCATACACACACACGCACACGCACACGCACACGTACACGTACACGTACACCTTATCTTTGATGATGATGATTGGGTGGCGACATTTGTTTCACAAGTTGCTCTTGCACCATTTCTTGTTACTTGCAAGGGAGGCCGCGTGGAGGCTGTCGTCTTCTCCCCCACCTTATCTTTGACTGACAGGAAGGCAACTGCCGTGGTCATGATGGCGTTGCACTGCCGGCCCCCGGCTCATTAGAACCTAAATCAACAGACACATCGACCATAACAAGTAGCGTGTATAGACATTATTGTCAACGCCGTCGCAGGGAGCTCAGTGATCAAACGTGTGGGACGATCAAGGCTTCCCTCAACAGACGGCATGCAGACTGTGGTTGTCATCCAGCCCCGAGGCTGAGCAGAAACGGTCGGAGGGAGATGAGTGCTGTTGGCGTGCGGCACGTGCAGCACATCCCCCAGAGGGAAACCAAGCAAAGTGGACAGAGAGGGCACCCCTGCCCTCAACAAGCCCACCAGCTCTCATCTCTGAGCATCATCGCCAGGTCACAGCTGAGCCGGCTCTGTCTCTCCTTCCAGCTGCAGAGGGCCATTTAAGGCCATTTCGCTGTTTATGACTCGAGATTAATCCTCCCCCACCCCCTTCTTTCACCGCTTTCCTCAAGAGGAGGAGGAGGAGGAGGAGGAGGAAGGAGGAGGGGTGGTCACTGCGGATTTGTGACTATGTTGTTGAAATGGAGCACATATATACGATCTCACTGCCCACGTGCTGGAGTAACGCATTCCCATTCATAAGTTGCATGTTCTGACCCTGGGCTGGGGGGTTTTCTGAGCCCCCCCCCCCCCTCTTCTTTATGCATGATATTAACATAGAAAGGGATTTTGTTCTGGAGAGTGGAGATGGGCGAGTCATCCAAACAGTCAATTTTTGTGCAATACACGTTTGTGTCCTGTGTGTGTGTGTGTGTGTGTGTGTGTGTGTGTGTGTGTGTGTGTGTGTGTGTGTGTGTGTGTGTGTGTGTGTGTGTGTGTGTGTGTGTGTGTGTGTGTGTGTGTGTGTGTGTGTGTGTGTGTGTGTGTGTGTGTGTGTGTGTGTGTTAGGGCTGATTGTGCAGCAGTGCATACATTGCGCTAATGTGCTTGTGTGTATAATTAGAATGGAAATATGAACGGCTTATGAACAGTGTGTGGTTGGCTGGTGGTGTCAGTAGTAGTACTATTAATAATGTAAATATTCCTGTTCTCTGATCCTTTCAAGTCACATAGGATATCATTTTACACACACACACACACACACACACACACACACACACACACACACACACACACACACACACACACACACACACACACACACACACACACACACACACACACACACACACAAACGCACAGGCCGCTCGATGATGTTTACAATTCATGCAGTCGCCTGTGAATGTATTTGTGTCTGTGCATGTGTGTAACAGTGTGGACGTGTGCGTGAGATTCTGTGCCAGTAGTAACGCACAGAGCCGCAGTGGAGCCCATCCCCTGTTCCCTCCCTGAGCAGCCTTGCTTTGCAGTGGGAAGAGGAACAGCAGCCAGCGGCCACTCCTACCCCGGCTCCCATTGGTGGAGAACGGACACCTCCCTCCCCTGCCTCATTGGTATGCAGGCTGTGTGTATGCCAGTGTGTGTGTGTGTGTGTGTATGTGTGTGTGTGTGAGAGAGAGAGAGAGGGGGAGAGAGAGAGGTAGCAGTCAGTGCTGTAGGGCAGAGGAGAGCGAGGAGGAGGAGAGTGAGTGAGTGAATGAGAGCTGCTTGCTTTGCCTGCCTGCCCGCCTATCGTCTGCTGAAGCCTGGGCTTACCTCCGCACCACGCTGCTACACTGGCACAGAGCACAGCACACACACCCACACACTCACACATACATATACGCACAGCCTTAGACTCCCCAGGGCCGATCACTCCCACGACACTGCTAGCAAGGAGATACGGGGGGGGGCCCACTAGGAGTCGGGCTCACTGGGCTCTCTCCATCCATCAAGGCAGAAGGGGGGGAACGTAGCCGCTACGGAGGGGCCTGACGCTACGATCTCGGCACCCATTCAAGCCTCACCCGAGTCCTCCCCCAACCCCTGATCCATCCTCGCCGACACCGTCACCCCTCTTTCGCTCCTCCCTATGCCCTTGTCCTCGGCGGCTCCCTGGCCAGTATATGGATAGAAGCTCCTTGTTTCAGCTCATACAAGAGCAGGTAAGGTTTCTATGGTTACAGTCCCTTGCCTCTCTCTTCTTGTCTGTGACGGGATCGAGTCTGGGGGCTGCATTGACTAAGGGATGTTAGTGGTGGTTAGAGCAGGGGAGGGGGCATGTTTGTGTTGGCTGATTGAGATCATAAGACAACATGATGGACCATGCTGGCCCCTGTGGACGTCAGACTTTGGACTGCGTCCTGGCATGGATGGATGGATGGATGGATGGATGGATTCTTTATCTTTGTACAGCAAGAGCATGATCGTAAAAACGTAGATGATACCCATGCTCTGCTAGAGTGTAGTATAGGTCACTGAGTTCACTGTGTGTGTGTGTGTGTGTGTGTGTGTGTGTGTGTGTGTGTGTGTGTGTGTGTGTGTGTGTGTGTGTGTGTGTGTGTGTGTGTGTGTGTGTGTGTGTGTGTGTGTGTGTGTGTGTGTGTGTGTGTGTGTGTGTGAGATAGATATTGGAAATACATATTTGCATCCAATTGAGACATAATGAGAGATTGTTCCATGTTTTGGCATTAGAGTTGTTTTCAGTCTGCTTGCCATCTTTGAAGCACAGAAGGTTGCTGTGTTTCCTGGTTTCAAGGCAGACCTTGGCAAAGGCTCCAGCTCAAGAAAGGAGGCTGTTAAGAGGCTTTGAACTTCTTTGTTGTCCTCATTTTCGTTTGTGGCATTGAATGCCCTTTATTGCTTAGATGATCAGTGAAAAAGGTGTCTTTTTCACTTCTGGTATCAAAGAGACTTTTGGCCATGTAGATATTTTTGTGGTGAAACCGAAGAGAATCAGGACTCTATATTTACCTTTTTAGTCTGCCACTCTCCAAAAGCAGCAGACCAAAAGCTATGTTAGAAGGCAGCAGCTGCCTGTTTATGCAAAGTGAGAAGGCATCTCTTCAGATACCATTCCCCTGCGGACAGGATTGCTTGCCCAAAATGTGTATACCATATACCTGCCTTGGAGCAAATCCAGTCAGCCCTATTTCATATCCCTTATTCATTTCTGGGCCGTCTACGGGTAATCTATCTGTGGTCTTGATGATACACTGGTCCATAGGGGTTTAGGCAGATTGGCAGATAGATTGTGCAATCATTCCGACCAAGAGGGAGGAATTGATTACCTGCTGTAGGGCCTAGTGGAGGTCACGAGTGGCCTATCAGCAAAACATTGATCAACAGACTCAAGAGCCGAGGGCAGACATGCGTATGTGTGTGTGGATGAGCCTGAATCTGTGCACGCATGCATTATTTTTTGTTTGTGTGTGTTTGTATGTATGAAGTGCAGGAAGCCTGATGTAGGCTATAGAGTGAATATCAATGGGGCGAGATGGTGCACTATGGTCACGGTGGTGGTTTTTCAAACCCTCCTGGTCGGCAGTCAGGCTTGGTGAATCATTTATAAGCACTTCATTGAAGGTGCTCAGGTGATGGCAACTAGATTTAGTTTCTTTGCACCAGCAATGCTTTGGTGAGACGTTGCTTCTCCGAAAATACATTTTTTATGTGTTATAAAAGGGGCTCATTTATTCACATCAATATCCTCTTCCCTACATGACTCAAGACTCCAGGCCGCAGATAAAGACAATATATCCTCGCTGTAAATGGCTGCTTGTCTTATTGATTGTTAAGGTTGCGCAGCGTGTGCCAATAATGTTTCAAAAGACCACGGTTTGCACTGGCATAGTTGAGCAGGCCGCACTCCTCTCAGGCCCTTGCATTGGCTTCCATGTGAGCTTGTAGATCTGCTATTTTCAATATTTCATTTTGACTAGAATATTGGATACTGACAAAGATGAAAACTAAGGACATTTTAGTTAGTTTCACTTCATTTTATAAACACGCAACACAGTTTCATTTAGTTATCGTTTTTTTTGTAAAGCCTTGTTTTAGTGTTATTTCAGTTAGCTAAAATGTTTTTTTTTTTTTTTTTTTCAATTGTAGTTGTAGTTCATTATAATAACCCTGGTTAGGACCCCATGTAAGATCCCTCTGTTTAGGTTCCGTAATCCAACCAGAATGACAGCGGTCATGTCTGATGATTCATTTAAAGCTAACATATTTTGCATAGTATTGTACTGTCACGATGACAGCCAGGCCTGTCTTTCATTTAGGGAAGGGTTAGGCTGTGCACACTGCTCTCCTCACCTGGAGGCTGCCTAGTGCAGTGGTTCTCAAACTTTTCCATGTCAAGGACCCCCAAAATGATATGTATTTGGCCGCGGACCCCCATCTCAAAATATTTTGTTCCAGGGACCCCCAGAAGCAAAGGTTTTATCTACAAAATGTTTGCTTTAAAACATTCTACAAGTTCATAGCGCCATGAGCTTGTATATCTGCTATTTTTGAATAGCCAAAGTATAAAAGGTTAAAGTGGTTAAAATGATTGTGATGCTATATTAAAGGTAGGGTAAGTGATTTGCTTTTGTTAAAATAAGTGCTAAATAGCTCTATATTGTGATAGTACTCATTGCTATAGAGTGTTTGTTCAGTAACAGGAGTCTCCTTGTCTCTCCACCTCTTTATCAAACAGAAAATGCATGTTCGTTTCAGTTTCAGTTTCATTTCCAATTGTATCCAACCAGGATAGAGAACTCAATCAGGATATAGATTAAACAAGTGAAATTGGAAGTGATGACACTAAGAAAATGAGCAGACAAAATTTGAACTGGAACACTATACAAATTAAGCTTAAAAATGGGTACTTTCTCCTGATTGGCTGAGATTTTGACACCTACCGAAAAATGTATTTTCTGTTTATTAAAGAGCTGGAGAGACGGGGAGACATCTGTTACTGAACAAACACTCTATAGCAATGATTACTATCAGAATATAGTCATTTAACCTTTAAAAAAAATACTTTTTGTTTTAACCAAAAAATATCACTTACCCTACCTTTAATACATACATACAATACAATGCTGCCCCCCCCCCTCCCCCAAGGACCCCACTTTGAGAACCAATGACCTAGTGCATCCACTGACTTTTACTAGTGGGCAAGTAGAGCTCCACTGAAGCAAATGAAATTTAACCACTTAACCCCAGCATCCGCATTCTACAAGCTTGTATTGTGAGCTTGTAGATCGGCTGTTTTCTACGAAGATATTTAATGTAGTTTGAAAACAGAAAAGTCACTAGTATGGGCTATAGAGCCCTGAGGGACTCCGGTCAACCATATAGGGGTTTTTAAGTGGTTAAGTGCTTTGCTCAAGGGCAAGTGTTGAAGGAGAAGCATTTTTCGGAACTGGTCAGAGGATTTGAACTGCCAACCCTGCACCTCTCTTAACCTTAACCACATACTGTATACCTTAGCATCCCTATTCTGGGGGGGGCGATCATTTGGTGAAAATAGCTGACATACAAGCTCACAACGCATCGCAATGCTTTTTTAGTTTGTAGATTGACTATTTTCTGCAAAGATATTTGGTGTTGAGGGAAAAAAGGACTGTGTCTAGTATAGACCGCTGGGGAACTCTAGTCAACAAAGTACTGTATACAGTGTAGGGTTTAAGTGTTATGGCAGCTGTGGCTGTTCGGGGTCCAGCAGTGAACAGCAGCTTGACTTCTTATAATCCCAAGGAAGCAACGTTTTCTGCTGTAGCGTTTGTATTTTTCTTTTTAAATGTTTATACACATTGATGTATTTTGAATATTGTGGTCACTACAGTCTCAAATGGGATCAGTTGACAAAAAAGTTTGGAAACCTCTTGCTCACATGAATGCCCCATTAACACTGGCCTTGCAGGCATAGAGGAGAAGAAAATGTTGTTTTTATGCTCTTAGGTGGGAACATATGAAAATGCTGCAGGGAGAGAGAGAGAGAGAGAGAGAGAGAGAGAGAGAGAGAGAGAGTGAGAGACATTAAGAGAGAGAGTGAGAGAGAGAGCAGTGGCTACACAAGTATTAGTCTTTGTCTGCAAGAAGTAGCAATGCTGAGCTCAGGCTATTTCTGGCCCATGCAAGCACACATGCACACTCATGATGACAGCATGCACATGCGCATACACACATGCACTCACATATTTGTGTCATTGCCTTTCTACAGCCATGTAAGCACCATCAGTGAGGCATGCGGTCATTAGTCAGTGAATATCTCACCGCCTATGTCATTCTCTTCTTATCTGACTTATCTCCATCTACCCCATAAAGACCCACATTGTCAAGCAGAGAATGAGACTCCTATGCACCTTCCTCTTTCATCACCGAGTGATACTGATCCGCATTGATCTGTATACGAGGAATCCTTCCCGCCTGTTTGTTTATACACAACTGACCGCATAAATGTCAGGAGGAAATGTCATAAGGTGCTCTACTTTCATTAAGACAAAACAGCTCGGAAAGGACCTCTGCGATAATCTCCAACAGAACCGCGAAGAGAGCAAACGATGTCTGCCGTCTGGCAGTGATGGAAACAGTTGCAGGGCTGCGAGTGGGATGTTTGTAACAGTAGAGCATAAAATGCATTGTGATAATTATGGAGAGAGTGACCCAGTTGTGTGTGAACAGCAGTGGGACCTTAGGGCAGGAGGCATCATTCACAGGGCAATCTCTGGTTCATGGCTCATAATACCAAGCCCAGTCACGGCCATTGCACCTACACAGTCAATCACTTGAACCCCAGCAATCCCTATTCTGGGGGGATCGTTCACCAAAAATAGCAGAAATTTAGTGTAGAGTGAAAAAATAGCATACTGTATGTGCAGTTGCAACTCAGGACCGTTTTACTCAGTATAAGGGTTTAATTGGTTATGCCTAATTTGATACTTCATCGTATGATGGTGTCATCAATAGCCTATCAATGTGTCATGATGTGATGCATTGTGAGCTTGTAGCTATTTTCACTATTTTAGAAAATGTTTGCAAAGTTTCACCTTTAGGCATCCCCAAAATAGGTATGCCAGGTTGAAATTGGTTAAATTACAGTACAGTACAAACTCCAGATTTTGCTGTGTATGCACAGCTGCACCAGGTTCGTCTGATGCTCACACAATTGTTGGCTACGTTGCTTCTACTCGACACACACAACCTATAACTACTACTCAGACACTATAATTAAACTAGCGCACTAATTATAGCGCTTCATTTGTTATTATTCACTTTAAAAGGCCTTAGACTCTAGCCAGTTATCTACATTGTTGACTGTTATACGTATATGACACTCAACTCAACACACACACAGACAACCCATGACTATACTATTCTGCCTCTCAGACACTATTGCTTTTGATCTTATGACTTGTGTTGATCCTATATACCATTATGTTGCATCACATCAACAACTAACTAATATCATAATTTAGTACTGTATCACTGAGACGCGTTCTTTGTATCATGCCTGTGCCCTGTATAGTGAGGCAGGCCTCATTGTTTGCCGTGCAACAGCAGCAACGTACATGCCCGTTTGAGTCTAATTCATGCTCCGTCCATACAATGGCTTCGTAGACCAAAAATAGCCGATATATAAGCTCACTTATTAGATCTACTAGGTTTGGTCCATGACACTGTCATGCAACAAAGTATAAATCGGGCTTTACAGCCCACTGGCTGTATTTAAATCTGTGAAGGTGAGGTACTGTATGTACCCAGGACAGGGTCTCGTCTCAGCCCCTCCCATGTGGATTCACCCCTGGTCTGGGTTGGAGCTGGGCGATATGACTTCAAACCAATATCACGATTATTTCAAACTTTTGCCTCGATTACGATGTATGAACAATTGTTTTTGCACACCACCATTGTACAGTGAAGTATAATACAGTGCTTTATTTATTTTTTCAGACTAAGCGATGTAGTCGATTAATTACAAAAAATCTATTTGTGTCTATTTGTTGATATACAGATTGTTTTTACAAACCTGCATCTCGATTATTCGATTAACCTACTAGTAGTACTAGTACATGAGCAAGAGTAAGTAAGTTGGTTATTGGTTCTAAATATCGGTTTCGATATGTTTTCAGTTAATTGCCCAGCCCTGGTCTGGGTACAGTGGAGTGGCTGTGCACTCTCCACAGGCAGTAATAGAGGTCGTGAGGGTTAATACTGCCATCATTCCCCCTGTAGTCAGCAGTCCCCCCCTCTTCCTTGTTCTCCTACTCCTTCACACTGCTCCACTCCCCCTCCATTCGTCCATAATGTTAGACTGTGTGATCTGCCACCCCTTCACTCCTCCACACATTACCGCCGTCTCATGTCTCATCAGTCCTACCGTAACACACTGAAAGCTTCCCTTCAGCTGTTTGTTACCACCTTGTTCGCTTTGCTCGTGCCTCACATCTCTTCCCATATGTCTGTATTCTAGCAGACTCTCCCAGCCGTCTTGTCTGTCTGTCTGTACCAACAGCCCCCCGCCACACACACACACACACACACACACACACACACACACACACACACACACACACACACACACACACACACACACACACACACACACACACACACACACACACACACACACACACACACACACACACACAGATAGACAGGTCCCTTACACTCCCTTTTGTCTCCTTCCTCTTCTCCTGCCTGGTTTAAAAAAAAAGAAAAATGGAAAGAGTGGAAAAAACACAAGAAAAGCAGCGACAAGCATGCAGGCGGTAACCATGGCAACGCGTGCAGCTTGTCACCTCATCGTCCCTCGCCAGCCTTGGATCGGCTCAGTAACCGCCCCCACCCCCTGCACCCCCCTGTCTTTTCTCTCTGTTTATCATCCCTCCCTCTGTCTGTCTCGCTGTCTATCTTTCAGTGTTTTTCACGCTTTCCTCATCTCTCCATTCCTACCTCTATACTGTTTTTATGTTTTTTTTTTATAATTCTGCATGGCATGACCAGCAAAGGACCATGGGCCAGTGTTCATTCATCACTGAGTTCAAATCATCCTAGGCATGGGCGATACAACCTCAACTCAATATTGCTATCATTTGAACATTTTGCTTCGAATACGATTATTGAACAATTTGTTTCATTTAGATGTGAAAATAGTCAATCTACAAGCTCACAGCGCGTCGTGAGCTTGTAGATTGTAGATTTTCACAATCTTTGCATGCCACCATTGTACAATGAAGTATAATATAGTAACAGGCCTCAAGTGGTTAATCAGACTAATCAATTTAGTCGATTATAAAAACATCTATTAGAGCGTTTTCGTGTTGATTCGTTGAAAAAAAGAAAACCTTGCTTCACGATTACGTCGGTTATTTGTTCCAAATGTCGGTTTCGGTATAAGTTAAGTTAATTGCCCAGCTCTACCTCATCCCACTAAATGATAATCCTTAACTGGCTGCAGCAAGTGCCATCCCTCTGCCATGCCCCCCCCCCCCCCCCCCCCCACACCTCCATGTTGTGGACAGACAATCTCCCGTGGGTAATGTTCCCATCAGCAGGAGACCAAAACAACAAGGTAGCTGAGGCTTTTTTTCACCATGCAACATTAGGGAAGGGTAGATGTGTGTGGCCCAAAATCACTCTCCGAAAGACAGGATAAGGATTTACTATGTATCTACTATCTTCCTCTCTCTTTCTTTCACGTCTCCGTGTGGTATGTACTGTATGTGGCAGCGTGTACATAATGCACGTCTGAGCTTCTGCGTTAATGTCTGTGAATAAGTGCAACCGCTGGCTGCCGTGTATACTGTTATAGCCTAGTGATGTGCTGACATATGGGGGATGACAGTAATCGCACGTCCCCGATGTACCTCCGTGTTCCCCCTCCTGTCAGCCCCCCCGACCGTGCCAGCGGCGCATTAGAATCTGTCTGAATCGGAATCCGTCTCCTCCGCGGCGGCAAAGTGGATGCAGAGCACTGGAGTGTGTCACAGACCTCTGATAGACTGAAAGACACTGCAGGGAAGGAAGCAAAAAGAGCGCATGGCAGGGAGATGACATACAGAGCGGCAGGCAAAGCGCCCTGTGCATTCATATTCCCTCTGCCTGATTGTGTGTGTGTTTCTCAGAGAAATATTAATCTGCCCTTCTGCCCTTTCTGGCTAGATAAGTCCTCTCTCGCTCTCCCCCCGCTCTGCCTGTCTCTGTCCTTGTCGGTCCCTTCCCTGGCTTCCAGCTGCTGCATGCATCCAATTAAAAACACTGGTGATGACCTACAGGTTAATCAAGGGCATGCCCCCCCCTTACCTCCAGTATTATGATCCTCCCCTACACCCCTTCCTGCACACTCCAAGCGTCCTAGACTCTTCTCCCTCCTGGCTCTCAATCTGCGGAATGACCTCCTCCTCTCAGTCAGGACTGCAGACTCACTCCCTCTTTTCCGCCGCAGTCTGACCTCTTCAGACTCTACTTCAACCAGCACTCCTTATTCTTTGTATCACTTTAGTTGCCTGTAGATGCTAGCTAATACTATGCTGGTTACCTGCTTACATACGCATGTTATTGAGATAGACATATACTATTAGCTTGACCACACATGTTAAGCATGTTATTTCGATAGCATGTTGTTCAGACTGCTGCTATGTTTTGATGTTTAGATTGGCTAGTTTCGCCAAAGAGATTTGGTCTAGAAGGGACGAAGTATATAGAGCCCTGGGACCTCAGTCAGCAAAGTACAGTATAGGCAGGGTTTAAGAGGTGAATTGATTTCAATGCACTCTATTGACGTGACCATTTACCCTGTCGCTTGTTGACTTGGGTTCATGCCATTTACTCTGATATTGCACTTCATAAGTCGTTCTGGATAAGAGCCGCAGAGCGTCTGCTAAATGCCTAAATTGTAAATTGTCTTTCATGTCTACCTCCTCTATGCTTTGCATGCTCTCCCTGTTGATCCCTTTCACCTCCCCACCTCACACTTCCTCCCAATTTCCTGCTTGTCTGCGACTTTTATGTTCACCCTCTCCAATTTTCCTTCACTTGCTTCTCTCCTTGTATTTAGTGTGTGTGTGTGTGTGTGTGTGTGTGTGTGTGTGTGTGTGTGTGTGTGTGTGTGTGTGTGTGTGTGTGTGTGTGTGTGTGTGTGTGTGTGTGTGTGTGTGTGTGTGTGTGTGTGTGTGTGTGTGTGTGTGTGTGTGTGTGTGTGCAATATTCTTCTTCCTCTTCTCTCTCTCTTTAAATTTTCCCCCCGTGTTATCCCAGTGCCCTACAAAGCCCAAGCAAACGGCAACCATATCCACACCCTTCCCTTCGCAAGCCTCGAGGGAAGAATGGGCCACGTTCTTAAGTAAAAACTCCACGGAGCACACAGTTAAGGGGATTAGCTAAAAATAGATCGGAGCACGCTTTTCTGTCGCTCCTTGGCTTCATTTTCAAATAGACCCGTTTAGCTTTCTAGATGCATTTCAGGAAGATGTTTGCAGCGTGGGGGGGCTGCCTCGCCCTGATGCAACCCCCCCCCCCCTTTCTGTGTGTGCGTGTGCTGCCCCCCATTTAGTGGAGATTACAGTGTGTGTGAAGTGTGTGAGAGCAGGGGATGGAGCAGATTGCTGATCTGCCACTGTGTAATGGCGTGAGGCTGTGGTGTGGCTGCACCACATTGGTCCATAGCAGCGATTACCAACCTGTGGGCCAGGGCCCACTGGTGGGCCGTGAGGGTATTGTAAGTTGGCCCCCAAATAATTGACAAAAACATGATTAATGATAATACAACATTAATAATAAACGATGTAAAATTGAAAAGTCATGGTATATGGCATAAACGTTCTGCTCCACGTTCCCACAGCTCGAGCCATTTACTGCACTTTACATTGTTCACCTGACGTGCTGTCATTTGTTCATTCCATATATAATATTATTATTATATTTTTATATTGTGTATTTTTTCAAAGACACCCATTTTGATATGCATTAGGGTGGCCATGGACCCCCATTCGATAGGGATTTTACCTCTGGCACCCCAATCTACGCCATACAATCCTCAGTGTTATTTCAACTCTGAGACTGTACAAATGGAAGCAAATGGACCCTTTCCCCAAACCCAACGTTGATAACCAGTGGTCTGTTGCGAAGGGACACTAGGGATACTTAGCCTTATAAAACTATGTTTTAACTAAAAATGACCTTGAACTGAATGTTTGAACATGCCAATTGTTTCCCCTGATATCATAACTGCAATGTGACTACTTTCCTAGACAAGTAGACAGAATAATGGTTGTTTAATCTAGTAGCAATACCCGGCACAGTTGTGTTTGGTTAACACTGCTTTCAACATAAGCCTTCATTTAACATATTTGTGTGATGTCAGGAAATGTAAAAGCCTTTCATGAGCCCCAAGTGGATCAAGGCATCATCAAAGCTAAACTATTAGTCCCCTACTGCCAGTACAGTATACTTCCCCAGGTTAATACATAGTAGATAACAACTGATCACATGGAATTAAAGGGCAGCTTGTAACAGCAGTAAATGCTGCTGAAATTAGCACAGGGGAGAGTGCATGTAAATGCTATAAAATAAAATGAAATACTGTATACACACACACACACACACACACACACACACACACACACACACACACACACACACACACACACACACACACACACACACACACACACACACACACACACACACACACACACACACACACACACACACACACACACACACACACACGCTCTTGTGCCAAGGAATTTTGTGATTGATTGTCCTTTTTCCTTAGTTGAGCAATGGAGCTCTAAACTTTAAAGCACCTGCTGTAAGGACTGGCACAGCATGGCATAATTTAATGTTAAATTAAAATGCCCATGTCTCACCCTGTCAGAGCAGAGCGCAAACTCTGTCCTGGACCTAGAACTCAAGCTCAGACTCTAGGTTTTATGGTACTGTACCTTTATGGCAGTGTTTTTTCTTTTTGTCATGGACCCCCAAATCGATATGAACTTGAACATGGACCCCCATCTGAAAAGAGTTTGTGCTAGGAACCTTGTCCAAATGTGTCAGAAATAGTAGATAGATCTACAAGCTCCCAACGCGTTGCATTGCAACACATTGTGAGCTTGTAGATGGGCTATGTTTTAATGCCTGAAAAATACAATAGGGATTAATTGTTTAAACTGTTCCTCATTTTGCTGGGGACCCCCTGAAACCCTCTCAAGGACCCCTGGAGGAGAACCAGTGCCTTATGGGAAATTTGGTTTGCAGCAAGAAACACAATACCCATCAGATAAAAACATTAGGAGGTACAGTATATCATGATCACCCAGTGTTTAGAGAGACCTTCCTGTAATGGAACAGTGTCATGTTTGAGTCTCACAGCCGGCAGTATGGCAGCATGTCCTTGAATAGTATGTCCTCAGTGAATGTAGTTTGCTCTTGGGGAGGAACATAGCTGTCAGGTAGGCTACATGTAAAATAAGTAGGAAAAACACATATGACACGTTGTGAAATGTTCAAATATTCAAATACAGTACGTGGCCAAAGGACCTTTTAGGATTGAAGGGAGAGGCTCTGTTACAGTTGAAAACAACGTTTACGACACACAATGGGATAAATGAAGATGGAGTCTTCCTCATGGACTGTTGACACGGGCAAACAGTGACTACACACTGACGCAACATCTGAAAGCCCGCTCTTCCCCCTGGCTGACACACGGCTGTTGGTTTTCCATCCGAAGCCTAATGAGGGGCTGTGTTAGCATTCAGGAAACGGTAAAGCTCGACGACAGCTCTTCCCATGTGGTCTCTTTGTACTGCTTGAGATTGTCCTTAGGCACACTCTCTCAAGCGGGCGCCAGATTTGGTGTGCAAAAGAAAAAATAGAATACCAAAAAAGTAAAATAATGCACCCTCAAAAAGAGCATTTGAACTGCCTTTGGGAAGGAAATTATCAGAAGAATTTGAGTTTGAAAGCAAGCAGCATGTCCCCCCCCCCCCACACACATAGAAAATAAAGAAAGAAACCACTTACACAGCATGAAAACCACATGCACATGCAGCACACACCCTATACTTTAAGGGACATTTTTAACTGGGCACTATTTCAGACAACTGTTCTCCGGCACTTTTATGACACTCCCTCGCTTAAATCAATTACAAGGAGCAGCAGTGGCATGAAGGCATCAGCGGTAATAACCCACGGGGCCGCAGTGCCTCGCAGAGTGAGAAGTGATTAATGAAAACCATACTGATTGGAAGCTGCAAAAAAAAGAAGGAAAAAAATATCACCAGAGTTGGACTCACACAGTCAAATGAGGCATATACTGTACTCCCAAATGAATATGAGGGAAGAAAAAAATTGCCTGGGATTTTTCGGCTCCTCATTGATTGCAGGTAAACTATGGGTCACTGTGTACCATTAGAATGACATGTCAGCGACACATCTTCGCTTCCCTTTCTTCTCCCACAAAGACAACAGTGTTGAGACAATGTTGCAGGGTTTTCTCTTCCAGCCCTGCAACCTTTAATGAGGTTGCATGTGGCCTGATTATTAAGATAGATCAAATTCTCTCATCTGCATCATGGTGACAATATTTCTTAACCCTTGCACTGTTGACTGAGACCAATCCCCCCTCACCTGATAGCTCCGTGTGTGAGTGTGTATGTGAATGAGTGATTCCAGAGCTAATCTTGCACAGCGCTAGACACATCAAGCCCAAACTGTTTGTACACGCTAGTAGAGCAAGGAAGACACTCCACAAATATGTTTCCAATCCGTATGCAGGTGATGAAGTCATTGCCTGTACCTTGAGGCCGTGTGTCCAAAGCCTTTTTCCTGAGCCCAACGTGTCTACATGTATATCCCTTCACCCCATTGCCCCATCCTTTTTCATACGTGTCGTGCACACAACCCCCACATGATCCAGACAGAAAGAGGGAGGTACGGAGTGCCCCCTGAAGGAAATGTGCACCGCACCTCCTGTCTATAGTAGTTATCACTGTTTCCTGTTTGACATTTACCTCTCACCTCAAATCACAGCCTGACACAATGCGTTTCCCAGGGTTTGGGAAGAAGGTTACAAGTGTGATTCGTAACAGATTGCTAATAGTTGTGCATGTAGTTGTGATCAGCAACCTAATCTCAATAATTTCAGCATGCGGTTAATTAGTAATCTGTAATTATCTGTAACTCTGAATGTAATCCTCCCTGCCATGGTGTTTCCTGAAGGGGGATGATGTATAAAAGGAACATTGCTGTGAGGGCTGCTCTTGGCAGAGATGGCTTTCATATCCAGACGCTCTCCGAGTGGACTGTTACTGACTGTCACTATCGTTCTGTCTAGCTGGACCCAGACAACACCGGTTTCATCGCAGTGGAGAACTTCACCAGCTTGGTGGAGCACCATGAACTGCAGCTGGACCCAACCAAACTGGACATGCTGTTCGCTCTGGTCCAGAGCAATGAGGACGGACAGGTGTGCTACCAGGAGCTTATTGAGCTGGTGAGTGGAAAGCAGTGAAAAAAAAGTGTGTGTGTGTGTGTGTGTATATATATATATACACATACATATATACACACACAATACATACTGTAGTTTATACGTATATATGCAGCAATATTATTTAATACATACACATATGTACAGTATACACATACATACATACAGTAATTATTTTTTATTATATAGTACACACACACACACACACACACACACACACACACACACACACACACACACACACACACACACACACACACACACACACACACACACACACACACACACACACACACATACATACTGTTACAACAACTTCAACTTCATATTATTTACACATTACAGGTTTACAGGTATAAAACTGTGGGTGAAATGATTTGAGTGCAAGCTAAATGGGAGGAATAGGTGTAAAAAATACCAAATATCGACCAAATATCAAATATTCATAAAGTTTGTAATAAAGACAGAGTTCCTCAGTTTCTTGTGCAAATAAAAGATATATCAAATAGCAGAATATATCAAATATGCATAACATTTATGGGAAATGAGAGTATCTACAGTCCTTTACTGTACAGTGTAATGGGAGCATGTAAGACTGAAATGGCGACAGGTCTCAGTGCCTATTCAGCAGCCTG
The DNA here is from genome assembly GCF_963454915.1 of Gymnoscopelus microlampas. NCBI lineage: Eukaryota > Metazoa > Chordata > Actinopteri > Myctophiformes > Myctophidae > Gymnoscopelus > Gymnoscopelus microlampas. The sequence continues at coordinate 25,686,469 of NC_139951.1, read as the reverse complement.
ATGGCCCGACTGTGGAAAGTGTCCCTTGTCTGTTCGTTCAGCATTTGATATTGCGGTATCGCCTGCCTGATGGTAACAGCATGAACAGATTGTTGCTGGGGTAGTAAGTGTCTTTGACGATCTGCTTAGCCTTGGCTACGCACCGCTTGGCATAAACAGTACTGTATGTCTTGGAGGGAGCGAAGCTCAGTTCCGACCCTGTGCTGAGCCGTCCGCACCACCAACTGTATCGCTCTGCGTCCGAGGCCGTTTGCAGTGATGCAGGACTCGTCAGGACACTCTCGATGGTGCTGCTGTAGAACGTCCTGAGGGAGCGTGCTGAATTTCATACGGTACATCTGCCTTCAGCAGCCTGAGGCCGTACAGATGTTGGACCCTTTTCACCAGGTGTGCGGTGTGGGTTTCCCATGTGAGGTCCTCAGAGACGTGTAAGCTGGGAATTCAAGTCACTGACCCTTTCCACTGAGACACCGTCACATGGGGATGGGTGCGTGCTCTCTTCTCTCTCCTGTTCTCTCCCGTTCAGCTCCTTGGACTGACTTTTTGGTCTGGTTTTTCTCACTATGTATCACTGTGTCAGTGATCTGACCTCATGTAGGCAGTCTCATCATTGCTGAAGATCAGGCACATCATGATGATGATGATGATGGAGCTGAGTGCATAGCCACACAGGGAGTAGAGGAGAGTTCTCATCGCACATAGCCCTGAAGGGCTCCTCTGCTGAGGGTCAGTTGCACATGGTTGGTCGGGTGTAGTAGCCTGGCATGCCCAGACTAATATCACTGCGTAGAATCTGTGTGGAACCTGCATTTCCGAGGGACAAATAAAAAAAATGCCTCTGGTGATAAACCCGCCCCATATTTGCATACTGGGCCCTGATTGCTCCCTCACAACTTCGGAGGGAGAGAAATCCAATCTCTATTGAGAGGGGCCAGTCCTAATCTGCCACGGGCATTTTTTTTTTGCAATGGCAGATTTGTCTGGAACCAGGCTACGGGTGTAGGCCCATGAGCTTGGTAGGAATTATTCTGCTGAATGCCGAGCTGTTAGTCCACACACAGCATCTACACACCACAGTTTTTCACCTGCAGGTGAGAAAGGGCAGTGTGAAGAAGAGCCATTGCAATTGCATTGTCAGTAGATCTATTTTGCCATGGGTCCAGTATAGCAGGCAACAGTGAAATAATTAAGTCCCTCACCAAACCTCTCCAAAGCATTTGCTGACAATTGAGGTGATGGCGGCAGGTCTCCAGTCATTCTGACAAGTTATCTTGGAGTGCTTAGCGACAGGCAAAAATGTTGGACATCTTGCAGCCCGCCTGCCAGCTGGTCCACACTGTGTGGACGCAGCCCAGGGCCTGCGGCCTCGCGGATGTTCACCCACTTGAAGGCTTTGCACACGTCAGCCACTGAGATAATGTAGGCTGCCTGGCCTCCTTAGGTGCAGTGGTGGAAAAAAGTTCTCAAATGTTTTACTTAAGTAAAAGTATCAATACTGCATTGTAGGAAAAAAAAAGTCCGGAATTCAAAATGTACTTAAGTAAAAGTACAAAAGTATTGGTGTCAACATGTACTTAAAGTACCAAAGGTAGAAAGCACTCATTATGCAGAATGCCACATTTCACAAGTTTTCAAATGTATAAAAATCTTTTGAAAATAGCAGATCTACAAGCTCACAATGCAACGCATTGTGAGCTTGTAGATCGGCTATTTTCAAATAACCCATATATATATAGGGCTGAAGTGGTTAATGCATGTTTTGTAATAATAATCAAAATCTACAAAGTATCTAGTAACTAAAGTTCTGAAATAATTGTAGTGGAGTAGAAGTATAATATTTGCCTCTGAGATGTAGTGGAGTAAAAGTATTGAACATTGGAAATACTCCAGTTAAGTAAAAAATCCTAAAAAGTGTACTTAAGTACAATACTTCAGTAAATGTACTTAGTTACTTTCCACCACTGCTCAGGTGTTGCTATCCCCGATTGGTCGGTGCTGTTTACCTTGAACCGAGCAGAAAATGTATTCGGCTCACCCAGAGGGAGGGCGAGGGGTTTGCTACACAGGTGGCTCTGCCTCTGACGTCTGTTATTATTATCTGTAACCTTCGCCACATACTCCTCACCTTATTTTCTGTTGAACTGATCTTCCACTTTATTCTTGTACTCCCACTTGGCCTTTGTGACAGTTCTCTGGAGGTCAGAGAGGCATATCAATAAACCTGGCTTGGTCCAGGAGCTGTAGGTTATGTCATGAACATGAAGTGCCGTCGCCACCGTCGCCATTAATCCACAGTGTCTGGTAGGGATATATTCGAACTAACTGGGTTAACTTGGAACGCCATCTGTGCACTTTCTGATCCAATTCCAAATCCTGTGACTGTAAGAGTTTTTTTATTTGCTGATATGTACTTGCTGATGTTATTCTCAGAGGTGTGCTGGAACAACACACACACACACACGACACACACACACACACACACACACACACACACACACACACACACACACACACACACACACACACACACACACACACACACACACACACACACACACACACACACACACACACACACACACACACACACACACACACACACACACACACACACACACACACACACACACACACACATACACGTGAATGCAGATGACTAAACAAAACACAATACATGATAACCACAATAAAATCATAATCCATATAAGCAAGACAAAAGAAATTGCACACACACAAATACACAATTGCACATTCTGGCACGTGCACAAGGGGAACACACATTAACGCTGAGAATCCCCTGGGATCCTTGGTGTCTCTGAGTACAAACTGTGCTACTGAGGTTCACCAAACGTGGTGAATCCCAGCATGCACGCACGCGCGCACGCAATGCATTAACACCACACATGAGAAGGGAGAAGTATAGGTGCATTAAATGATATGCCCAAAATATACGTCATTAAATGTCAGACAATGGCAAATTCGTACACATGCACACGCACGTCCGTAATTTTAGAAAGGTTAAAGAATTGATTCTGCACCCTCCAAAGAGAGCAAGTAAGCTTTACGCTGGCAAAATTGACCATACTATCGGAAGTCTGCAGTTCCAGCAAAGGGAGGCTCATTCACTCCAATTAAAAATATTGATAAATCCACATGATGTACCACGCTAGTGAACGCCCACGTGAAGTGGACTCACAGACAACTGTTACAGTACACATTCTGATACTGATACTCCTGATAGGAGTAATCTTCATAATCTTCACTTGCATCTCTGTAATCCCTTAACTACACCAGTGTTTCCCAAACAATGGGTTGGGGACCCATTGTTATGGGTAGCAAGTAAATATCCCTTTTCTTTTACGTTTCCTACACATTTCTTTTTTTTCCCAAACATTTCTCCAAAAAACAAAATAACGTTTTTTCAATAACTTTCATTAAAAAATGAATCTAACGTGTCTGAGCTGAGCAACACTTTAGGGTTCTTTTTGAAATTCATAAAGGAACAGCCCTGATTCTCACAGATATGAGCACCTTCCTCTGCTCCTTGCAGCTGTATACGGTTGAGAGGAGCGTGATTAATTCAGCGCAATGCAATTCCAGGCATATTTTCACTTCCTTAAGCTCTATTTTTCTCTCTCTCTTTCTCGTTCTCTCTCCTCTCTTTCTTTCAAATGTTTCTCCCTCGATAGAGCCCAGGGCTGTTGTCTCAAGACCACATTTTGATGGGCTTGGTCTCGCCTACAATTGTACTCATTCTTGACTTGGTCTCAGACCAGAGGAGTCAGGATTTATTTTTTCTAATTTCTCCAAAGTTGGCTACTGCATCTTGAAGAGATTTCTTCTTCTTTTTAATACAGACATTTATATACAGAGTTTATACAGAGTATGTAGCAGGCCCAATGTTCTCATCATCAGTAGCAGTGGTAAGGCGTTTAGCACTCTTGTTTCTCATTATACCCGATTCTGAGCTTTTCCAAAATCAATAAGATATAATTGCAACTGTAAAAGTCTTGGTCGGGAATACATCACTACTTTGTCTTTGTCTCTTATTCCCTTTATTACATTTCTCTCTCTGTCTTCCTCTCCTCCATCCTTGAGATCTGTCCGTGGTTTTGTAATGAAGGCTGTTCGGTTTGGGGCACGTCCAAGTTCCTCAGGTCTCTGCCTCCGAAGAGAAAAATACACTGCGGTGCTCCCACACTGACATTTCAGCTTACCTCCCTGCTTGTTTTGCGGATCTGTACTGCTCTCCTTGAAGGTTTTTTTCTCCCTCTGAACCATCTAATTTTAATGCCTCCTCTTTTTAACCTCACTCATGAAGACCTCAGACCTCCTTTCCTTCTCTCACTTGTACCAAACTCCTCAGCAGCATAAGTTATTATGTGAAGGGGTTGGGAGGGGGTCACTCTGCTTTGGTATCCGAAGGCATCAGAAGACACGCTTTTAACATTGCCTGTCAGCCAAATGCAAATTGGCTTCGATCAGCCCAGCGCTGGCAGTAGCAGGCAGTAATCTGAGGTAATTTGAGTATGCCCCAACCTAGGAGAGATATCGACCCTCTGTGTCTGAATCGCCAAGATTTGTCTCCGTGCCCATATGTGCAAACCCCCATCATGCACCTCCCCACCCACAAGCGCACACAGACACACAGACACACAGACACACACACATACTGTACTGTACTGCATATATACTGTACATATAGTACAACTCTATACCCACACACACATAAATGCATGATCGCCCATGCCTCCTTTCTCCGTAAGCATGCAGTTAGCATAAATTACCTATACAGACACTCTCGCTCACATGCAATGAAAGACCAATACAGATGGACGTATTTCTCTCCCTCTCGTTCTGTCTGTCTTTACACACACACACACACACACACACACACACACACACACACACACACACACACACACACACACACACACACACACACACACACACACACACACACACACACACACACACACACACACTCACACACACACACACTCACTCCCATTGATGCACACAAGTGCTTCTGGTGCAGACTTGCTGACTAATTTCGATTGGTATACTGATGTGAATGGTCTCTCGGTGTCTCTCTTTCTCTGTGTCTCTCTTTTCTCTGTGACGCGCCTTTCTTGTGCAAACCTATACAGGCTCTCTCTTTCTCTCTCCCTCTCTCTCTCATGCGTTTCTTTCCCCAGCTCACTTTTCTTGTTTGCCCGTGTGACACTGCCCTTTCTCCCTGTTTTTCACTCTGCTTCCCTCACCCCTCTCTCGCTTTTTGCATCCTTTGCCACAGCTTTTCCTTATTCCTGTGTGGGCGTCTGATCTTCCCCTTGCACTCCTCCTCTCCTCCTCTCCCCCTCTATTCCCATTCCCCTCTCCTCTCCAGCCATTTCGTCCTTCCCAATCTCTCTCTTTCTATCCCCTCCCCCTCTCTCTCCCACTAGGGAAGACACCATGGCATAGACAGTATGTGACGGATGACATTGGTATTTTGAGTTAGAAAGTGCAGCGCTGCCATTCTATTATCTCCTGGATCTACGGTCTGCCGTCTGGTTTGAGTTAGGGCCCGGCTCCCAAGATGGAAAACCCCTGTCCGGGAAGATCGACTAGTGTGTAGTGTGTGAGATTCAGAGTGTGTGTATGTGCATGCGAGTGTGGCTATTTCTCCATGCCCTGTAAATGTGCTGTTGTGATTTAGAATCCTCTGTTGTAATCCTGATCGCTCTCCTCTATTCGGAGGTGGTGACTGGTCATTCGATTGATTTACCCTTCTGCAAGCAAGCGTGAGCTTGGAGAACAAGATGACACCAAGGCAGTGTCACACAACATGTTCTAAAGTTTAATAAGCACACATAAGAATACATACATTTGACTATGTGACCGAAAGACATGAATGATACAGAAGTAGGCAAGATAGGACGTTATTTAATTTCAAGCTTTTTTCCCCACACTATGCCTTTTTGTGCAATATATTTCTTAAATGTGATGAAATATTATTTAAACAAACACATTTTTGATCCATTTAACAAAGGTATAATATATTTTCCCCAGGACCACCTGTAATTATGCCACAGTTGAGAAACTCTGTTCTAGCAGATGATGATATTTACGTCAACAGGGACATCCTGTATACTATGGCATGCAGTATCTTGAGGAGAATACATGGTATCAGAAACACATCTTAAGTGTGATTACGTACAGTATAGTTATGTATATGTCATAAGATATACACATATTAGGATGTGGGTCAAGTGTGTGTGTGTGTGTGTGTGTGTGTGTGTGTGTGTGTGTGTGTGTGTGTGTGTGTGTGTGTGTGTGTGTGTGTGTGTGTGTGTGTGTGTGTGTGTGTGTGTGTGTGTGTGTGTGTGTGTGTGTGTGTGCGCGCGCGCGTTTGTCTTTCTACAGCATGCACCTATTTTCCTTATTCCCCACTTAGTCTTTGATGCAACTTTAAGAATGTAGCATATTTGATCATATTTACGTTACATTTACACTACATTATTCATTCTTTTACCACCCCATAGCGTCCATATATAGATAGATCAATAGTTCTCAAGCCCTTTTTCATCTCCAAGCCGTTGTGCTGCACATTCCACTCCGTGTTTTTAATGTAGGTCCGACTTTTTAAAAATGTTCTTCTGGCTCGGTGAGCTTTTGAAACTATTTGTCTGTGGTGCCTGTCATGGACTGTGTGGGTGCAAAATGTCTCTCAGCCACACACTGATTCTGGGGGATGTGTTTGTGTGTATAACAGCATTTGACATCTTTCAGGTTAGTCATGCAGACTTATCTGAGCTAGAGAACTCCATCCGCTCAGCCGGAGGGCTGAATAAGTAGCACGCCACTAAAGCATCTTCTCCTGGGACAGCGTGTACACACACACACACACACACACACACACACACACACACACACACACACACACACACACACACACACACACAATCTCTCTTACTCTCTTCTACATACAGTATGCACATACCGCATATACCTAGACATATAGAATTATGCAAGCATGAATACATGCATAAACTCTCCATCTACACACACCTTTGCATAAATGCTATACTTATCCAAAGTTGTCTTATTGTATAGTGTATCAATGGGTGGTTGTTGGGTGTCTACTCCCGGACACTTTAATAGGTCATACTAGCACTTTAGTAGGGTTCAGAATCAGATCTGTGACATTTTTTAAGTACATATAGTAAGTTATGTCTCGTCATATATAACATAGATACTAGTTACATAGTACATATATTATGTATTCAAACAATGTAAATCACAAAACGTTTTAATTTGTTATTCATTTCAAAACTACCACTCAACAATTAATCATGACATTTTATCCTTTTTTTTTTTACATATATATATATATTTTTTTATATTTGTTATATTATATTATCATTTATTTAATTAAAACAATGATACAATCTCGCAAATAAATCTTGAGTTGTAGTATAAAATTAATAACAAATGAGAACATTTCATGAATTACGTAGTTTGAATACGTAATCTATGTACTATGCAACTATCACTAAGGCGAGTCATAACTTACCATATGTACATAAAACCCATTAGTATCCACTGTACGTTTTCTAATGAGATCGTGTTGCAAATGCAGACTGAAACAAACCTTAGTGTATGCTCCCACATCTGCATGCACTTGCACTCACGTAGAATATAAGGTGTCTGGTGGTCTGCCTAACCTCGAACACTACAGCAATCTGCACTTCAGAATACAGAAGTACATTCACACTTAGTTCCTCCATCTAGCACTCATCTCCCAAGACGGCTGGCACTTGCTTTGGATCCAGCGACACATTTCCACTTAATTACATCTCAGACTCGGAGCAAGCTGAAAAAGAGAATCACTCATGGTGTCTAAGTTCACACATGATAACTGTTGTAATATATATGAGCTTGACCACTGTGCACAATCTTATAGCTATGCTTAATCACCATTAATCAGTGTAATAATATTTAAAGATGTATTTTTCTCCTTACTAAATACTGTCTGCCCAGTATACAGTTTGTGCTGCATCGGTCTGTTTCTGTGCCTGTCCTTATATATTCCAGCTCGGTTTGTACTAAGCACTTCTTTATTTATAGTTGATATAACCTCTTAACTTTCTTATTAGCTAAATCTTGTGATTAATAACTAGAGAGTTCTCTTCTGAACCACCTCTTCTGGGAGAAACTCCCAGAACCATATTTCCGGGCTCCCTTCCATCCTTTCCAACTGGGCTTTGCTGCGTTCTGCAAGCTGTGACCTCCACCAACCCATCCAAACCCTAACAAATGTATATCTTCTCTGTGAGAGCTTAATAAACTTTAGAAAATGACGTGTGACACTGCCATGCTGTCGTCTTGTTCTCCAAGCTCACGCCTGCTTGCACAGGGGTAAATCAATCGAATCACTAGTCACCACCTCTGACTAGAGGAGTGACCAGGATCACAACAGAGGATAAGTAAATCACAACAACTGTCAGAGCTTTCAGGAGACGTGCCAGTCTGTGTGCAGAGGGCAAACTAGGGACACGCGGAGTCTGTGCATTCCTAGAGTATGTGTCATGTGTAATTGTCCAAAGAAAGAATAACGCACATCCTCCGTTTCTTGGTGCTGAGCCAAACTGCAAAAACAGAATCATGAAAAACAAGATGGGGGGGCTTGCAACTGACTTTTAAATGCTCCAAATTTTATTTACGGCAAACAGCAGCAGATACGACGTTTCAAGTTTGAAAAGAAAATGCTGCGAGGACTGAAACATTATATCTGCTGCTGTTTGCCTTAAATCTAATTTGGAGCATTTAAAAGTTAGTTGCGAGCCCTTTTCATCTTTTTCATGTGTGATTGCACATATCAATTTCTTTAAAGAGAGCACCCTCGATGCTATCATGTACCAGTCATGCAAATAGAAGAAGTGGGTCATTGTTTTCATTCGAGGGTAATTTGGCTAATGTGCATTGCAGAACAGGAGTTCTGCAGATGTTGGGTATTCTCTTTGTTCTGCCTCAATCAAATTGAGAGAAGTTTATTTGAGGCCAATGTTTTACCTCTGTTCTTTACCATTCCTATTCCCTCTTGTAAAAAAAAGTTTTGCTTGCAAAATGCTTTCTCCTTTTCAGAAGAGACCCGTTGTGTGACATTTAAAGCGCAAAAGTGGATTAGGTTTAATGTCCAAGTCAAAGGACTGCCAAAACACCTGTATCCCTTCAGGTATTGGCTGTCCACTACCCGGGTGTTTGTGACATTTTAACGGCTATAACGTGGTCGTTAAAGGGCTATTGGTTGTAAAGATTTCAGTTATAGCCTCTTTGGCTGCATTAAGTGTCCACAGTAGTGCATCACTAGAGGATACGGATGCAGCCCATTAGCATCACTGTCACGGGTGGCAAGCACCAACACACACAACCCCACATAATCATGTTTTGTGCACACACACACACACACACACACACACACACACACACACACACACACACACACACACACACACACACACACACACACACACACACACACACACACACACACACACAGGTGTACTAACATATGTGACACTCAGTCAGGAGACATTCCTCTAGATGGGTTGTCGGCTAAAAGTTGTGTACTTTGCCTAAGTGTCCAATAGGGAAGGTTTTTCAGTTTTTAGCCCATGATGATTAAACCATGAAGGAGGGTTATGACTATGGGCTTGTTGGAGGATAGACGTAGATTCATATTTTAAAAGGATTTGGCCAGAACATAAGTGGAGAATCTGGGTCAGGGGAGACTCAGAGAAGTCACTGCTGAGAACCACAGGGGTTTGGATTCTACTGTATGTGGATCTGTGTGTATGAATGTGTACAGTACAGTACTGTATGCTTGTGTTGTAAGCAAACAGTACTGTAACAAAATACAGTTTTTAAAGGTGTGCGGATCCTGTTAACAACTTTGTTTTTTGACTACAGCATGTGGAGACTGCTGAGGTCCAAGCTAAACCAAACATGGTTTAATCAGTCTTAGTACATGCTTAATCATTTAGTACCATTAATTGAATGATTTATTTGCATATTTGCCTTTTGGAGTCCACGCCTTTGTGCAGTGCTTGCTTGCATGTGTGTGTATGCCTGTGCATTGTCACGTGTGTGTGTGTGTGTGTGTGTGTGTGTGTGTGTGTGTGTGTGTGTGTGTGTGTGTGTGTGTGTGTGTGTGTGTGTGTGTGTGTGTGTGTGTGTGTGTGTGTGTGTGTGTGTGTGTGTGTGTGTGTGTGTGTGTGTGTGTGTGCCTGTGCCTGTGTGTCTCAGTGGGGTATGTAGTGGGGTATGTACTGTACATGTCGTTAAACAGATATGGAGTTACTGAACTTGATGGAACAGAGTCGCTCTGATTTAGAATAAACCAAACTCAAGTTTGTGTACTCAACGCTGCTGTTGAACGGCCCTTGAATTTTTCCAACTGTCATTAGAGTTTCCCCAGTATTGAGCTTAAAGCTATTGACCATGTGGTGCGGCTAATTAAGCCATCCAGGACAGCAGCTAGAGCTGAGAGCAGCATGTGCAGTGAGACCACACACTGCTTCGAAGAAGCAGAACCCCCCCCCCCCCCCCACCCCCACACACACACTCAAACCGCTGTCAATTAGGCCGTTCAGCTGTTCTATCTGTTCTATCTTTAGCTCTCTTTTTCGCTCTTACCCTCAGGATCAATTATCCTTGGCAGACTTTGTCTCGTAAGGAGACCTCCTTGGTTACGAGGCCTTGTTGATGGCCGAGACCGAGTGGGAGGTTTCCCTTGGCTTGTTCGGACGTGATGTGATTTCCTGCATGCTCCCTGCTTCACAGTGCGTCTGCACTGTTTTCCCAAGCCTCAACCGTCAATGTCTACTTCATCTCGGTGGCTTATATGCACTTTATTGTCTGCCTTCCTCCCGCCCCTCTCCCCATCCCTACTTCAAAGGCTTACTAATGCTGTCTTTAGATGTGGCGGTCCCACATGTTGCTAGAATGACAACTGTGTCTGACCGTGTCTCTGGGGAACGTTCTGGAGCGCAAATCTTGGAGAGTAGCAAATCAAACCGGGGAAAGCACTGCAGTGCCACGACATGAGAGGGAGCAGGTGTTTTCAGTGAGAAAACACAGATAAACCACATTTGAAAATGCTGTCGTCATTTAGAGAAGAAGGCCTGTGGTGGAGGTAAAAAGACATTTCCTATACACTCACAGTCACTTCCCTTTTAGTACCACACACACACACACACACACACACACACACACACACACACACACACACACACACACACACACACACACACACACACACACACACACACACACACACACACCTCTCCCTGCCAAGTTTCTTGCCCACTGTGATGAAGACATTGAAAACAAGAAAAGGGGGATGTTGTACCTCCAGCCCATTTGAGTTTGTGTAAGCGCATTCAGACTGGTATCTTATTTTTCCGCTGCTTAATTTCCCTTTCCTCCCTCCTAATGCACCCTACCCTCTTCTTCTGCTGCTTTTCCTCGCAGCCTCACGTACAGTATAATTGCATTTGCCGGTCCTGATTTCCATACTAAATATGCTTCCCCGCCTTCCATGGGAGGGCCGACTGCATCGCTCGACTCCATGCTGGTTATCGCTATACTACAGGCCCTCACGCCCTCATTGTTCAACCACCAGCATCATCATAATTAACCGAAATGTGTCTCGAGGCATACTGCTCTGCCAACTTTAGCAGCGTCAAAACAGCTCAGCACTATTTCTGTTACTCCTAAATGATTTCTTTCAACAACAACAAAAAAAAAGCAAGAGACAATTAATTACTCCATTTGCGTACCAATTTGCGGATTATTTGCTCAATCATTTGTATAGTTTGTCTCTTGATTTGTTTCATTTATTAGCTTGTGTAGACATTGCCAACACCCCCAATTTCCCAAACCCCCCTTCTTTCAATATGCTCCCTGTAGTCTCCGGATGTAATGAGCATCCACACAGCTGTAGCTAACTAATGAATTATAGCTGGTGTGTTTTAGCTGGTGGGCTCTGCTTCTGCTGTCTTCGGGGACTCTCTGAGATGCAGTCTTTGCTACACTTGCTGAGCTTCCATAATGTCCGTGTAGGCTAACATCTCAGACGGTGACATAGTCGTACCCTTCAGCTCATCTGAAGTACATTCTGTTATTAATAGCAACTCTTGTCCTCCTTTGCGTCCCGCTTTTCTCCACCCTTTCCCTGGAAGCACACTTTTTTTTTAACAGTGTCATAGCATATCATAACCTAACAGAGATACAGTAACTGCTTAGTCAGGCATCTGTCCTGGTAGGACCTGAAATGGAAAAGCTGCCATTGCTTGTTTTAAGCTATCCCACAAATCCTCCCCTGAGGCATAGGTTCTTCCTGTTGAGTAAACACAGGGTAACAACTTGATTTTGCAACAGCTTTTTTTTTCAACCCATTTGTCAACACGATGGGAAATCTCTGTTAATATACAATCATAGTGTGTAGATATTTAAGGGGATATTTCGCCGATTTTGCATCAATTGTTATCTAGGTCTAGGACCCATAAACATGATCCTGGTGTGTTTTTTGTGTTTTATCTGTATTTTTAGATTTGTATCCATATCCTCAGAGACTATGAGTCATTTGACTCATAGTCTCTTTATCTCACCTTATTTCCTGACTACAATGTAGACAACACCCCCACGCAGCCTCCCCTCCAAACAAGGAAGGGCAGTGCCCCAAAGCATTATGGTCATTGTAGTAATGCAGCAGTCCAGTCAAACCCCAGTCAAACACACAGGCTTCTATATTTTTCTGGCCATAGGGTGCAAATTTCAAATGTTGCTACTGTTATCTACTACAAATATTATTAACATTGAGTGACTGTAGTAGTTCTTCTTCCAGGGGTGAAATGCTCCTTTAACAAAGATCTCTCTACTACAGTGTATGCAAGGTTAGAAAGTAAGGGATTACATGAAAGTGATCATTAATCAGTTACAGTTTCCAAGAAGAATGTGGTAATTGCATTACAGTTGGTGAATGATTGTGATCGCAAAAGAGTTACAGTTGAATATCTTGAAAGTAAAGTACGATAATTGTAAAATCAAAATTGATATTTCCTTGCTTTTATAAAGCATGATTTTTGATAGTAATGCTTTCCACAAGAAGAAAGTAGTCCCTGAAAAAAATCTTCGTCAGTCTCAATGTGCAGCTCAGCCTGTCATCCTTTGCAGTATGATACTGGCATAGAAATCTCACAAAATGACATTAAACCATACATTTGATGCTGTTTGAAGAATTAAAGCTACAGCTTTTTCATGCTGGTCACTATATTCCACTGTAAAGTAAGCTGTTGCCAAATACAGTCATTGAATCTTCATATTCAAGATATCCCGATTGGGGGTACAGTAACTAGTCCAATAGGAGTATTCTCAATACTAACATAGACTCCACCATTATCTCCACGATCAAGGTGTTGTTTTTGAGTGCTTCTTTTAAAGAAAGTATCATTTGTGTCTCACTCAGTGGGTCATGGTAGCCTGCAGGCTGCAGTGTTTCAGCTCAAGTAAATCTGGACTCTCTGTGATAACGGGGAACTCTCATCCATCTTCCCCACAATGCTTCTCTCCTCCCCATGAAACGGTTCCACTCAACAGAGTTAGTAAGGCTATGGCTTTACCCCTGCAAGGCAAAAACCACTTCAATAACCCATTTGTTCAAGTTGTCTGAGACTTCACCTGCCCTTGTCTCAGTCCTCAATCTTACTGATTTTCACTTTCTTCTCAAAAATATATATATACCATGTATTGTATTACTTTCTATCTCACTCTGATGGTGAATATTAATTTGGAGACCCTTTGGAGACCTGCATTGTAAAGTAAGCTGATCGAGGGAGAACCAAGTATCAAAATGAGATTTTCAAGTCTTATGTTCCTGATCACACTTTGGTGGAGAAAGTGATTATAGGTTATTTATGCAAGTTACTTGAGTCTAAAATGAATGTTTTTCAGTGACAGCCTACTACAGACATAATGAACAAAGAAGGTGAAAGTGGGTTTTATTTGGCCCTATTAGAACATGATTGCAGTACTCCTTTTATCACAGCAGGTTTCTTGGACTGTAATGGTGTAATTGCGCTAATTATCCCTATACCGACATATTTCTGGACCACTTTCAATCACCTTTTCCCATATAATGTCTTTATTAAAGTATAACTTATACTGACTGACCCTACCATACTTATGAATTAATTATGTACAGGACTTAATTAATGTACAGTATAAATACATGCTTAAATAGTTTTGATCAAATTACGAAGTGAGGCATAAAGTTTCCAAGATGTTAGTTTGTACATTTTAATGAGATCAGGTCATCCATAGCAAATACCATGTTTATAAGCCAGCCATTTACATAAAATACGACGTCAAAACCACTGGGAAACGTGAGAAGTCATTCCAATAGATGTTACAATTATGAAAAAAATTACTCTGTGATATCCTGAGTGTTAATTTTTTTAAAAGATATTTTTCTGCCTTTACTGATAGTACACAACAGAAATTGACCCGCAAGGGTCCATTTTTACACTCCCAGAGTTAAATTAACATTCAGAATTTTACACTGCACGGTAAAAAAAAAAAATAAGTCGCTCATACTCATATCTAAACCTGGCAGCCTGGCCAGCTTTCATCAGCCAGACTACTTGGAGTCTTGACTAATGACTGTGAGGAGTGAACCGCATTCACTATAGTTTTGAAGTAATTCATAAAGTCTGGTGAAATCAGCAGTTTGGTTCATCAGACATGCATTTTAACAGTGTTTTACGGTTTGACGCAGACCCATAACTCAGGTTCTGCAAAATTGCGTGGGCTTCCAGATCTGCTACCAATCTCCTGGTCATCCTCATTTTCGAGTTTTATTGGACTTGCCACTTTCAGCAGCGGAGTGATCATTCAGCACTGCTCGATTGCCAATGAATTATTTTGACCATCTTCAACATAAAAAAATAATAATAATTATATATATATATATTATATGTGTGTGTGTGTGTGTGTGTGTGTGTGTGTGTGTGTGTGTGTGTGTGTGTGTGTGTGTGTGTGTGTATGAGACAAGCCTATATTTAACTGCAATATATACATTAACCACCATCTCTTCAACATGCATGTCTCGTACTGATCCATATTTTGTTCCTGAAATGGTAAAAAGAAAAAAAGAAATTCTATGCAAAATATATTTCATCTTTAAAGCAAAAGTTGCAGAGAACTGCACCTTCGCAGATCCAATACCCTCCCTGTCAGTTCAGATGTAGAGGATCTCTGTGTAACAGTTATATCTACAGTACATTCAGCACATTATATCTACTTTTGTATTTTATTTCAAATATAGACTTAGGGCTGCTGTAAGACAGATACAGTGTATCTTGTGCCTTGTTGGATTTATATTCTTAGTTTTTAAATTGAAATATTTTATACATTTTATTTATCCAGTTTTATTTACTTCTATTGTTTTCCATCTTGTTGGGCTTCATTGTCACTTACTGTTTTCTTCTACATCTGCATTTTTCCGTATTCTATTAGTTTAATTCCTTAATGAGCTTTAAAATCATGTCTTGATTTTGACTCCTTTTTCTGTTACCAATACATGCAAAAGAAACAACAACTTTAAACTAAGATTTGTCTTGAAGAAAAATGAGGCTGAGCGAACCAATATTAAACTGGCACAGAAATAAAAAAAAGTATTTGGTTTAAATGAATTGCCAGTTGGCAGGTCTTAGAGTTAGTATTGTGTTTCCAAAAGACAAGAAGACCAATTTGTAATGTTTTGTTTACACTCCTAATACCAGCTAGGTGCAATGGGAACAATGTTCATGGTGTATACTGTATCTATTTTCCATCTCTGCATCTTATGTATTTCATTGTTTGTTTCAGATGAGCAGCAAGCGCTCCAGCAGTTTCCGACGGGCCATTGCCAATGGGCGGCGCACGCTGCAGCGGGAGATCCTGTTGGACGAGACGGGGTTGGGCGTGTATAAGCGATTTGTTCGCTACGTGGCCTATGAGATCCTGCCCTGTGAGACAGACCGGCGCTGGTACTTCCACCAGAACCGCCTGTGTCCCCCGCCCATCTTCATGGCCATCATCACAATTGTCCAGGTGAGAATTGCTCAAATTTCTCTAGGTCTTGAGATGAATAATTCAAACCCATGACACTGAATAGAGACAGGTCTATTGACTCTCTAGAGTCCAGACCCACCTTTAACCACTTGAGCGCTAGCGTCCCCATTCTGGGCATTTGATAATAATAGGCTGACATTTGGTGAAAATAGACAAACATTCTGTGAAAATAACAGATCTACAAGCTCATAATACTTTGTGAACTTGTAGATCAGCTATTGCGAAGAGTGTAGGGGATTCTTTTTCAGAAGAGAATCAGTCAGAAAAAAGCCTTTCACAAACCTATCACTGTTCTTTTGTTGAGTCTGGTAGATGCAGTAGCCCATTACACTGACCATAGATCATTCTCTATTGAGTCTTTTGGCTGAGGCCCATGTGAAGGTTTTTCACACTGCAGTTGAACACAGCACTTTATGCTCAGCCCGATATGGGCTGGTGCCCCTTAATATTGGATAGACTATACTGTAGGCTATGTGTTTCGGCTCAGACCCACCCAAAATTGTTTAGGCCTTTTATTTGTGTCTGGTTTGAGCTGGTGATGCAGTGGTTTTTAGGGATTAGTAGGCGTGTTTAATTCCTTTTCTCCAAGCTGGCGCTCTCATTGGACTGCTTAGATTCCTTCCAGTGCAGAAAGTAAGATAATCAGGTCTGTGAGCTCACTGCTCTCTGTAATATTACTGTATGAATTGATCAGTTGTTTTCATTTGGAGCCCACATGGGCTGGTGTTGAAATGGCTGTTTGGGGATAGTGAACATAATGTACTCTTCATAGCTTCATTGTTTCTCCTGGATTCATCATAATTCTGCGGAACACAAAGTAACTGCTCTTAAAATGCCTCTAAGTGGCACTGAATGGTCTGTAATGACAATGAGGATATGTTAATGGGAGTTCACTATCATTTAAATTCATAGGAACGATGATTCATTGATCTATGAAGAAAAGGCTAATGGAATCGGAGCAGATGTGCATTTTCTTTCTGAGCAACGGCTGTTTTCAGTCCAATTATAGTCAGCAAACACATTTAGCAAAATCAAACCGTATGTGGCTTTTTACAAAAGACAACATTTTCAATCTCTGCATTTCTTTCACAGGGGTCTGTAGTAAACACATTCTGGGTATGACAGCAAGAACCTGACTTGAATATAGGCCTGTCAGAATGATTACATTATCGCCTAATCGTAATTATTTTATATAATCGCAATTACTTTTGCATAATCGTCATAATCGTCATTATCAATTCCATGTTAAAAAATGTCATATATATATTTTTTTAATCTAAAATAGTGTAAATAGCAGATCTATAAGTTCAAAACGCGTTGCGATGTGACACGTTTTGAGCTTATAGATCGGCTATTTACACTATTAATGTTTCTTTTTAAGTATAAAGTAATTAAATAAGTGTTATTTGTCATATGCAACCTGTGCAACTTTTGTTTATGAAAACTAAAAGCCAAACAGAAATGTAATTTTAATTCATAATGTTCCATTCATTTTCAACGACAGAAACACAATTAAATCGTTAATCGCAATTATTTGAGCGACAATTAATCGTCAACTTAAATTTGTAATCGTGACAGCCCTACTTGAATATTGCGCTTGTTTTGTTCCTCCCTGGACACAGATCATTGTGTTCATGTGCTACGGGATCATGCTGAACAAGTGGGTTCTGCAGACGTACCAGCCCGACTTCATGAAGAGCCCCCTGGTCTACCACCCTGGTCACCGCGCCCAAGTGTGGCGCTTCTTCAGCTACATGTTCATGCATGTTGGGTAAGCTGCTTTAGTCACCCCCTCCATCGTCACCTCTGCTAGGATATTGTCACCAGAGCCATAAAGAGAGTTCTGACACTAGCGTCGACTCCCATTGTAAGAATGGAATGCGGAAGTGCTCTGTCTATCTCAATGACATAGTTCCAATGTTTGGAACTATAGCCCATAGGAGGCCGCTTTGCGGCGAGATCAAAGCGTGTCGTCACTCTCTTTTCTACACTCTGATTGTCACCATGCAGGGTTGCCAGATCTGCTTATTATAATTTCCCCGCAAGATTTTATTTGAAAATAGCCGATCTACAAGCTCACAACGCGTCGCATGGCGGCGCGTTGTGAGCTTGCAGATCTGCTATTTTCAAATACTGTAGCTGATGTATATGTTAAAGTGCACATGTGGCCCATAGTTGCTTCTTTTGGGCTGGTTTTCGTAGACCTGGTTGCTTGTTCTCTCACAGAATCTGGCAACACTGTCACCATGCGTCACCCTGTTAGCTAAGGCCAGCTTAGCCAGGCCAGGCTTGCGGTTTGACACATGACCTTTGTTGCATGTCACCCCTTTTTTGCTCTAAAAATCCCATAAAATGATAAATAAATACATCATGAAATGTTTTTCTCACCATTTTTCATGTGTAACCCTTTCTGAACAGCCTGCTGGTCAGATGTATGCCATCTATGTCACTTGGACTGTAGAATGCTCATGGTTACATTAACTGTCAGACTTTTTCTGTGTACACACTGTAGTAAAATCGTGGGCGTTCATTTAATAATACAAATGGACACTCACAGTTAACCTCTCAAGCCCTATATAGGGGTCCCTGAAGGCTCTACACTACAGTATTGGTACGCTCCTTTTTTCCCCTCAACACCAAATCTCTTCGCCGAAGATAGCAAATCTACAAGCTCATTCTGAGCTTGTACAGGTAGATTGGCTAATTTTGCCAAATGTTTGCCCCAGAATAGAGACGCAAGGGTTAATGTGGTTGAACTAACACGCAGGGTTTTGCTATGCATGATTATGGAGCAGCTGTCACCAAATAACACAAGGATGGATCGAATTAATGCATGGCAGTAGTAGACCATCACTGCTTATCGTTTCTGTCGGGCAGAAACCTCACATCCACTTTTGTGTTTTTTCATACATTAATTATCTACTACTACAGTGTCACACAAAAGTAGCAAAAATAGCCTACCGGTATCTACAAGCTCACACACGCGTCGCGATGCAACACGTTGTGAGCTTGTAGATCGACTATTTTTGTATTCTTCTTTTGACATTTTTGTAAGTCAAAGTGGTTAAGTGTGTCTGGGTTTTATAACTATAATTGAGCCAATTAAAAATGACTAACAAGAGCTTATGTTGTGACTAAATAATAACTCCATTGAATCCATTGGACACAACACAGACATTGTTCAATTTTCTGAAAAGTAACAGCTATGGACATGCAAGGTTTCCACCCGACGGTGACGTTATGAAACATGAAAGGCTGCAAAGACTGAAGCTGAATCCACCATCCTTCCATTTGTGCCCTCCTCTCATTTTGATTCTTCCACTTCAGTTTGGAGCAGCTGGGGTTCAACGCTCTACTCCAGCTGATGATTGGCGTTCCATTGGAAATGGTCCACGGTATCTTACGAATAAGTCTGCTGTACATGGCAGGAGTAGTGGCTGGTGAGTATCAGTGACCAGAGCCTATGTATTCCTTAATAGGGCTGGGCAATATATCGACATA
Organism: Gymnoscopelus microlampas; assembly: GCF_963454915.1. NCBI lineage: Eukaryota > Metazoa > Chordata > Actinopteri > Myctophiformes > Myctophidae > Gymnoscopelus > Gymnoscopelus microlampas. The sequence goes on along the minus strand of NC_139951.1, from coordinate 25,666,810 downwards.
ATATCGACTGGACTAGATCCCTGGGAACGTAATGAGTGATAATAAAAAGTGTAATAATTGTTGCATTCTCCTAGTTTTAATCACTTACGCCTTATTTTATACTTTTAAGATTGTCAAAGTAGCTGAGCTATCAGCTCTGTTCTTGTGGATCTGCTATTTTTGACAAAATTGAACAGTTAAAATGAAAATGTATGTTATCATCACAATACTATGTTATTGTCACAATATCGATATCGAGGTATTTGGTCACACATATTGTGATATTTGATTGTGTCCATATTGCCCAGCCCTAATCCAGAAGATCATTTTTGTCTCATTAGTTTCAAATGTTTTTTTGCCACGTGATTACATTACAGCTGTCACATTGTGGATAACATCATAGTAATAATAAGCTTCAAAAGCCAGAATAAAGTGATATTAGCTATCTATTTGTAACAAGAATAGTAATGCAATACAATAAAATAAAATACAAAAGAATATATAAGACTGTAGATTGTTAGGCTATAAACCTGTACTTAGTTCAGTGTGTGTGCCGGTGAGGGGTGTAGTATGTTTGTTAATTTCAAGCAAAATATAAGCGCTGGCATATTTAGAATTTGTGTTTTTCTATTTTTGGTTTATAACAGTGTTAGAACTATAACAGCATTTTGGTAACTTATTAAAAATGTTCCAGGTACAGTAGAAAATTCAACAAACAAAAGAACAAATACAAGAAAGACACATACACAGACAGGAAAATAAAGAAAGACAAATAAACATTGAAGTTGTGTTGAGGTGGGGGTTATTATTTCACAACGTGAGCATCTGCAGATCAACCGTCAGGCTTCAATGTTAATCCACTGTGATCAACACAATTATCCAGTGACACAGTGTTATGCGCTGACTGTCAACTGCTGTGACCTCTCTTCTCTGTAGGCTTTGAGCAGCTGATTGATCAAAGACAGTTTGTTTACTTTTCTGGCAGGGTAGAGGGGTGGGAAGGGGTTTCTTTTGTATTCGATCACCGCCATCTTGGCTCTGTCCAGGTTCTCCCTTCTGGGAAGCTGTGCCAATCGGGTGAAACCATTTGGCTGGGTCTCAAACCTGGGTGCAAGGACCTTGAAGAGCTTTGGGACAAGATCCTTCTCCGTGAGCCAGAAGCTTGCCATTTTCATGGCCTTCTGATCTGTATCTCCTTTTTTGGCATAGTCAATCAGCTTTTCTGCATAGAACTGAACCTCATCTGCCCGAGCATATGTGGTCTCTATCCTCTCATGGCGGACCAGGCCGGTCAGGAGGTTCCTCAGCATGTTGATCCTGGACTCAGGGCCCAGGCCCATCAGCCTGTGCACCTGGCCATGGGAGATCAACAGCTGACATGTCAGCCGCATCTTTCAGAGTATTATCCTTTGGTCAACTATAACAGAATTTTGTTGGATTTTGTTAGTTATGTAATGTATCTACTCTGGACCTCTGACACTCATGTCACTACGTTGTCACGCTCATGTCACTATGACTCAGCCATAACCATATAAGGAGTTCCCAATGCAGCTACGCCCAAATATGTGTTGTCTTACCTCAATGGGGTCGTTATGGCATCAGGCGCAAACAAATCAGTCATCTCCATCCATGGGCACAGAAGGGGGCATGCCCATATATATACAGTGGCCGTATACTGATGACATCAGCAATCTCCATATATGGGCTTAAAAGGGACAAGGACTGACAGATACAGAGATCTCCATATATGGGCATATTGGTCGGATCGGCGGTGCAATGTAGAACTCTAGATGTGAGAGCTGTGTAGCGCCCGAAGCTCTAGTTGATACAATTGTTGTTTTTTGTGTGACATAAAATAGCAGCACAGCCTCCAAAAAAATCTAAAAATCTAAATGTACTTTTGACATCCTATGGCTATTGCATTCCCATGTACTTGTCAAAAGCAATAAATACACATTTAAAAAAATATATGTATATATAGCAGCAGCACAGCCTCCAGTTCCTGTCAAACGGAAATGGAGGTCTGGTGGGCCTGAATTTGCACAAAAGCTGAAATAATTTGGATAGGCATGACACATCTAAGTGGCACAGTCAAATAAAAAAGACAGACAATCAAGTCAAATCCTCTTGGTTGACTCAAAAACTCAAAAAGTGTTCGGAGACGTCGCAGTGTCACTTTTGATAACAAACTTTCATCCTTCCAAGGCAGCTTGAGCATTAGGACCTTTTAAATCCACAGTGATTGTGGCGTATAGTGTTTAACTGGGAAATGCACAGCTCAAGAATCCAGGATCAGTGTTGGGATAGTTACTAAAACATAGTAATATGTTACTTATTACATATTACTTGTTTAAAAAGTAATGTAGTTACTTCACTTATTACTCCCTGCCAAAAGTACCTAGTTACTTATTACTTTAGTTACTTTTTTTTTCTCGCCCCCAATAATTTGCATCCTTTCTCCCCAAAAGTCTGACTTTGCATTTTCAACATTAGCAGTTGTTTTTTTCTCTTTTCTGCAGCCTACATTGTAAAATCCTCATTGTACACTCATTTGAATTATATTAACACTAAGACTTTTACAGTGTATGAATTCATAACTTACAGACTAAATGAAAACCATTTGACGACTATGAATTGAATACTAAGGACCTCAATGGAAACAAGTATTTTAAATGTATTTAATGTATTTTTTGCCTAATAATATATATAGAAAATAGCCGACCTACAAGCTTACGGCGCATCTTCATCGGTTAACAAGTCGCTTATAATAAGCAGACATGGCAACACTGTTTGTTCCGGTTTAAGGGCGGCCCGCCCAAGTGCGCAACGTTTCCGTATCCGCTCTAGACCGGATCAGCAAGCAGCCTGCATAGCAACTCGATCCCAACCAGTCTACCATTATATCAATGGACCAAAAACAACACAGGATCAAATAAACACACTCAAACCCAGAGTACCACCGAGGCTCGTGAAAAAAAGTAATAAGTTACTTTTTGAAAAAAAGTAAAGGTAATATTATTACTCAAAACGTGAAAGTAATTAGTTACGTTACTAGTTACTGGGAAAAGGTAATAATATTACTTTAAGTTACATATTACTTTAGTTACTTCCCAACACTGTCCAGGATACATATTGTACAATCCTGCTTCCCTTTCATCTATACTGTTCACTATTTTTGTCTTGAGCCTCATAAATCACTCGATGACTATTATTTGATTACTGTCAAGAGCAACAGTCTAATTCACATTGACTGATATTCATTCATATTCAGTAACTTGATTTTTACCCATTTCTTTCTGTATGTCTGAAATGACTGGGCTTCTCCTCTGCTGATAAACCCAAATCCGTTATATCACTCTGTGCAAAAAAAGAATAATCCTTATTGAACGCACACTGTCACACAGTCACACGCACGCACGCACGCACGCACGCACGCACGCACGCACGCACGCACGCACGCACGCACGCACGCACGCACACACACACACACACACACACACACACACACTGTACTTTACGCTCATGAATTATTGGAGCTTTGATTTATTTTTGTGGTGATGACAGACAGGGAGAGAGGGTAAAGAAAGAGTGAGAAAGGGAGTTAGGAGAGTTAAAGTAGCAGAGTAATGCAGGCTTCCTTCCTGGGGAATTGGCTTAAACACAGTTTCAGATGCTGCTCATTGTGTAGATTTATGTTGCGGTCTGATGGAAGGGGTGAAAAGAAGACATTGGCTGTACAACTTGAACTGCGTTTATACAAGTCTGTTCAATTGGAGTCATTGGAATGAAAATTGTAAATGAATGGATTATTTTTATTTATATATATGAATGACTTAAGTCCTATAAACGTTGTTGACCTCGGTCCTCCAGGGGTCTATACTTCTTTTATACGTTCTTTTTTCCCTCTACACCAAATCTCTTAAAAAATTGCTTCGAATAGCCAATCTGCAAGCTTCATACTGCAATGCGTTGTGAGCTTGTAGATCTGCTATTTTCACCGTACGTGGCCCTCACACCTACATTGCACCGCCGATCAGGCATTTTTTCAAAAGGAAAATGTTTTCTCCTCTTCCTCCTCCACCTTTATATAGAATGCATGCCCATGAGCTCAAAGTCAATGCATCAGTCAATTCTATTTAACAATTAAATAAATAATGAAACTTGACCTTGACCACAAAAAAAAAATGTGATCAAACTATTCATCAGAACTAAAATATGAGAATGTTTAGAAAAGGTCATTTACATGAGGTATAATAATATGACCTGGTGGCTGTGATCACACCTAACAATGGATTTGTTTCCCCCCGGAATAAGGTTGCCTTCAGGACAGTCTTCTTCCAACCTCTGAAATTCCAGTCAAGTTTAGTCAAGGAGGCAGACTGAGATGAGAAGACTAGAGAAGAGAGGGCAAGAGAGAGAGAGAGAGAGAGAGAGAGAGAGAGAGAGAGAGAGAGAGAGAGAGAGATGAAAGTGAAGAAACAGAGCAGAAGCTAAGGTAAATCACTTGGTGCCAGAGGGTTGATTCAGGCGGTGGCTCTGTGCGCTCTGTGACTTTGGCCTTCCAGGCTCGGTGTAAAGATAGTTAACATTCACAGTGATGTGATTGTCCCGTGGTAAATTTGTGAAGGGTTGGCAAGGACAAGGCACTTTTATGACTTAGAGTTGTCGAGTTGTCTTTGTGTCGCCTTTGCCAGCTGAATACCAATTATTCTCAGTGCCCTTTTTTGTTCAGTAGGCCCTCTGGTGGTCTTTTTGCCATTTAGGGATGCAAATTATCGATTCATTCATTTATTGATCGTGATAACCTTATCGATGGATTAAGTGATTAATTGATGAGCGTCGTTTTTTAGGATCAAAAGGAAAATTATTGTCCGAAACCGAAAATGAGTGCAGAAACATAATTGCCTTGATGTACCGGTATATTTATAGCTTGTTAATATATAACATTAACGAGCGTCAACGAGCATCAGCTGGACACAGACACACACACCTCCCCTCTACAGGGCTCTATGGAGTCTGTCCCATTTATCTCCAAAAGCCCTTGAATATAATGGAATATGATTAAGGATTACTGTGATTATGATAAGATCACATTTGATATCACACACACACCATACATGTAACTTTCACTAGCCCATTTTTTTTTTTCAAATAATTGAAAATCGATACATATAATCGAGTAAATTCTTAACAGCAATTAATTGATTATAGATTAATTGTTAACATCCCTAGTGCCATACATAGTGTAGTGTGTGAGGTCTGTTTTGTGTTTTTTTAAGTACTACTAGTCGTAGGACCCATTTTGCACAAAATAATGCTAGAATTGTTTAAAGAGCACTGCCCCATGCCTCTGTAAGCCCCACTGATGTTCTCCCTTGGTGCTCGGCTATGAGTGAGTGTGCATCGAGGAGGCAGAGTGACCTTTGTTCGGCGCACGTGATTATGGTAATCCCCGCTCCCCCACCCCTTAGTCTTCCTACACTGGACCCAGACTGAGGGGCTTGCTCACTGCCAACCTCATTCCCAAGCTCTCTTTCCTTACAACCAAACCCCTGTGGCCAGACCTGTAACCATGCCCAAGATAACCAATGTCTGTAATATAATAAAATCTTAGTGAAGGCTTTTTAGTTCGACACCTCTCTGGGACCCAAACTATTGAAACCAGCTGATGCTATTTTCACTACTTCTTAAATAGAAAGAAAAAATACTTTTATGGAACTTCTTGGATTTTTTGGGGGGAAAATTCATGAAATTATTTTGAAAAATGTCCAGATTTTTTTCACAATGTATTCTTTTTTACTCACTCACGACCCACTGTTTGGGAACCACTGCTCTACTGTACAGTAAGTTGACGAGTCTTAAGTATTTCGCCCAGGCATTACAGAATAGCTAATTTGTGGGAGTCCTGTTTGTTAGAGTTGGTACAGAGGCTATTTTCTTAGGCCCATTTAGCTCCATTCATTCCACTGGTTTATTACACTGCACGCACGCACGCACGCACGCACGCACGCACGCACGCACGCACGCACCACCTTCCCTCCCTCTCTCCCTCCCCATTAGCCATCACATCACACTGAGTGGCTTTAATAACCTTGAGCATACTGTGGGAAGTGATTTGCTGCTCTTTTTGTCTCTGGAATTTGTGAAGATCTTGAGTACTTTTCATTCAAGGTCAGCTATTGTGCTTTCTTTCGTTTCACCGAGTTGCAGTCGTGTCTGAAGGCTGCTTTTTGGCCGTGACAAGAATTCACTCTGATTTGATTGGGACATCTTCAATGACTACTTTCTCATGCGCTTGAGATGAAAACAGTGATGCGGTATAAACACAGACAGCTCAGACGTGACCTGAACATCCTAGTTTTGCGACTCGCCTCTCTTCTTTTCCCCTGTATTAAGCAGGTGTGCACACACATAGTGCACCTTATCACTCACTCAGGCACGCCTACACACACAGCACAGGTCTGACATAATTATACCAGGCCCTTGATGCTTGGCACTGTGTTGAGTGGTCGCCTCTCAACAGTTCTGTGGAAGGGCCTAGCTGCGGTACACTATTGATTCCCCAGTGCTCTGGGGAAGCACAAATATTATCATATTTTTCCCCCGCGTGGCAGATTTGGACGGAGGGTCGTGATAGAATAAACCAAATCAATCTCTGAGGAGACCAAGGGCAAAGAGTCTTTGGACCGGCTGTTTTAGCACACTGTGAAATTGATGCATATTATCTGTCCCTCCAGGGTACAGCGTGACACGGACGGACGGTGCCCCTGTACGGATGTTTTTAGCCGAGTGGCATGTCGAGCGGCAGAGGAGATCCTTCTCATTCTTACGTCTGAAGGGTGTGTTTTGACTCCGTCCGCTTGTTCAGTCCACTCGTGTTTCGCTAACGATTTGTTTTGACTGCAGCACAGATGCACAGATGCACTGTGCGTGTGGCTATGATGCTGACTGCTAAGAGCTCCGCTTCAGACTGATATTTGTGGACAGGGGATAAGTTAAATGCCCTCAGACTCAGCGGTTATCAACCCCAACCTCACCCTCTTCTGCACACACACACACACACACACACACACACACACACACACACACACACACTATACAGACACACACTCTCTAGACCAGGGCAGAGAGAAATGGATGAAGATTAGATTAGAGCTGATTGCAAAACCTGCTGTTCCCCTTGAAGGAAATCGCAATGAGGCAGAGAACGTTTCACTTTCTCTCTCCGTCTGACGCCAAAGGGGACCAGCTTGCAGCTGGCGTCCATCTCCATCCCAGGTGGTTCATGTTTTTAATAGAGCTACCCTGGACTGATGGTCCTATTATGGTTCAAATGGACCTCTTTTCTACCAGACTACAGAACAGACAAAAGCGCACGTGACACATGGCTGAGCTCCAGTTGTGTCACCGTGTCTGTCCTCCACCACCCACCCTGACACACACACCATGACAGCCTGTCCAGGATGCTCGTAATTGTTTGCATTTGAATCCAGTCACCTCTAAACTGGATATGTTGGCATAACTAAACTGCCAAAGTCCTCTGCTTACTCCATAGACTTCCCTTTACAACGAACAATAACAGTGCCTTCAGCGTGACGGTAGAACTGTAATTCATGTTTGTGATTTCTACATTGTGCTAAATGTGACTCGACTTTAGATGGAGAGCGTGCAAATGTGTTTCTCCCAGCGAGGTCTCGCCGCTTCATCTCTCAGCCTTGTGGTTGGCAGCAAATGTATCTGGGGGTGTCAGTTTTGGTTCAATAAAGGTCGTCACAGACCACAGAGCAGGTCCTCCCACTGTGGGTAATGGCTAAACATCGTACAACCATGTCGTATGACAGGATAAATGAGGCTTTAAAAAAATCTTTTATCCTGAAAAAAAGAACAAAATGTTTTCATGCTGCCCTCGCTGCGTAAACTCCTTTCCCTCCTTCCCTCAGACTCCATCTCTCTCTTTCTTTCTCAGTCTCAGCTCACTTTCACCCATGCCATGCCAACACCCCATACACTTTCTCTCTCCGTCACACTCTTTCCATCACTCTGTCCCTCTCTTCTTATTTGTACTTGGCAAATAAATCTGATCGGGCATTTCCTCCGTTTATTAGCCAGTAGAGGCAGCCCCTGTGAGTGGACGAGTGCTGACTGCAGCACATCTGAACGCCAGGGCCTGAAGATTAAATGCCAGGGGGATAGATCAGTCTGAGGCGAACGTGTACAAATAGAGCAACCTGAACGTAAAATGAAACAAAACTGGTATTGGTAAGTAGAAATATCCGTCACTGACATAGCCCCAGAAAGGAGAATTTGTAAGCCACTGATTTGCTTTTCATGAGCTGAAACCTACCAGCATTGCTTTATTCTTCCCATTATTTTTCTTTTTTTTTAACTGTCAGTTTCAAAGGGTTCATGCTAATGGAATGAAGTCATTATTGGACAGGAGAACCTGAAACCAAGCTCAAGTCCTTTCCTTGTTGTGAAACATGACAAAATAGATTGGCCTATATTGTAAAGTGTTCATTTAACTCTGATAATGGCAAAACATTGCCCAAATAGACTCGTAAGGGTCAAATGTGGGGGTTAATTTAACTCTCAGAATAAAAAAAACACTGAGGGTGACTTTTTTGTGGATCGGTTCAGGGAAAAACGTACTTTGTGGGATGCTACTATTGTGTCTTAAGTAGAAGCAGCTCTGGGTGGTCCTAACTGACAAGAAAACTGCCTAGTGACTGCCACCAAAGGACTAATGCTATCAAACCCCAGAAGGAATTAAAACACTGTGTTAATCGCCAGATTTCCTTGCACTGACTACTGCCTGAATCGCATGAATAAATCACTTCTCATTGTCCTTGCAGTGTCCCTTCTCCATTCTCCTATTGACTGAACAATCAAGAAATGCAGCTCGATGCATGTTAATGTTTCTGGGCCTATCCAGTAAGCTCCTGCAGCCATCGTCTTTGGCACTTTAAGATTGCAGTAGGTGGCAAGTGGTTCTGGGTGTGTCATGTTTCATTTCAGATGTTTTCTCAAGATTGCATCACCTGTCCCATCTGCTGTTGTGACTTGGGCACATCATTCCTATTCCTCTGGAAGTTTATTCTTGCTAGATTGCTGGACTAAGTATGATGAGACACAGTAGATAGTGGAGCAAAAGGATTCATGGACAATATATCACATTTATATTAGTTTCCATTCTTTTAAGTTGGCGGATTTGTCTGTATTTCACATTCACTTTAGTTCCATTTACAACACCGCTTCTAGTTTAGAATAGTTAAGATGTAGATGTAAAATAAGGAAACTTGATATATGATATTGTTACTTAGAGTATCAAGATGACTTATTACTGCAACTTTCACAATATCATCAGCCATCTTCCCAAGTGCAGAATTATTCATATACCAAACTCTCTCAAAGCATGTAGGCATCAGATTAGTTGCTCCTTGAACCACAGCCAGTGAGATTTGAGCAGAGGCATGATTTGTCATATTTTGTCAGGATTAGAGGTTTTTCTTTTTTCTGTAACATTTTCTCTGCTCTGCTGAAACTGCTGGTTGCAGCCACCTGAGTGGCTACAGACAAATGTTGTATGGCAGTGGCACTCTCAAGCATATTTATTGTCCTGGGATCCCCTCACCTTACTGTAGCTACCGGCAGCTGAAAAGTGCAATGCTGACCCATTGCTTGGGGGTTGCCTCTGGAAATGCAGGTGTTGTGGAACTTGTGGTGGATATTCCATTGCTTTGAGGTTGGCTCTGGAAACACTGGTGTCGTGCTGGGCATTCATTTGATAGATAGACAGAATCCACTGTGGTTACATAATGAATTATAGGAGATGGGACTATCGGGTGAGCGGGTGAGCTGTTGAGCCATACTCTCTCATACTGTGCAAATCATCATAATAATTTATAATGATACATGACGTACACAAAGGGATTTCGACGAAGTTGGTGATGACTCCAGAAGTTGAATGATAAATAATGGCAAACGTGCTAGCTCCTTGCATAAATAAATGAATCGTAAAACCTCAGGTCTCCTCTCCTGCTGAGTGAGATGTCCCTAAATCTCAAATCCCCCACATAAGCAGGCGAGCACAGATGACAGGTTTTGTATAATATTCATAATATATTCTGCACAGCATTCACCAAAGCAGAGCGTGGCAGGAGAAGCAGTGAGGCCTTCCCATGGAACACTTCCCTTCTCCTCAGCCCTGGGTTCTGTATTGTCCCTCACTTACAAATATGGGCCTGATTTGTACTTGGTTGCACGCCTTGTCATGCACTGAAAAAAGCCGATCTACAAGCTTGCGTGTGTCACTGGCGTGTAACTAAGTATGAATCAGGCTTAAGAATGATGGCAGGATCAAGGCGGCTTTCCATTGTGATATTGTGATTATTTGGCAGTCACCTACAACTCCATGTTTTGTTTTGTTTTGATTTCATGGCATTTACAAATGAACCTATTTCTTGTTGGGATTTATCTTTACAAGTTAAGAGATGTACCCGAGTTGCTTCCATGATTACCTCAGACTGTCTGAGACTGTCAGACTGCATGATGTATAGTGAAGTGGTGAAGGACATAGGAAGGAGACTATGAGGACATCTGTATCTCTGCATGCTGCATTGAAGTAATAATTGAATTGCAAAACGCCCTACGTTTGTGAAGATTCAGAGGAGAATAAAAGAGAACTACAGTTGTTCCAATTCAGTTTATCCTTTGCTTTGAAGAGATTAGAGAGCACAGCACATGTGCCGCAGCAATGTGTAATTGCAATTTCTCTGAAACTGGTAAAAAAAAAAAAAAAAAAGAAGGGCCACTGCGAATCTTACAAATCGTGAGATGCACCATCTACTTCATCAACCTTCAGATGCCCCATAAATCCATGTGAAGTAGGCCCGTAAGTGTCAGGCGATGGGAGATGAATGACTCAGGAACACATTGAGCTCTGAACTGAACTCTGATTATTTGACTGTCTTATCTGTCTTATCTGTCTGTCTTATCTGTCAATCTTAACTGTCATGTCGTGATCATCACCATCACCACCAACAGGCTGACGAGGCATGTTTTAAGAGAAGCTGTTTATTCATTATGCACCCCCCCAACACACAAACATACACACACACACACACACACAGGCACCAAATATGAATGTTAACAACATGCATTATAGATCTGAGATCACTACTTCGACAAACCCCCACTGCGATTAAACGGATGCTGTTTTGTTTTATCAGGCCTCCCTGCTTCCCTTATCAGCTCATTTGCATAATTAACAGTGGCTGACGCTGTGTCCTCATGAGCAACTGCTGCTGCGGTCGCTCTAACTCGGAATTATGTCCCACTTATTACAAGCGAGTGTCACTTTAAAGCCTCACTCACGCCATGCACCATCGGCACGGGGTAAGTGAGGGGTGCAGTCGACTGCATTCGGGGTGTTTGTCTTTAACAGCACTGGACAAAAACCTCCCTGTCCCCTGGCTGTATGTTCAGTACTGTATGTGTTATCTCTTAGCTTTGACACAACCTGAACTTCCACCACTGCACTGCACTCAACCTACAATTACATTTAAAAAAAAAAAAGACATTTGGCTTCGTGCCATGCCATACATATCCCTGATTAGACTTTTCTCATGAATACCAGAAGAGGCGTTCTCTTGTGAACAGGAAAGGCTCAAATTAAACTCAAGTGAGGAGGTGGGAGGGGGGAGAGTACCGGGGTGGTCTTTGCTGCAATTCTTTTTTTGTCCACATATGTCATCTCTCCGTCGCCTTTTTTCTTTTCTCTTCTGAAGAATCCCGAAGGAAAATAGAATTTATTCCATCTTACTTTCATTCTAATGAGTCATCCTCAATTTTGTTGGACTGTTTATACAAGAATAAGCCCACTGAGTTTAATAAAGAGGACAGTGTCAAGCAGCGGGGAGTAGAACGTGTGTGCTTTTTGTGTGTGTGTGTGTGCGTGCGTGTGCGTGTGCGTGTGCGTGTGCGTGTGCGTGTGCGTGTGCGCGTGCGCGTGTGCGCGTGTGCGTGCGTGCGTGCGTGTGTGTGTTGTCTGCCCGCTGCTGAGGGTTTGTGTACACACACATGCGGTGGTGTATACATTCGTCTGCCTGTGTTTATTGTGTTGTAGATGTAAAAAGAGGTTATGTGAAGGTCAGCTGATGCAGCAGTAGTGGTGTTCAGACAGACGGGGTGTTTTCACACAGCTTTTCGGGAATGCTGGGAGGAAGGTGACTTGAACTGCTGTGTGATGGGTAATCTAACCGTGTCCTCTCTCCCCCCCCCCCCCCCTCCTCTCTCTCTTTCTTTCCCGCTGTGCTCCACTCTCTAAACATTCTCTCTCTCCCTTCACTCTCACTGGCTCCCTCCCTCTGTTCTCCTTTCCCTCTGCATTGCATCCCCCCCTCTTAAATATACATCCACACCTTCTCTCTATCTCTCCCTCTCGCTTCTGTCTTGTATACATACATCTCTCTCTCTCTCTCTCTCTCTCTCTCTCTCTCTCTCTCTCTCTCTCTCTCTCTCTCTCTCTCTCTCTGTGTTTCTCTGTTTGTTTGCAGGTTCATTGACAGTGTCCATCACAGACATGCGTGCTCCGGTGGTGGGGGGCTCAGGGGGGGTCTACGCTCTGTGCTCGGCGCATCTGGCCAACGTCGTCATGGTAACTGCCATCATCACCACCTTCCATTGTTAATGTCTGATAACGGTATCAATGGGGAGTTGAAATGTCAGTGCTGCCCGCTTGGAGAGAGAGAGCGAGAGTGCTTCTCGGCACACCATCACAGCTGGATAGATTCACAAGCTGGATCTTTGTGTTTTGTGTTGAGAGAGAATGCAGATTTATTTTTAACCTTTTTCTTTTCATGGCTAAGTGGTTAAAGCTTTAACCGCTTAAACCCTATAACCCTCCTTTATTCCCTCTACACCAAATCTCTTTGCCAAAAATAATGCAACGCGTTGTAGATCTGCTATTTTCAGAATAGGAACACTTGGGTTTATGTGGTTAATGGAAGCACTCTGACAGGTTCATATCAATGCAATGAGATAAGGACTTTTATCGAAGTCTCAGACAACTTGAACAAATGGGTTTTTGAAGTGTTTTTTGCCTTGCAGGGGTAAAGCCATAGCCTTACTAAACAAGCATTGTTTTGGGGAGAGTAGCACCATGAATATTCCATCTCGTTTTATCAACCAAATGGAGGGGGTCGTCCCTCAATTGGCCCTGCTGAGTAGCACGCGAGGAAGACTTAAATCCAATATTTGATATTGCTAAGTCATTTAATTTACACAGTGGTCTTGTAATCTGTATTGATCAACCTCTTTTAAATCAGCACTTAATTCTTCAGTGGAGTCTCTCTCTTAATTATTTATGGAGGTGTCCAATTGTTTTCACTTTGAACATTAACGTGTACAATCATTCCCTTGATACAACTTGAGTGCCTGCTCTATCTCTACACGTATATCATCACTGTCGGGGGGGGGGGGGGTGGGGGGTCCAAAGCCGGAAAGTCAAGAAATGGAAAAAATAACAATTGTGTTGCAATGGATCCAGTGTAGTTATTATTTATTTGTTAATACTTTTCATTGGTTTAATATTTATAAACCCCACAGGCACTCTTCAGAAATAGAACCAATAGTAGATAGCCAACAATGTGTCGCGATGCAGTGCATAGCGAGCTTGTAGATTGACTATGCTACCTACCTAAAGTAGGGCTTTAATGTACATTTAAATATGGAGATACAAGGTGGCTCCCTGACAGCAACGATATGCGTGCGCATATCACACACACACACACACACACACACACACACACACACACACACACACAGACAGACAGACAGACAGACAGACAGACAGACAGACAGACAGACAGACAGACAGACAGACAGACAGACAGACAGACAGACAGACAGACAGACAGACAGACAGACACAGATAGAGGCTTGTGTTAAATGTCCTCAGTATATTCTGTCAAGGACTCAAGGCAGCGTAAGATCTCATTAATCACTTTAGCCTAGAACGTCACTAAAGGCTATTGGAAAGTGCCAACAGAAATGGGAATCAAAGCGCAAAAGCAAGAGTTTCTAACTTTGGTGTGTGGCTCTGTGCTGATAGCAACCAATTGCAGTTTGTTTGGTCTAGTGTGCTTGATGACTGTCTACTGGGAGCCCTCAAGGAATGTCTTGCTTCGGCTCAGTTTGAGGTCGTTCAGTACGACGGGAAACATCCTTCTGTGTACAGTCTTACCGCAGCCTCGCCATCTGTGACGTGTTCATCAAATTGTTGAAAAGAGACAGTCAAGCTCAGTTTAGTTTTTGAGGCCAACTGTTTGCATGAGTCCTCTTTGCATTAAATCTGCCTTGATGTCCATTGCAGGGTTTTTCTTCTCTCTGTGTAGCTTTTTTTCTTAATTTGATGCATCAATTTGTCCAAACCAATCATCCAAACCACATGTATTTTTTTATACCGAAAACAGCTGGGCTGACAATTTGATTGACAAAATGTTTCGCCTGTCAGTCCCAGACAGAATGTTGCTGTGCGTCTCACCGATTCTCGACTTAATCATCACCATTATGAGATTATTATAACAAGATTCGTACCATTGAAAACTGACTGGGCTGTCCTTGGGTTAAAGATTGCAGAAGAGTGTATGTCAAAGCAAAGTGCCTTTCATTAGAAAAGAGCATGGCACCTGGCTGAGTTAAGATAAAGATAACAGAAACCTTTATTGATCCCCGGGGGACATTCAGGTTTCATTGCAGCAAAAGAAGTAAGACTGAAAACAGGTAAGAGTCAAGAGCCAATAGAAAAAAATATATATAGTAGAAAAGAGTGCTCCTCTGGCCGTGTTGCCTACCCAGGGCCCGCAAACTTTGGTCACAGCCACTTGGAATGGGATCTGAAAAGTCAAACGTATACATCTTGATCACATGACCCCAGAGATAATGTGTACAGATTTGTGTGAGTGTTGTACAAAATCTGTAGGAGTAGTAGCAAAAAGTGTGTTTTGAAGAAACACACAAACAGGGCCTACACAAACAGGGAAAAAATAGGTTGATTGTACGACTTACAGTTAAAGAGTTATAGGCTATTGTAGCGCCACCATGAGGGAGTGTGCGTGCCCAGTTTCACGTCTATTGGGCCAACGTTGCCAGAGATTAGCTGTACACCGACGGACACACACGTGGACGGCCGGACAAGGGCGAAAACCCTTCAGCCTGGCAGAGACAATAAAATAAAATACATTTAAATAGTTAGGCTTTAAATGTATTTAGACTGTTCTGACACAAGGCATAGTACGAATCAATGGTTTCACATGTCTCAATAAATATAGTCTATCACCAATGAATATACTAAATGAATGGATCTACGGTATGTACAGACACTCAACAGTGAACATTAGAATGAATATGTACAGTGTCAACAGGCTTCAGCAGTGAGTATCTGGGTAATTTATGAACCGTCTATCAATCAACAGTGTATAGCAGTAACAGTGTCAATAGACCTTCAGCAGTGAGTCCTTAACAGGGATCTGTCGAAGTCCTGTAGTGTACGTTCTAGTACTCCGTGTACAAGTGCACTGGAGTCGAAACCAGAGTCAGTAATCCCATCCCAACATTACAGACAGTGCAGGTTTTAAGCTCTCACATGGGGGTCAAGCCTGGTTGTGGACATAACCTCACCACCACATACACACACCATTATTTGTGATATTATTGGGATTTTATTATTAGACATATGGGCAGTGTCGTTAGGACTCCATTTTATTGACTTTTCCTGGCTGTCTTTAATCTTGCATGGCAGTCGCCTTTGCTTCCCTTTCAGCGTGAGGAGAGGGGAAAGAAATCTCTCACACACCCCAGGGCCAGGAACTTAAGGAGGGATGTGATTGGTGCAATTATTCATCCCCAGGAACAAATGTATTATTCTAAAGGCAAGGAGCCATTGTTTTTTCCTTTATCCCAGAAGAATCACCAGCTCTTTATTGGCCTGTTCTCAGCCCTGTGTTAAGCTATCTTAGCCCTGATTAATAGAACGGCACTGGATTGGAACCAGTAAGTGGAGAGCAGCCGGGTGTAAAATAATGTCTCATATACAGTAGGTGCCCCTTGCCTGCCCATATAAATATGGATCGTCTCTCTAGAGTCTAAATATGTTCAACAAATTGGAACGGGAGTCATCTTGCTAAACTCTTAATATGCTATTATTTTATGTGATTGCTTGTTCATGTGACCTGGACATTTTCCTTTGCTTATTGCAGAACTGGGCTGGGATGCGCTGTCCATACAAGCTCCTTCGCATGATCCTGGCTTTGGTCTGCAGTAAGTTGTCTACTTTTTCTTCATGGGCCATACTGTAGAAGGAGTCACTGGGCCAATCTTCGTAGCCAATCTTCGTAGCTACACACAGTTACATTCTTGTTATTTCCATTTATATCCCTAGCTAAACATTTAAAAAGAAAGCATACCCCTCACGGTCTAACTTAATTGCCAGGAAATTATCCTACAAGTGGGCCTTATATTAGGCTCCTAAAAGAAAGCGCAGGGCACGTCACTTATGTAATAATGTTTAATGACTTGGAGTAAGTAGTTTGTCGATTGGACATGTCGCATTGTTTTCAAAGGACCTGAGTTATACTGTATGGCTGTGTACAGCACATGAGAGCCAATTCACTATGACGTTTGTTTGCGAGCAATATGTTCCCTCCATCTGTCCGTTATCTCACTCCCTCTGCTAAAATATTGTACTTATAGTTTTCAAATACAATTCAGATCAAATACAAAAAACAGTATATTATTCAGCCTCTCTCACTTTGCAAGGACCTGGTCCTTGCAAAGGCAATGGTCAAATAATATTGCAAGTGGCTTTTGATGGTAATTTCTCTGCATTCATTTGGGGGTTGCTTTTTAATCCTCCCGGGACTCATCTTTGGCTATGATTCAAATGTGGAATAACCTTACAGGATGTAGCTCAGCCTTAACCATCATTATATGCTCATCTCCCTGCTGGCTGATAGCACAATATAAACCCCACTATAATCCTTCTCTCGCCTGAGTATCATGACTGCCAGGCTGAACTCAGACTCTCACCTTGCTGATTCTGTTGCCGTCTCATTGACCATATTTACACAGCTGATATCTTGTTCTTACTTCATTCTCGGGAGGTGGGGACCGGGGACCCCATCCCCCGAATATGAAGAACAAAATGGCCACCGTGTGAATATGGACAATTGTTTTCTGTCGTTCACAGTGAGTTCGGAAGTTGGCCGGGCGGTGTGGCTGCGCTTCTCGCCTCCACTACCCTCCTCGGGGCCTCAGCCGAGCTTCATGGCTCACCTGTCAGGGGCGGTGGTGGGTATAAGCATGGGGCTGCTCATCCTGCGTAGCTATGAGGAGAGCCTGCAGAAGCAGTGCTCCTGGTGGGTCATCGTCTTCTCCTTCATCACTTTCCTTCTCTTTGCAATTTTCTGGAACATATTTGCCTACGAGCTACTGGGTGTGCAGATTCCTCCTCCTCCCTGATGAAGGCCCCCCCCCTCCCCCCCAGCCCCGAACCCTGCTTTGTGCATCCAAGTTTTTCTGCACTGGCCACCGTAAACCACCCGCCCCCCCACCCTCTGCCATTTCCTTTCAAATTCGAACCAACCGATATGAATTCATTCAATACTGAAGCCAACCAAGAATAATATTATAAATATTTTCTACAGATACTTTGCAAATCAAAGAAATACTTCTCTTTTATTAAAGAGGGATTACAGTAGCAAGAAGTACAGGTGACAGTTCCTCATATCCACTTTGAGGAACATCTCTCTTTTTATATATGTTGAAATCCCATCCACCTTACTCGCTCTAACCTTTCACAGAGCAATTTGCTGTTGAACTCTTTTATTCTGAGGGATTCCATTATAGACAAGTGCATCCTCCAATCTTACCATTTAAAGACCCCATGAAGGGAAATCTCAAACTCAATTCATGGCCTCTGACCAAAAATAAAAGAATGGTTGCGTTGCAATGCTAAGGTGCTAGCCAAATATTCAACAGCAGCAACTTATGAAACATTATCTGAAGTGAGGGCAATGCCAAACAAGGAAGCAGTGATGAGATTTTGTAATATTTATTTTAAGGCATTTGGGCTATGTTAGGTTTACAATGGAGAGAGACAGGGAATAGGGGGCAGAATGTTTGGAGATGCCATGAAGCACAGGGAGGTCATGAGCTGGATTGAAATCTATGCCATTGCGAGTGGGACCGTGGCGATACGTTTGAATCACCAGAATGCCTCATGAGATATTTCAGTCCGATATTTCCCACTGTGCATGTTGTATCTTGCTTGGGGCACTACAATATTTAAAAAATAAATTGAAAATGTCTATTAACCATATTCACATAGTGGCCACTGTGGTGGGAGTACTGTATGATGTATGAGCAAAATGGCTGCTGTGTGAATATGGACACCAACCCATTTAAACCTGAGGCTGATTCTAAAAAGGGCTTCTAAATCCTGACCTAAGTTCTGAGAAGAAAAAAAAGTAATATATATATATATATATATATACTGTATATAGCAACAACTACACACAGAGGTGTTCCCGGCTTGAAAGGTATAACAACGTGGGTGTTCCAGGTCTAAATGGGTTCAAAACTTTTTCGGTCAAGTGTTGCACCTCAAGTAAGAGATCTCATTCAAAATATCTAAGTGAGAGTTAGAGATCTTGTTCAAAGTTTACAAGAATACTCTCTCTCTCCCACTCTCTCTCTCTCCCTCCCTCCCTCTCTTCTTCTTTTCTTTTCTTAGTTGAGTGCAGATACATTTTTCTGAGATTTTCACTTCATGGGATCTTTAAATCTAAGAGGGCACAAGTTTTATAAATTCCCATCCCTAACATACCTACACTGTGGATACCAGTAGTCACAAGAATATGGTACATATTATATTAGATATACAAGACACCTGTGATGGAAGGGAAAGAGACAATGAAGGGGGGGGGGGGGTGCGGTGAATATACGTCTAAGAAAAATGACTCAACTTAATTATTTATTTGGTGGTCGTCTCTTCAGCGAATGAGCTTCATCTATTAATGTGGCATATGCTAGCTACAAACCTGCTAAAGTAGCCTACTGTGTAAGATATATCATCTCATGCTTTGTGGATCTGACTGAGACGAGGACAAAGACAAAGTGGTCCCCTCTGTCTTCTGAAAACCACTGCTGACTCTGAAGGTCAACGTGGTCTGAGAGAACACACACACACACACACACACACACACACACACACACACACACACACACACACACACACACACACACACACACACACACACACACACACACACACACACACACACACACACACACACACACACACACGCGCGCGCAGAACAGAGAGGCCTCTGCCTATTCTCGCTCTAACAGACTGAACTGGGGAGGGCACGGATGTGTCACCACCTGACCTCTAACCTCCATGTCCCAGAGGGCATTGGGGTCTCTGTCAGGCCCAGTCTATACCTCAGTTTCACATTCTTAGGGACTGTATACTTTTGTAAAGGAATGTATCCATAAAAAAAGAGTGTTAAGTTATTTCAGTTCTTCATTTGATAGTGGATGTGTATATTGTATGTTCATAACTAAGAGTATATTTATTTGTATTTTTTTCCTTGTTTAGGGGGAAAAATGAAAGTTTCAAATGGTGCAAACTTCATGCTAAGATTGTTGTTCTTCTGATAACTGTTACTGTATGGCTTTGATCCTCTAAAAAAATTATCTGTGAGGCAAAATCCTGTTTTCTTGGCAGAGCGCCAATGACTCAAGTCCGCTTGACATCATAAATCTTTTGTGCTTTACAAAATAAGCCATAGAAGAACCAACTCACTGAAGGCAAAGGCTGCAGAGAAATGAAAATAAATGTATTAATTGGAATTGCTGGTGAGCTTCACTGAACATTGTTCATTTAGAGTTGGTGTGGCCAGAGACTGAATAATAGACATCAGCATTCTGAATATTCAACAGATGGGGTGGGGGGGGGGGGGTCTTTTTGTGCAACTATTGTACATGCCTGTGAGAGTCTGGACTCTTTTGCAGAGTGAGTTACACTTAGCTGCAGGTAGGTTTCGTGCACTGAAAATAGCCGATCAACAAGCTCACAGCACACCACGCTGCGACATTGTGAGCTTGTAGATGTGCTATTTTCGGTGTCCGACATCTATGCGCATCTAAGTATAAATCAGGCTTAAATATTGGTCATTCCCCTGTAGCTAGCTACACACATTTTCACATCTTAGCTTGCCAGATAGTAAACACAGACAGTAGGCTGAGGTCAGTTGTGATGTTGCCAGGTTTATATTCTCGCCTCCGGTGTGTTGATGCCTGAAAGCAAATAACAAAATATGGCGAGAGCTCCCGTCAACATATATTTTAAAAAGCTCAGGCTTGGCTCGCAATTACATTGACTCATTCAATGTTCATTTTTCCCACCCTTTCAATCAATAATTCATTGGAATGTCCTTTGGCTGCTTGGGAATATTTATGCATTTACCAATCGTGATGGTTGGTCATAAAACAGGAGACTGGTAAATGGAGGAAAAAGGTTTGCCGTTTTCAAAATGAACCATTTTAGGACATTAAACATAACATAGACTGAAAAGATTTCCCAGTGTATGACATCGATGCACTTGTGATAGATACTTGTGCACGCGTTGTGAACATTATTGCTAGGTAGTAGGTACAGCATACATGCACTGACCTGATGAATAATGCATACTTATCCTGTTAGCCTTTAATGATGACAGAGTGGATGCTGGAGGGAGGTTAAAGTGTAACAATGGACCCAAATGGGCCCTTACGTGGTCCCAAATGGTTCAATCTTTACACTCTAAGAGTTACATTAACACTGATGATTTGACTGCTGTTTTCCAGCAGGTGATGGGCATTAAATGAGAAGTGGATGCATCTTAATTAACCGGGTGGGGAAAAGTTAGCCGAGCGTATTTTATGAACCTGGCCGTGGGCTGAAGCCAAACACAGCACCGACATCACACCTTCGACTAAAGAAGGCTGCGCCCTCCCCTTCCCTTCGCTGTTATTCAGACCACAGCTCAAGGGAGAGGAGTTTAAAGGTGTGATAGAGGTGCTACTGTCATCCCCAGCTGACATAATGTGACAGTTTGGGTGGTGCCAAAGCGAGGCTTATGAAAGATGGAGAGGGGGAGAGGAGGGATTGAGGAGGCACTCCCCATAAAACCTGCTGGCCTGGGCTGTAAAGCAGTTACATGCATGCCTTTGTGTCTTGTTGCGTGCACATCACAACAATTCCAGTGTCAGGATGATGCATGGCCACTGCAAGAGGGGAGGCGATATTATTTAACCAGGCCCAAAGCTGCACTGTACATGGCACATCATCTCGTAATGAGTAGTTCTGAGAGGTTGTGTGATGTTGATTTAACTGCCGTCTATGAGTGACATTACATAATTATTTGGTTTAAAAAATGTAACACAGTGGCCTGGTGGATAATGGCTGGCCACAAATGGGGGGCTGCTTACTATAACGTGATCCATCATGCTGGGTAATACAGTCAACCTCCCCTCTATTAGCAGTTGCGATGTCTAAAGTAGAGCGTAATGCAGGGGAGGGTTAGTCACTCATTGCACTAATTGCGGTGCATAATGATCAAATGTTAATGATTAATAGTTGAGCAGTCTGCAGAACCAATTATGCAAGCATTCATCTCTCTCATCGACTCCTGAACCCCTTTATTGACTTGATTCTTTCACCGTACATTTCTACTGTTACTTTCACCTCTGCGCTTGTTCTTATTCTGAAATGCAGCCTAACTTTGTAGCAGCATACTTGAGATCTTCTTAACTACTGTTTCTTATTCCAAGTTTATGTATGTCACCATAGGTGGGCATTTTTTCTATTTATTTTATTTATTGTGTAATGTGTTTAACTGACATGTCGTGTGCCATAATATTCTTGTGCCATCCACATTCTTTGATGCTTTCTTCAGGTATCAACATCGTGATCCATTTCCAGTTGTGCTGTTGCATACATGACCAATGCCTCGTTATGGAAACCCAAAACTACGCAAAGGCCACACGTGCTCCTTTGCTGCTAGCTGTATAGTACATTCTGCATTATTATCATGCTAGGAGGTCTATTACAAGGAAAGAGACTATATCCCCCATGCAGTGCACTGTTCATTTGTAGTTCAGCTAAAGATGTTAATACATACAGCAGCTGCAATTAACTTGTTTCAGACAACACTGACCAGGCTGCCTTCTCTCAGTGTATTTGTGTACTTGAACATATTGCATTCTCAGTGCAGGACACTCTAGAGACTGAGAGACTGTATTCAATAGTCTTTGGATGCTCACCGGCACTTTTTTTTCTTCTCCCCAAGTTTTATTTTTGAGATTTTGCTAATTATAATAGTTCTCTATGCCAATTCTGCTCCAAAATACAGGCATTTAGCCTGGCCCTGAATTATTGCCCACATTTATAGATATCTTATATATATATATGAATAGATAACTGGTGTACCTGGCCCGCCAGGTACACCCTGAAGGCCAGGCAGGGGTCCCAGGACACCACTTTGAGGACTCTCTGAAATGAAATGGCAAGAGTGACACTCATTATCCAACTTTAAAGGGCAATGCCACTACATTTCAGTTTTAAATTACAATGTAGTTCTACGCCGCCCAATGGCATTGTGGACTTTCTGCATCGTCTCAGACAAGTCGGAAACAAGATGTGACTTGGTTAAAAAATAAAAAAGGAAGCAAGTCTAGTATGGTCTTTCAGTTTTTAGTTTCAGAGCATTATTGTTTAATAACGTTCACAAATACGGAGCGAACCATCGGATGCCATGAGTATAACTTGAGAGTAAACTCTTGAAACAAGTGGTTTTTCCCTGCTATGGTTTGGTATGACGTCATATCTGTGCTGCTGTGGTAGTTTTCATGAGCTGCTTATTTTGCATTAATAAAATGGTGCCAAGCTTAGGAGGTTTAATCTCCAAACCAGACCAGAGGTTGTACTAATACAGCGTTTACAAAAAAAAAGAAGCTATTTTTCTCTGGGTCATGAAGAAACTAAAGGAAACCTAAATTTACATAAATATGGATAATTTATATCAAAGTCCTCATTAATTATTTCATGATCTAATTGTACTTTTTAAATGTTCTGAACGGAACCATTTTATATTGTATATATATATATTTTTTGTTTTATTTTGTACTGTTCATTGTACTTGCTTTAATTTAGAAACAATATAAATAAAGAACAATACTGTGGCAACATCTCCATGGTTCCACTGCTTCCCTTTTTTAGTTTTTTTTGTTTAACAGTTCATCATGCAGCTTGTTTATTTGGATTATTAGAAGCAGTAGATTCCAACACATACAGTAACATCCTGAGTGTTATTTTAACTCTAGTTAAATTAACAGTCGTAATAAAGATGTGCAAATGTTTCCATTTGCACATCTTTATATAAAGAGCGGATAATTTATCATGGAAATTTCAAATGAGGTGCAAAGGCTTTTACAAAACATTCTGACTGTTCACCCAATGAGTTATGCAGGAAAAGAAAACGCAATCACTGAGCATGAAATATTTATTAACTCAACAAATAAGACACTGGATGAAATATTAAGGCAGGTTTTACATCTCAAGTCGTGGCTGTGAATTTATTTGGTCCTCAGCTTTTTGCGTCGTCTCTGTTCATCATCTGAGTCAAAGGACTCATCCCTCTTACTGCTCGGATTCTTCGCATCGATTTCCCCAAGGAATGGGAGCTGCAATTGATTAGCTACAGCCCAAGCCCACAGACACAACTCCACCTTGTGGGGCGTCCAGTCCTGCTGGCCGTCCACTAAGAAGAGAGAGGACCAACAAATGCTATCAGTATTAGTAACAGTAATGCCTTCTAAATCAGTGGTTTTCACTTTCAATATTTTTCAAAAATAGCAGTGTCTGTGATATGCCTATACTATATGAGACCGACGACTTCAAACATATATGGGCATAAAAGGGACACAGACAGATACAGAAATCTCCATATATGGGTATAAAAGGGACAGACAGGCGGGTACTCTGACAACAGGTACAATGGGTATTGAATAACCAGGTGCATTTCCAACTTGCATCGTTCCCGATTAAGCCGGTACCCGTATAGTTTAATTTATAAATAAAAGAATCAATTAATTACGAATGGGCTAGTGAAAATAGCTGCTCTACAAACCCACACCGCAATGCAACACGTGAGCTTGTAGATCTGCTATTTTCATTCACTATTTTCACTATTTGTAGATCTGCTATTTTCATAGATTAACAACAAAGAGTTGACAATAGAATAATCGATAGTTGCAGACCTAATCAGTATACATGCACGCGCACGCACACACACACACACACACACACACACACACACACACACACACACACACACACACACACACACACACACACACACACACACACACACACACACACACACACACACACACACACACACACACACACACACACACACACACACACACACACACCAATTGCACTTTCAGTTTATGGAAAACTCTATAATAAGGTGACTTCCCCTCATAAACATAAATCAATTGGTTTGTTGCTGGCCCATTTTGTATCCTCGTAGCACAGGGTACAATATGTGTAGGCTGCACATTTAGCCACCGGTGTCATAAATCAAGGACAATCCAATTGCCACAGCAGACAAATGCAGAAGTATTTAAACCCACCCTAATATCCCTGTGGCCGGCTCACCTTTGTTAAGTCTCTTGGTGCGTTCGAGCATTTTGCTGAGGTAGAGAGAGTAGTGCTTGGCTGTGTACTGGATGGGCTTCAGTCCAGGTACACTCTCAACGGCCTCATCAGACATGAACGCAGTCTGCTCGGGAGCACCCGCCGCCAGCACAGCTGCAACAAAATGGACAGTCAGTCATAGGCCAAGCTAAACTGCATAGACTATAGAGGAGGATTCCTGAATGGTAACTTAACCCATTAAGACCGGAAACGCATCTGTGTTGTTGTGCTGTTTTTATTTATTTATTTTAGTCTATTGTATTTGTATGCTGTTCTTTTATATATGCTCTATGGACCCCCTGAGTGTCTGAAATAAAGTTTGAATTGAATTGTGTCATTTAAAAAAATCTTTGGGCTATTCAAAAATAGCAGATCTACAAGCTCATAGCTATGAGCTTGTAAATCTCCAATGTTTTGAAAAATCGTCAAAATGTATGCAAATCCTTATTTGCATACATTACATTACAGAGAATATATTTTCCTCCATATAACATTTTGAACTCAAATCTTTGCTTCTGGGGGATTCTACAAAATGTCTTCTAAATCCTAACAAAAACTTGTGTTGCTATAATATCAGTGGTTCTCAAACCTTTTCCATGTCAAGGACCCCCAAAATTATATGTATTTGGCCGCAGACCCCCATCTCAAAATATTTTGTTCCAGAGACCAAATATTGGAGTTAAAAATGTAAAAAGATATATATATATTCAAAGATTTGCACAAATTGTCAAGATTAAAAAAAAAAGCCAAATAAATCTAAAATGACACAGATGCGTTACCGGTCTTAATTATTTAAGTTGGACCGAGGCAGAGGCCATTCAGTTCCACAGTGTGTGCTTTATTCAGCGTACATAATGACAAAGAAATCTCTTATGTCATTAACGTGGTGGCAATTTCTCTGAGCGAAGTGGCCATATTTCTTAATGACCACTCCACTGAAGGCAGATATGCTTCGATGTATCTACGCACAAAGGTGTCATTACCAAAAGCATTATGAAGTATAATGCACCCCAGCTGGGATACAGCATGTACTCTATGCCCTCCGATAGGGCTGGGCAATTAGCCAAGCATATATATCGAAACAGACATTTAGAACCAATAAACATAGGTTAATTGAATAATCGAGAAGCCAGTTATTTGAAATAATCGTGATATTGATTTGAAGTCGTCATATCACCCAGCCCTAACCTGAGACTGTAGTATGAATGTAGTACTTGTAGAGCTAACCGGGACCGCAATGGAATTAAGTATTTCGACTTTTTGTGCTATCCGGATAAACTATGCACCTTGGTGAATTGTATCATGAATTTATCAAATAAATCAAAAAGAAAACCTGAGGCGGTGGCTGGGCCGAGGCCTTTGAGGGTGCTCAGTTCGGTGATGGCAGCCTGCGTGTCTGGCAGGAGACTGAAGGCCTTTCGGGAGCTTTTCTCCACGGTCTCCTCACTGTTGGAAGCCGCTAGCTGCTGCAGCCGAGGCCGGAACTTCCCCCTCTGCAGCAACATGGGGGCCAGTCAAGGAGAGGATGGTTGACATGTTGGCAATCACAATCACTTAGTCCTTTTTACAGCCCATTAAAAAAAACTAGAGTAGCAGCAAACTTGTACTTTAGTATCCCGCTTTAACCACATAAACCCTCTGGACCTGAGTTGGCTCTGTACTTGGACCGCTTTTTCCCCCTTCTATACCAAATCTCTGCATCAACACGTAACATTGCGACACGTTGTGAGCTTGTAGAACGGCTATTTTTGCCCGATGCCCCCCCCCCCCATAATATGGATCAATGCTGGGGTTCAAGTGGTTGAGAATATTGGGAAAAGGTATTGGCTGGCTAGACCAAACTCACTTGGGATCAATCGTGACTGTGTTTACACAATACTTACAGTGAGTTTCCATTCCATCAGCTTCACCAGCTCTGACAGCGTGACATATTTGTCAGGTCTGCCAATAATGGCTTTTGGTAGCTCCTCTTGATACCTGGGTAAAGATCCAGACAATTATTAATTACTTCTTGCCTTTATTCTTGTACATAGACCGACTGCACACATAATGTTGCATTGAAACTCAATCCTGGCTGTGATATTAATAAACCACTAGAAATGAAGCTGAACATGTAATGCTGCTGTGATGAGATTCCAGACTGTAATTACCATTTGTCTAGGCTCAGCAGTCTTCCAGATTTCTTGCTTTTCCCCAGGGACTTGGCCTCCACCACCTCCCAGTATTTATCATGTATGCTTCTCCAGAGGACCGGGTCCTCACAAGCAAACAGATCTCTCATGGCAGCATGTAAGGGCTTAAAGAACTGAAACTATCACCTGTTTAACAATATAGAGGAAAACATAAACAAACTGATCATCTGAGGTCCATTTGGAAAGAAGCAGTGATATTATCTTCACATCCCAATGTCTTGTGTGTGGAAAGCAGTAAAGTTGATCCTATGAATCCTGATCCCTATTATGTGTATTATTACAGCATCACCTCATCAAACATCAACAAAGTTAACTAAATGCACATATGAGATTCTCAACAAATCAATAACAGAGATAAAATACTGCAATTATATTTTTAAGTAATAAGCAGTGGTGTAAAGTAACTAAGCACATTTACTCAAGTACTGTACTTTAAGTACAATTGAGGTATTTTTTTACTTTACTGGAGTATTTCAGTACTTTTACCTCTACTCCACTACATCTCAGAGGCAAATATTGCACTCTACAAGCTCACAAGCTTGTAGATCTGCTATTTTCAAACGATTTGTATACATTTGAAAACCTGAAATGGGACTACTTTTTGGTACTTACAATACATTTTGATACCAATACTTGTGCTTTTTACTCAAGTACTTTTTGAATTCCGAACTTTTACCTTTTAGTATTTCTACATAACAGAATTGATCATTTTTACTAAAACATGTGAATACTTTTACCACCACCACAGCATCACATCAAACATCAACAAAGTTAACTAAATGCACGTATGAAAATCTTAACAAATAAATAATTTCAATAATTAACTGTGATGCAGCACCGTGCAGTGACAAAATCACATGAGACAAACGACTGTAATGATATGTTTATTGTATAAGGAATAATAAGTATGAACATTGCCAGCTTACCAAAATAGTGAATGGACGGTGGTTGCATGATGCTTCCTGTGGGTTATGGAAATCGCGCGAGAAGTATGAGCGAAATACTATTTCCGGTTCTCCCAGCAGTGAGCAACAGAGTTACAGAGGTTAGTCCTAAAAACATACTTTTCCTTTTCGTTGTTATTAAAGTATTGCTAACCGATAAAATAAAATAAAAACACGTATCTGTTGTTTTCAAGTAGACCATTGACGCTAGCATTTCATTCTGGCAAGAATGCTGCTGTACGTTAATATTAGTTAGCCACCACTAGCATTATGTTTATGTTGAGGTTTGCTGTTTGTGACTGACCACGAGTTTAACCCTTTGGGTGCCATATGTCTAGATGCTTACATGACCTGCTGCAGTGGTTCTCAAACAGTGGTCCGGGGACCACCAGTGGTCCTTGGGGGGTTCCAGGGGGTCCCCAGCAAAAGTAGATAACAATAGCATCACAATCATCTTAACCATGTTAAGATGATTGATGATTGACCTACTGGATAGGATCTTTAATGTTGTAATGTTGTCTAGTTGCTTACATGACCTACTGGATAGGATGTTCAGCTGAGCCCTCTGTGTTTAGAGTGGGCATGCCAAAACAAATGCACCTCACAGAATGTAATGCATTGCATCTATGTTACCTCATTCATGCACGTGTATGTCGATGCTTATTGACATTAGACTTCTCTAAAGGGATACAGGATAGGTGGGCACTAGGGACATCTGTGTCAAATTGGCTATTTTGTCCAAAATGTTTAAAAGAAGTAGTAGTAGTACTTAAGTGGTCTTAAGTAATGTAAAGTATACATGATGTCAACATGCATGGTACATCATTATGAGACGTTATCCTTCAACTTATGTCCCAAAACGACTGGATATACAGGTTTTGAAGCAATTTGTAGAAATATTAGACCTTAATTGTCGAATGTATAAGCATGTTCTAATCATGTATACTTAACATTACTTATATAATTTTCCAAATATATATTTGTTTAACATTTTGGAAAAAATAGCCAATTTAACACCACCCACCTATCCTGATACGGTTAAAAAGCAGTAAGGTTAAAACAGAAAATGGGATAGTTTAATTATCTTTTGATCAGACTGTCAGTTCAGTTCAGTTATACATATTGTTATGCCTGAAGGGCGGTTGTTTGCAGTAATGACATTCACCTCCTCCTCCTCTTCTGTCTTTGCATGTTGGTGTGTCATTCTGTGCAGCGGTGTCACCTCACCCAGGACTTCTTTTTGTAATGACACTGCAGAGTCGGGAGACAAACAGTTCGTCATGTGCCTCCTAACGGAGGTGACTATTGTTTTCATCCAAGTTTGATTGATCGATTGAATGCTTTATTACTAGTCAAAAAGTACTCGCACATTAAGGCTATAAGGATAACACAAAAACGTCCTGGGGACTTGTTGTTCCATTGTGGTCCTATATGTATTCAATTCATCGACTAATCAAGTAATCAAACAGTATTTATCTGTCGGTGAGGACAGTCTCTCATGTCATAATCATTATCACACCTAAATTGTCTAAGATATATGTTCTTGTCCCAATACAAAGTCTCTAAAAAAAGTAAAGAAGAAAAGAAGTAAATGTATACATAGTGTCATGTGTTATGTTGTTGATATGCCAGTCTCTTGCCTCTAGGTCAACCCTGACAATAGCACATGATGAGGTCATTGTATTCCTGTTGAGAAGACCAGTGTTTCTATATTAAGTAAGTGCCTCAGCCCCCACCCTCACATGTTGAACTTATGTTGACACAATACCATACAAATGTGTGAGACTCTTGAGTCTGCATTCTATGCAACCACTTCAATCACACTCAGTAAGAGAAAACTAGTGTTCCACTTTGCTGGAGAGTGCCATCCTCTGGTCAAATCTGGGATTGCCTTAAACTGTTTGCATATTGGTGGAGAAAGGCTTTGAATATCACCCACAAGCTATACACATAACGGCTGTCAAGACCAGATCATTTGCAAACTACACAATACAGCTTGTCAAACAAGTGTTCTGTTGAGCTAAACATTTGCTATTTGCGGTGACGCTGGCCTTTAGGAGGACCATGGAGAAGATGTCGCGGGTCACCACGGCCCTCAGCAGCAATACCATCAGCGGGCGAACCATGTTCTGCCACTTGGACGCCCCCGCCAATGCCATCAGCGTGTGTCGTGACGCCACACAGGTGGTGGTGGCCGGTCGCAACATCTTCAAGATCTACGCACTGGAGGAGGAGCAGTTTGTGGAGAAGCTGAATTTGCGCGTGGGCCGCAAGCCCTCGCTCAACTTCAGCTGCGCCGACGTCATGTGGCACCAGATGGAGGAGAACCTGCTGGCCACGGCCGCCACCAACGGAGCCGTGGTCACCTGGAACCTGGGCAAGCCCTCTCGGAACAAGCAGGACCAGCTCTTTACCGAGCACAAACGTACTGTCAATAAGGTGTGCTTCCACCCAACTGAAGTCTATATGCTGCTCAGTGGCTCGCAGGACGGCTACATGAAGTGCTTCGATCTGCGCAAGAAGGAGTCGGTCAGCACTTTCTCAGGTTGGTATCCATCATCAGCGGCAGCGCTGTACTGCATTGTATTGTCACCAGGCATCAGCTTATCAGCTTGCCCGGCATTGCTGGGGTTATACTGCACTGACAACGTGTTGCTTTGATCAGCACATTCAGGTTTTGGTGGCCAGCATTGGCCAGGTTATAAATAGGCTCTCCCTCTCCTTTTCACGCTACCTCTCTACTTCCCTCCCTCTCTCCTTCTCCCTTTCTCCCACTCTCTCTGTCTCTCTCTATTGCTAATCGAGCTCTGGTCTGACGTGACGTCACACACAAGCTACCTCCCTCCCTCTCTCCCCCCTGATTGAATAATGTATATTCTGACTGTTTGTGTTTGAAACTGAACATTTCTCTGACTTTCTGAGTATATAAAATAAACATTAAATGAGAAAATGTTTGAGCTTCCCTATTTATCGCTCTTCCCTTTTTTAAACACTACATTCCAGGTCAGTCAGAGAGTGTGAGGGATGTGCAGTTCAGCATGAAGGATTACTTCACCTTTGCTGCATCCTTTGAGAATGGCAATGTCCAGCTCTGGGACATCAGACGACCAGATCGCTATGAGAGAATGTTTACAGCACATACTGGACCTGTGTTCTGCTGTGACTGGCACCCTGATGACAGGTAGGACAAACAATGAACTAGAGGAGATTGCAATGGTTCCTTTTGTGAAATACATTTTAGATTTTGTGCTGGTGTGCTAGGTAATATGTCAGTTGTGTCTCAATAACTAGGACTGAAAACTCAGGGTAGGTTTGTAATCTTTTTATTTAGTTAACATTTATCCTAAAGGCAGGCTAGTCAGTCATCAGATGTCTGTTGGTCTGGTCCTCTGTAGGGGATGGCTGGCCACTGGAGGCAGAGACAAGATGGTGAAGGTGTGGGACATGACCACCAACCGGGCCAAGGAGATCTATTGTGTCCAGACCATCGCCTCGGTGGCGCGGGTTAAGTGGCGCCCGGAGAGGAAGTGGCACCTTGCCACCTGCTCCATGATGGTAGACCACAACATCTACGTGTGGGATATCCGCCGTCCGTTCATCCCCTTCGCCACCTTTGAGGAACATAAGGACGTGACCACTGGTATTGTGTGGCGTCACCAGCACGACCCCTACTTCCTGCTGTCAGGCTCCAAGGACAGCACGCTCTACCAGCATATGTTCAAGGATGCCAGCCGGCCTGTGGACAAGGCCAACCCAGAGGGCCTGTGCTTTGGCCTGTTTGGTGACCTAGCGTTCGCTGCAAAGGAGAGCCTGATCAGCAACGACGCCAACAGGAAGCCCTTCCCCGGCGGAGACCGCCGCTATCCCATCTTTTTCTTTAAGAAGCCTGACCTGACGGAGCAGTTTGCCCATGTGTCCAGTGCCCTCAGTGTCTTCGAAACTGACTTGGAGAGTAGCCGCATGGACTGGTTTGTCAAGACGGCACGCCTCTACCTGCTAAGCGGGAAGCCGTTTGCTGAGTTATGTGATCACAATGCTAAGGTGGCCAAGGAGCTGAAGAGGCCTCAGGTCAGTAAAATCACCTAGGCTGTTACTGGCCGACCACTTACCCCATTGTAATCACCATGCCAAAAAATACACTTGTGAATGATAACTTGAGGATTTGTGTAAAAACATCTACAAAATGGCACTATGTGACCTGCTGTGTCTCAAAACAGATTTTGCTGCAGGACTTTCTTGGCTTTTTCATGATGCCTGCCAACAACATCTTTGTTGTCCTAACATTAAGAGAAAGAGCTCAAATTACATATTAGGCATATTACAGACTCTCAAATTAAACTACTGCATGGGTTGGACCTGTTGCACATTCAAAGGGCGCACAGTCTCTACTGTCTTACCATTTCCTTGTGAGAGTTTTGCTGCTGTCTTTATGTTAGTTACAAGTCTTGACAACACGTCCTGTGGGAATTTAGCTGTTGTCTTTATGTTAGTTACAAGTCTTGACAACACGTCCTGTTTTCAAAGGGAGTGACTGCAGGAAATTAAAGCTTATGTGTTTTCGCTGTTGACAAACACATGGGTTCATTACCTTTGAGCAATTCTTTGCTATTTCTAGCATGATGTCACCCTAGTACATTTACAAGTTCAAAAACGACTATATTTCTCATTCAAATCCAACAAAGCCAAGACTTTGATTTGTTACAGTCACGCAAAACCCCAAGAAAGAAGAGAAGAAACCAACAGTTTGACTTAAACTCGCATTTCAGTAGCTTTGATTGATTTACAGACGGTACATATTTTAAGCAGAGCAGTGGGTGATGTTTCTATTACTGTTGTAATATGACTGTGATTTACAATATGTTCAGAATTACTTGAATAATAATGTTAATCATTTTTAAGGTGTCAACAACATGGACAATGTTGAGAATCATGTTCTCAGACCCCACGCCTTCGCTCAATCACAGTCACAGTAAATTAGGTGTCTTACCTTTAATGAACAGGTAAGCAAACTTGACCGCATTGTAAAAAATAAAAAATAAAACACACCAACCTACCTACTAAAACTTGTCACAGACAGAATAACATGAACATGTTTTGTATGATTTCCAGTTTCAGTATGAAGGAAATGGGCCCAGGGATGGGCACAGAAAGCAGACTTGACCGCAGTAAAGGGGAGAGCAGGCAGGATAACATTCACCTGGAGCTTGGGAACTCTCACATCAGCAACAACGATGGTAAGACCTGCCGAACATCTCAAAGTGTTCCCACTCTTAATCTACCATGCAGACACACTGGGTGTCTGTAGTCATTTGTACTGTATGAATCACAGGCAACATTCTTTCACCATATTCACAGCGGCCACTTGGCTCTTATGTCATCCTTTGGGGTAGGATGTAAGGGCAAGCCACCGTGTGAATACAGTCAATTCTATTCCCCTGCCGAATATTAGGAAATCTCTCTGGTCGTTCCGAAATGTGGGTGGTTAGCCAGACAGACTGTTTGCATGTTCGTGAGACTGGTGTGCATTGCCATTTAGAAATGATATGCATTGTCCATTTTCTTTCCCTTGCAGAAAATGAGGAGACGGAGGGCAGCGACGGTCAGGCGGAGTACATGTTTGGCGACGCTGAGCTTGATGACGATGACCTCTATTCTGTGGAACATGACAATCAGACGGGTCAGCCTCTGTTTACTATATGACACAAAAATTACCTCAAGGGTTATGAGGTCTAGTTCTGTAACAAACTAACAGCCATTTTACCTCAGCACACCGTGTTTATGTCCAGCTACATGCACAGTTAGTACTACAGTATATTGTATATTGGCAGCCATTTTGGAAGCCCACCTTCAGCATTAGTATTGTGGGGGGAACTTGCTTGAATGGGGAACCAGTAGAACCCAGACACAAAACTGCCTCTCAACCAAAATAATTCCCAGACAATTTCTTTTAATAATTTAATTAAATGTTTTCTCTTTTTAATCTATTCCTCTTGAAGGACAAAGGTGCAGCAGTAGATCAGCAAGCATTTAAGAATAGGACTTATAACGGTTCAACCATTTCAATAATTAGTATTCTCCTCCTAATTGATCACGGGGTATTTCAACAGTCCACCACGTGGGCCAGTGCATGACACCAAGATGAAAATGTGACATTCTGTCATCACATTCTGTCATCACTTTGCCTATCTGCTCCAGTTAGCCACACTAATAGCTCTGTGCATATATCCAGTAGAGGAACAGGAGTACACGCTGCCTCAGGAAGCGTTCCCACTGCGCCACGAGATCATGGACAACCCATCTGCCCCGGAGCACCTGCAGCAGGACAAGGCGGAGTCGCCGCACGTCAGCGGCAACGAGGCGGAGGCGGTCATGTGCCTGACGCCCATCGAGTCGTTCTCCCTCATCTCCATCTCCCAGCCGCTGTTCAGCCCGCACCTGCCCTCCCGCTTCTTCTGCCCTGTGGTACGCGAGATGCTGAGCTACTATGCAGAGCAGGGCGACGTGCAAATGGCCGTCTCTGTCCTCATCGTCCTGGGAGACCGCATCCGCAGAGAGATTGACGACCTCACGCAGGTCAGAGTACTGATGAATTAGTCTAAATTAAAAGGAACACAAGAAAATGCTTATTTCAACCTACGTTTTTCCTAATTTCAATAGACTTGGTTTGAAATTTTGTTTTTGAATAAGTAGTCGTCAACTGTCGAGTAATAGTGTTGTATTGCACTCTGAGCTTGTATCATATTGAATTCAGTCATTAACATGGAAAAAGAACCCCGGAATTGAGGGATTCAAGAGTATATACAGTATGTGGAAAACTTTTATATGATTCTATCCTCAAATGCAATGATTTCCTAAGAAAACCTCTCATGATGCCTCCTGATTGTATGCTTCCTAATGCCTGATTCATGCTTTGTTCCAGCTCTAGAGCTTTTCTCAGTGTGTGACAACTGCCCACAACTAAGTATAACTCAGGCTTCATGATATGTTAATGCAAGTTGTGTCTCCCTTTCAGGAACACTGGTACATGTCCTACATAGACCTGCTGCAGCGCTTTGAGTTGTGGAACGTGTCTAATGAGGTCATCAAGCTCAGCACGTGCAGCGCCATCACCTGTCTGAACCAGGCGTCTACCACGCTGCACATCAACTGCAGCAACTGCAAGCGGCCCATGAGCAACAAAGGCTGGATCTGTGACAGGTACACCCGCTGAATGTGAACTCATTTGAAGTCACAATATACCTTGACCACACTTTATTTTATGGACATCCACATAGATTTGAATCGAAACATCTACTAACCATGTTACATTAACTCATTTATTTTGCAAATTAATTTACACTAACAGTATCAGTTGTTCCATGTAGAGTAACATACATCTCAGACAAGTGTTGAAAATATTAATGGCATATAACCTCTTTATGGGACACTGCAAGGAATGTTTTTAATTATTGATTTGCTTTATTCTCCTAGCGCTGTGACTTGGGCTTTTGACAAATCAAAATGTAGCATTGCAATCCCAATGAAATGCATATAATTGACACCTACAAATACAGTTAAGATATATATTTAACATAAGGCATGTGACTCTTTCCCCCCAGGTGTCACCAATGTGCCAGTGTATGTGCGGTATGCCACCATGTGGTGAAGGGACTGTTTGTGTGGTGCCAGGGCTGCAGCCACGGCGGGCATCTGGAGCACATGATGAACTGGCTCAAGACTAACTCCCACTGCCCTGCTGGCTGCGGCCACCTATGTGAGTACACCTGACACCCAAACTGGCTGGCTCCATGTGGGGGGGGGTGTTGGGAAGTGCTTCCGACAGCACCGTAGACCACAGCACGCCACAGACTGCTGCTGGATGCCTGGGTACGAGGCCATAGCTTCCTGTCACAATGGAAAGACGGTTGGCTGTGTTGGTGTTTCAAGTGTGACTGCGTTGGGAGGCCTAGTCATGAAGATCCAAAAGGAGCAGTTGTTTGTTTTTGAGAGTGTAGAAATGGATCCAAATGGACCCGTAAGGATTCATTTGGTTCCATGCGTACACTCTCAGAATTACAAACCTGTAAGGGTCCATTTGGAACTCCCCCTGACGGTCCCTGGACCCCACTTTGATAACCACTGGGGTGGGATATTACTTGAGTTGACCCCACACTCAAGCACACTCTCCCCCAGTCTAAGATAGACACTCAAACTAAGTATGGTCATCGATGTGTTCTGTTGACCACATGGTCAACAGAAATGAATGTGAAATTACAACTGTTGGGTTTTTACATTTTGTTTTTAAACCCATCAGTAGATCTGTACAAGCACACATGCTGATTATTAAATATATTTAAATATATGTAAATAACGCTAAAACCTATTTTGGAAGATTAAAGATAAAAGCAATAAATATTAACCCAGAAGTTGGCCTTGTCTTTGAATGGACAGTGATGTTTTTGGTTAAAATAACTGTTGTTAAATAGCTCTATATTCTAATGATTGCTATGGAGTGTTTGTTTAGAAGGGGTCTCCCCATCACTCCAGCTCTTTAGTAAACAGAAAATATATTTTCAAGTTTTGATACCAGTTTAATCCAGTCAGGAGAAAGAACTCGTTCAGGATACAGGTTAGACGGAGGTGATGAAACAAAACAAATGAGCAGAACTGGAACTAGCACACTATAAAACTGAAGCTGATAAATGGGTTCTCTCTCCTGATTGGATGAAATGTTTAACCCACCTGGAAATGTATTTTCTGTTCCTTAAAGTAATGGAGAGATGGGGAGGCCGAGGCCCTGTTACTGAACAGTGAACAAACACTATAGCAATGATTACTTTCTGAATACAAGCTTTAATCTTTTAAGAAAAAATATAATATTGTTGCAGTCACTTGAAAGAAAAGACCGTCCCCTGATATATTTTGTATGCAAGAGTGTTAGTGCTACAAACGGATGTAACTCTTTGTGATCAAAAGAACATTACTTGTACCATTTTATGTTTAGTTTGTTTCTTTCATACTCGCATGGCAGTTTACAAAACTGAAATATGTGAATATTTACATGAATAAATTTGATTCTGCTCATGAATAGCCTAAAACAATAATGAGTAAGTTCTATTTGGCATTTAAAAGACTTGTGAGGAATGGGATGGGTGATCTTTTATATATTGTTTTGGGGGGATCTAGAGCTGAGTGATTCTTCTGTTTTGTCGATATATATGCGTACTGTATATTTGGGCTCTGGTGGGTGGAAGTGCGTCTTGGTAACTGTAATGTGCCCTGTCAAAGATGATTTAGCATTCGTGTTTCTGAACATGATCTATATAGTCTGACAGAATCTGTGTCAGGTTCCCATTCCACGCTGGGCAGGCATACACCAGTAGACTGGACATAACCAGTGTATCTGAGGTTAGCAAGACCTTCTCAACCTCCTCAGGAAATACAGCTGCTTGTTGGCTTTTTTGACCATGGCATCAATGTGATGGTCCATTTTAAGTGTGACTTCAAGCACTTTCACACTGTCACATGATGGTAGCTGTTGGCCACACTGGAAAAGATAATTGGGGGAGTTGTATTTCTCCTTATTGTAACAGTGATGGGTTTTACACTTGGTAATGGGTACCACACTGGGTACGCCAACAAACGGGTACAGCAAGTACACAGACAACTGGTAAACGGGTATTGCAAAACCGGGTGGGCCATGTATTCTGAACTTGCATCGTTCCCGTCTTACTGTACATAGTTCCCGACATCAACATTTCTGATTAAACAAATCCAAAGATATGATTTTAGACATTTATTAAGTTGTACATTCCACAATATCTAAACTGGTTTCATTACCCATGGTAAAGGTTTAAGGATTGGAGCATAAATATGGATTTTGCAACAAAAAAGAGTCCAGATAAAACGTGTGTATTTGAAAGATTATGATAGCTTATGATTATAATCATACTGTAGCTATCTTCTCACTGGATCTTTGGTTGCAGACTGTGTAATGTGAATGATCTCAGCAGAGTAGCCAATGTGCACAAAGTGATGTAATTTCTGTAATGTCTACGCTACACACAGTTTACTAAACTGAGACAAAGTAAGATTAGCAAAGAAAACAGCACGGGAGGTGTCTTATTGTGTGTAGAAAATGTACATTTACCTATTGGTTCATCTTTATTTGTACATTTCTGTTGGTAGAAAACCAAAATGTATTAATCAGCATTTAAATGTGTACATATAAGCAAATATTTTGCTTTGGGCAATCACTTAAAATTAGTGTATTAGCTGTAGTGTACACTTAA
Source organism: Gymnoscopelus microlampas (assembly GCF_963454915.1). Classification (NCBI taxonomy): domain Eukaryota; kingdom Metazoa; phylum Chordata; class Actinopteri; order Myctophiformes; family Myctophidae; genus Gymnoscopelus; species Gymnoscopelus microlampas. Next base: position 25,628,619 of record NC_139951.1, on the reverse strand, counting down.
TTGATAAACCAACACCAGTAATGTTAAAATAATGTATTTTTCTATTTTCCTATAAATTGTGTCTAATAGCGCAATAAGCACCAAGAGGCAGGCCATGGTTTCAATTGATTTGCCTAAAACCCCCTTAGCTGATACTGCAGTCAAAGGTGTTTACTGAGCATTTTACAATGGCTTCTAACGCAGCTAAGCCAATCATAAGCAAGGACCTGAATTGTTTTATAAAGATATTTTAGGTATAAATAATCATTCTGTCCTGTCTGTCCATCTACACATTATTCTTGTGATCACTAGTACAGGGCCCTTTCTGACCTGTCAGAGTTCTAGTTATTGCTGTGTTGTCATGGTGCAAGTCCAGGCATGATGTGATAACTAGGAAGGGAAAAGTCACTATTAATTATGTGAAAAGCCAATTATACAATAATTCTACAAAGTTTCATGGACAGTTTCTTATATTCTAGCAACATTATGCATAACTATACATGTTCCCAACAGTCATAATTAGAACAATAACATTGCATCAAAAAACAAGCACTACCACCTACCTAACATGTCCAATTCCCAACAAGAAATGCACTTGAGATGCTACACCTATGGCATGTTTCTAAGGCTGCCAAACACAGCCGCCATATGAATACGATCAACCGACCACAATAGCAACAAAGCAATTCATAACCCACACTCCATTGCCAAACATGTTCACCAGTTGTTTTTTTTGCTTCTGGACAAAACGTTTTCATTGATATACACCGTTGGTCACAGAGGCTAACAAGCATCTTCCCACAGCAGAATATGAATGGATTATGAGAACAGTTTCCTAGCCGTAACTTCTCCTCACAACCTCTACCATGAGGGTTTGATTGACAGTCTCCTGAAGAACCAGTGCCTGGTATTATTCAAGTTTCAAGATTTTTATTGTTACATATTGTGTATGAGTACATAAGAGTACATTTTGTTTTGTTCTGGTTCCTCAAACATTGTGGCAGCAATAATAATATTAGACGCCTTTTCTGGAAATAACCAACTCATGTTATTAATTAGCTAAATTGTTTTATCAGGTTTGGTTAATCTCAAGCTCAGTATTCTGTGTGATGACCGGGCTCAGGTCTTGGCTCGGACTTCAACTCGATCAGGTTTAATTTTCAAGTCTGTTGAGAACTCTAAAAGGGCCAACTTTGAATATTGTGTTTACAAACCGCAACCAACAAATCCTACTTGTTATACCTTCAACTCTGGAGTAAAAAGAAATGTGTAGCTGTCATTGATTTAGTGGAGTTGCATTATAATTTAAAGCACATTTCATGTAGGAGAACTGCACTCACACAGATGCAGACAGCAAAAGTTCTTGAGTAGAAAATGTTTCACTGCATGATTGCCTGTGATCCTGAAATGGAAGAACATCGTAGACAGGCTACTGTCCTCTCACATTGTACAGTCCAACGTACACTTGCACAAGCGTGTGGGGTCATGTACCCCTCATGCCTGCTTGTTGATTCCCTACAGTGGCTGCAGTTGGCCTCGTCCGCATCTGGCCAGCCCCTGGTCTGTGACCTTGTGCCATAGAAGAGGTGCTGGGTGCCTGTGTCGGTCTCTGGGCCTCTCCAATCAGGTGCGACAGGACGTGTCCCTGGCCAGCTCCCATTTCCACTGTGTAGGTGTGTGTGTTCAGGGTGGCATGCTCACCCTCCGTCAGGATTGTCAAAAGCCTTTACGCAATGAGGAGAAAGAATATTTCTTAATTTATAACAAGTAGTGTATCAGGCTTTTTTTTTATGCTTTAAGGTTTTCATCTAACGTAATACTTAGACCAGTGATTCTACAAAGCCTCTTGCGATTTGGAAACTTCAGCACTTCAATATTGCAATTTCCATATTTTAATTGTGTAGCCTGATTAAATGTGTGCCACTTCTTTGCCATAACTCCCAAAATATTGTGGCGGGGGTTTACCGGTGCACCGCTATGGCCGTTCCCAGCTGTCCGTCACCTTCTCTGGTATGCTCAGCCGCCTCAGGCTCTGGAGCACCGTATGCAGGGTTCCCACTGATTAAACAAAAAGAAAGATACCAGTATAATGAGACTATTCAGACATGCAAATGTGAAACAAAAAATGTCTTTGATCACCTTGCATTTACACTTACCCAGCTCTTCTTCATAGGAATCCAGCTTTTTCTTTAGATCTGAAATGTTACATGGCTTCGAGCCATCCTCGGCTACGGAGGAAAGTTGGAAAATCAGAATAATGTTATCCACCATGTACAATTAGAAATTTGTCTTGGTAAAGGATCTTTAAAATAACTTTGGGTTGGAACCGGCAAAGACAGACTCAATTTCAAGTCAAACAGTCATCATAGCAGAGAGGTTAGAAGTTTATTACACACAAAGTATGGCTCTCTCAAACAAACAAAACACTTAAATCTACTGTACCTTTACCACCAGTGTCATCCTCAGTTTTATTATCCTCCCCGCCTGGAAAGCAGCTACTGTTCCCTTCTGGGACGCTGAGGAGGGAGAACAGCTCGGCCCGGCAGCACCGGGCCTTCTCCAGCATGGCATTCATCTCCTGTGCGAGCCGGTGGTTGTCCACCAGCTCGGTGTGGACCCTCTGCCAGGCCATTTTGTCCTCCATCAGGCATCCCTCCATCACAGTGCGCAGCTCCTTCTCCTGAGACACTTGGCCCTGCAGGCTCTCCGCCTCCTCACAGCGCTATGACAGACAGAGTGATAATTGAAGGTGAGACATCCCTCATACAGTACATCCTTCTATGACTGTAGGGGTATTCAAAAGGTTACCTATAATGCTGATTGCTGTTCTATAAATGTTATCTTAATCCACAGCTGTAATTGTAAAAGGGATTGGAGAGGAAGTTTTAGTTAATTGCCTTAACCCATTTAGACCGGGAAAGCATCTGTCATTTTTAGATTTCTTTGGCTATTCAAAAATAGCAGATATACAAGCTCATAGCGCTATGAACTTGCAGATCTGCTATTTTTAGAAAAATCTTTTTTTGCAAATCTTTGGATATATATTTTTTCAAGCGAACATTTGTAACTCAAATCTTTGCTTCTGGGGATCCCTAACAAAATATTTTACAAATGTTAAAAAAATATATATATATATTCAAAGATTTGCACACATTTTCACATTTCTTTTCAAAAATAGCAGATATACAAGCTCATAGCGCGACACTCGGTGCCGCGCTGTGAGCTTGTATATCTGCTATTTTTGAATAGCCAAACATTTTTTTAAATGACACAGAAGTGTTCCCGGTCTTAATGGGTTAAAGGTACTGTAATATTGGACGTGGATTAAAATAAAGTAGGCAAAGGAGGTGGCCGTGGAATGAGGCTAAATGTAAATAAGTAGCAGATGGTTTAGTTGAAAATGTGAACATGTTGTTACAACCAAGCTTAGCGGGCACCTTGTGCAGCTGAATGGCCATCTCCTGCATCTCTGCTTCTAGCTGGTCTGCATATGCCTGCTCCAGGGCATCACTAGGAGGACGAGCGCTGCTGTGCCACCGGGCTATAGCTGAGGTCATCTTACGCTTGGGCCCAAATAACCTGTTGACCCACAGCGCTTTGTTTATTGGCCAGTATAAATTAGTAATTTGTTTATTTCTGTGAAAAATTAAATCACTGTTGGAGTATTTATTTATCTATTTTTAAGAACCAAACATGTCTTACGTGATCCCCACTTCTTTTAGGTCATTCTCAGTCAGGGTTAGAAATATCCTCAGGTCAATATCTTGTTCCTCCAGCAGGGGGAGGTATTTAGAAAAGCCAATCTGCTCCAAGAACGCTGCCAGATCCTGCAGCAATAAAAAAGATGATATATTGTAGGTTTGAGCCAAGCAATCAAGTCACTCCAGATTCAAACAATACTGTATATGGCCGTTTTTATTATGAGGTATAACTAAAAGTGAGAAGACATACCTTGGGACCGGCGTAGGAGGGAGGAGGATCAGCAGGCGATTGCGTCCCACAATTCCCCACACTGCTGGGCTGTGTTATGTCACTGTTGCTGTGGCGGTTCTTGCTTTTTGAGTAATGACCCTTGTTTGCTCGGCGGGAGCTGCCTTTTTTGGTTTGGTCCGAGTCCTGATGGACAAAGGAGCATTGTCTCTCGTCAATGTGGCATCAAACAATGGGGCTTTATTATTGTGGTATGTCCCCATAACGCAGTGTTGATGCTCTGCTGTGTTTGTGTGAGTGTGTTTTCACCTCATTGCTCTCCACGGAGCCCTCCCAGTTGAGGCTGACAGCACGGGGCAGACATTCACTGCTGCTACTGCTGCTTCTCACAGTGGGCATGTCATTGTCAAAGAATGGACTCTCATCTGCAGAGTGTCACAGGAAATGTTTTATAATAACATTGAGCAGACCAAAAAGAAGGAGAGAAGCGCTGCAGGGATCATTCAGTGGCTCTGAGATAGGTGCTCTTTGGTGACACAGGTTGGATCAATTAAACAAAAAGGATTTCCAAAGAAGTACTGCTTGCCAAAAAGGTGTGAAATGCAGACTTAAAAAGAAAAGAATTCCAAGGCACTCTGTCTCATGTGAAAAGTTGTATAGGTTTATTAAGAGCAAGGCAAATGAATGTGACCAACGCGTTTCGACCTAGAAGGTCTTCGTCAGGGTCTATCACCTATACAAACCTATACAACTTTTCACATGAGACGGAGTGCCTTGGAATCCTTTTCTTTTTAAGTCTGCATTTCACACCTTTTTGGCAAGCAGTACTTATTTGGAAATCCTTTTTGTGTAACATTGAGCAGACCTTTGCATTGAGCATTGAGCAGACCTTTGCCCTCTTTTGCTCTAAAATAAGGTGCATTTTATAAAATTTGGAGGCACCTATTATAAAATCCTTAGTGTAAACAATGTTGTTTCATAAAGCTAGTGAACTAGCAACGGAAAAATAATTTCAAGCAGAAACTTTTTACCCGCCTCCCTCTGACTTCAGGGGCATTTTGAGATTCCTTGGGGGGGTCATTTGCCCATTGGCCCTGGCTGTATATTTATTATGACATCGTACCTCTGCTGCTGTTGCTTTGGCCATCCAGCTCATTGATGGGTGAAGTGACGTCACGGTAACAGATCCCCTCACTCTGTTCTCCCACATCACGGAACGTCATGTAACCTGGCGGAGCCACAGGTCGCTCTACAGAGGGGAAGAAACACTGTGAGACATGACCTTTTAACACTAACAGCATTCAACATTCAACATTGATATTTCACTCAATGCACACACATCATAATACAGACTACTATATAAAGGCCATGTAAATGTGGTCACCAAAAATCTTATTTTGTGTGGTTTTTGTTTTTGAAAATCCTGGTGTTTTTTTTACCTCTCTAAAGTTTTCGGTGGATCACAGCACTCACTGAAAACTCGTTTGACGCAGGGCACGCAACTCAGAGCCTCACTAAATGCAGGGTTTGCAATGATTAAGTATGCAGGGACTAACTAAACAAGCTCTCGCATGTAACCCGACACCACTGTGCATCGCGTCGAAGTAGTGACTGTTGTTTTGGTCCTGGTATGTTTGGTGTGCATACTCTTGGATTAAGCATTGTTGAATACTAAATGAGGGCAAAGATAGCGCAAAGAAAAATGTACTGTAAAGATCCTTTATGGATGTTTTTGGTGATAGAGAAATACTTGACATGTACTTTATTGAACAGAAATTACTTTTCTGAGGTTAAATCCTCAGACGAATCGGCACTTCACCATTGGATGTGTGGAATTATAAATGATTGGATGATAAACTACCAGAGACTTTGCTGGTGCCTCCCACACGGAACTTGGCGATGGCCTGGGGCCCATCGTGGATGCTGGGGCCTTTGGTCCTGTTCCGACTCGGCCTGAGCCTGGGGGGTGCGCTGTCCGAGTCCTCAGAGGAGCTCAGATCCTCAAAGTGTCCTGAAGGGGTGGACGAATGACACACAGGCCATCATAAAAAGACTTTAAAGTTAAAGACAGGTCAGTTAAACTATTCAACAAAATGATCAGATTATTCTATTAGACAATATAGTTTTAAACTATGGAACATTGTTGAAAGAATGTCATTATTATACCTGGTTTGACCTTTGGAGAACGTGAGTCAATGAGGCTGGCAATCTTGGTATATCCGTACATCATAGCCAGGGCTCGAGCAGTCTCTCCTTTAGCATTCCTCTCTTCTACTTTTACCTTCTGTGGGTGCATATCCATATAAATATGTTTGTTAGTATTACAACACAATACACGTTCTTGTGGACAGCTCTTTTCACAGAGTACAATATAAGAGTATGTTTTTTGTCCTGTACCAGTTAAGACACTCATCTTTGGACTCTCGTGTCCCTTCCTGACCTAGGACTGAATCCTGTCTGAGTCTTCTCCCCTATGCCTTCTTCATCTCAGCTTCCCTACCGCCCATCTGATATAAGAAAATAAATGAATACAAAGAGAAGTAGATTGCCCTTTTTCCTTAACCACTTCACCACAAAGAAAATCTAAAATATTTTGATGCAACACATTGTGAGCTTGTTGATCGGCTATTTTCTAACCTTTTTCTTTTTGCCTATAATGACATTCCCAAAACTGGGACTCCAGGGTTAAAGTAGTAAAGAGGAAGAGAAGTTGGGCGAATGACAAGTTACTCACATGGTCGAGTAGGTACTGAACAATGATTTCATGACCTGAAGCAGCAGCCTCCATCAAGGGAGTGAAACCGGACACTGGCTCCCTGTGGAGAGGGGTGGTTACTCATTTGAAACCTTGCAAACTATTAATCTGCGTTTAGTCTAGGATTTGCAGGTCTGGTAGGGTGAATAAAGGTACTCACTTTACATTAGCATTAGCATTGTTGTCCAGCAAGAACTTCACCATCTGCTGGTGTCCTGTGCTGGTACAATGTAGCAGTGACGTCCAGCCTCGAGTGTCCTTCCGCTCCAACTCAGCTCCTTGCTTTTGTGGTGAACAAAGACAGTTAAGCATATTTAAAATGTGCTCCTACATACAAGTGATGTTACAACAGTGAGCAGTCTCTGTTGAATTAAGATATATTGTAAATGCTGACATAGCATGTCAGACAAATACAGTATAGCCGTCTAATAGCACCAGCAGTAGTTCCTTCTGGTGAGACAAAACAACTGGTTTTGAATAGTTCCTGGACTTAACGATGAACTGTTACTTAATGTGATGCTCTAATCAAATGGATTCTAATTATTGATGCTTTTCATTCCATTTCTCCACTCCCATGCACTACACATAATCTTCTGCCTGGACGGAAGAGTACAAGTTAACGTTGTCTGTGCTTTATTTTATCAATTTTATATTTGGTATTGAGGTGCTTTGAGACTTTTGATGAATTTCTGTTTGTTTATACATTGTGACGATCTACTGACATTGTATATTGTATTGAGTTACTTGATGTGTATTAACTGATTGTATACAGACTGATTGAGATTAGATTACCTATTCAAATGGCAGCACCACCTGTAGCACCTTATCCCCATCAATGAGGTGTGATTATGATTGTTGTAGAACCCTGTTTTTGTATATGTGTGATGCTACTACTTGTCAGCAGATGCCTGAAGAAGGTTCATGACCAAAACGTTGCCTTAATAAAAGTTGTCCTTATTGTGTAAGTGAAGGTGGTGTGCAGGTTATTTCATTTTATTCTATATGAATAGTTATGTTCCAAAATGTTCTGCCCTTTGAACAAAGTGAAATTTACTTTACGAACTGCTAACTGCGAACTTACTAACTACATTATTACAAACCATGATTTGTTTTCTTTCAGATTGCCATTTGTACCTGCAGTAGAAAGTATGAAATGCTTTCATTCCCACAGCTGGCTGCCAACATCAGGGGCGTGAGGCCTTTGGAAGTGGTTGCATTCACGTTAACTCCAGCCTCCAGCAAGAGATTGGCGATGTTGTCATGGCCAATGTAAGCCGCATACATCAGCGGAGTCCAACCTCCCATGTTCTTGCCATCCAGGTCCACCTCTTTTCTGAAACGACAAAATATTCTAGACTGCAAGCAGCAAAAACCATGTGCATTACAATACTGGGTAACAGGAAAGGTGGGCACCAAAACATTCTGGGCACTAGGAAGACTGGGCATTAGGGAAATGTGGGCACCCGGATAGAATACTGTCCCAGGATCACTTTCATTACAATCAGCAATTAGCCGCCTGTGCAGGATATTGTCTTATGGCAGTGGTGTGGAACATTATTTATTATAGACTCCATGTAACATAACAGTCATCAGGAGGACAACACAGTAATAGTTGACTCACTTCTTGATGCACTCTGCCACCACATCATACTGTCCTATGGAACAGGCAGTGTGTAGATCTATGGGGACATTCAGCTCCTCTGGTCGCACCAAGGTGTCCCCAAGCCACAGGGAGAGACTGACACCTAGCTGCTCTGATTCACTCGCCTCGTCGCTCAATTCTGACATCCTCACCGCTGCTCACAAACCTAATAATTATTAATATCACAAACATGAACATTCTGATCAGAGACTCTGATTGTACAGGAGGACATGTTACGCATGTCATTCTAAAACACAATCTCAAATCAGAGATCATTGAATGAGCGGCATTATGAACTAGAGAAGAATCGTCAACATTATGTCTCGTTTTGACAGTTGATGTGCCAATAAATAACCGACACTGGATGAAGGTTTCTGAATGTTATTTATACGTTGGTGTGTGGTGTGTTCAAAACTTTTCACTATAACTGGCTAACTTAGCCAGCCAGTTTAGCCATCTGATGTTAGCCAGAGGACAACTTATCCCACCACCTCCTAACAAACTGATCATTATGAAAAAGAACAGCTCCAAGCGTCAAATGACAATCCTAAAGCATCTACAATGCATATACGGTAGATTAATTACTGTAATAGATTACTTACAAGATGCAGACAGTGTTGTTGTCGCAGCAGTGACCGAATCTGTGAACTTTACTGTTTTGAGTGTCGCGTTCAATTGTGCACGGGTTGTTCCCAGTGTTGCCAGGTTTTGAGAGAGAAACAAGCAACCAGGTCTAGGAAAACAAGCCCAAAAGAAGCAGCACTTTATTCAGCTATTTGAACGCATTGTGAGCTTGTAGATCGGCTATTTTCAAAAGAATATTGAAGAAAATGTGAATTGACAAAAACATCTTAACAACACAAATCTTGTATGGGTCCTGGACCCTGGTATAAAATACAGATGGGGGTCTGCACTCTCTGCAGAGTAAATACATATTAATTTGGGGGTCCTTGACATGAAAATGTTTGAAAACCACTGGTTTTTGAACAACATTTAGGAAGCAAGCCCAAATAAGCAGCTTTAGAAACGAGCCCAAAAAACTGCAACCAATATTTACAAGGAACTTTACAGAAAAAGAAGCACAAAGTCGCTTATAATAAGCCGACATGGCAACGCTGGTTCCTATCCTCCCTGTTCACAAATTACTGTGAAATCCTTCTACTGTGATTCTTCTCAGTCAGTACTGTATTATAATGCAACACACACCCACTAACTGTAGCACAATATACTGTATAAATAGATAAATCTACCTGTAAAATGTCTGAATTACATCAATGACATATAGCCCATTATACCTTTAACTTTTAAGTGTACAATAATCTGAATGGAGAAGTGGACGTTATTACATTGTTATGAGAAACTGTTACAATATTGAATATGTCTCTACATCTATTTTGGAAAGAGCATTTCATTCTTTTTCTATTGCACAAAGTAAAAGCCTATTAGGCTGGAGTCTGAGCACAAGGTAAAGAATAGCACTGTGTAATTTATGTAACACCAAATCATTTTTTCCTTTTTGTATACAAAATAAATGCCAAACATGAAACCATACCAACCAATCATGCAATCTAAAGCATAATTGGTCAGTTTAATTACATTTTCTATTAAATATGTATTGCTTGTATATAATCAATCGGTTTAGAATATGCCTAACTACCCAACAGTGAAAATGAGTTGGCTGTTATGCTGGTAGTTGTGTATTACAATATTAGAAAAAACCCAAATGATTGTTTGTATGTGCATAGTGACAGAAAATAAAGTTAAAATAGCATAGTAGTTAAAACAGCATAGTAATAATTGGTATGTTGCTAGAGTTTAAAACCCTACAATAAAGATAAAAGAATACCAACAATTATACAAAAGATTTGTTAAGGTGCTGGTGGAAACATGTTTTGATTTCTTTATTGATTACCTCTTAACATTATTGAAGACATTTTTATGGCAGTTCATTTCTACTACCGTTTTTCACATTGTGTAAAACAGATAACTTGGTTAAGACCTTTCCTCTGACATATGGCTGTAACTTAAATTGTTTTCAGTCAAATATATTTTAAATGACCATGGTGGACAAATCAGAGGAAATTGAAGCAAAACTCCTCCTTGGAAGGTGTGAAGACAAAATGTGATGCCTCCCCTGGGGGATGCGTGCTTGTGTTTGGAGCGTGGGCTCCCGTTTGCAAAGTTTCCTGCTCGCTCTTTATCTCTGTGTGGGTCTCCGATTTGATGTCAGCTCTCCGGTGGAAAACTGACTTCTTTGAAGAATCGCTCACAGCCTTGACCCGAGCTGATGTAACCGCTGGAGGAGAGAAGACCGTTGTCAATGAGTTGGATATAACATAGAAACTCCTTTTGAGCTATTTTTGTACCTTTCTTCTTATATATAAGTATAATCAAGATCCTTTTTGATATATTTTACTTATTGAAGCTAGTGGAGAAACAAGGGCAAAGTAATGCCTAATGTTATACTCTGTAGTAAGACGGGCTTGTGGACGAACAAAAATGTATTGCATCACCACTATACAATGTACTATAAATCAGGCATAACAGGGTGAGAGACTTGAACCCATGACACCATAACTACAGTATGTACTGTCTACCAACACAGTCAGGTCTGCTTACCATTCTGTATGAGTTTATACTGCTTATCCTTCTCCGCCTCCATTGTTTTCCTGTAATCTCCAGCCATAGATCTCATCACCTGCCTTTTCTTGGCCAAAGGAGCTTTAGAGCTACGCAGAGTCTTAAGGGCGCGGGACGTATCCTCCTCTACAGACAAAATACAATCAGAGCATCGCGTCTCAGAGCTGTTCATAAAGAATTTGTGGGGAAATTATGTCTCACCTCAATGCTGTAAGTTAAATTAAGAATTTTGTATTCTACTAACTCTGTTTTGATGTTGACTTCTGGGTCTTCATTCCAAACTCAAGCTGCTCAATGCACCAGTCCAGTTCTCTTTGGAGCTGCTGTTCTGCTGTCTGAAAGACAGTTGCACTTACAATTCAATTCATTTCATATGACCATTAAATCACATCACACTCGCTACCAACAGAGTCATCAAGATCCAAATGAAGAGTTTGACACTGACCAGTAGTGTGCCTTCATCTGCTTCGCTAGCCTCAGTGCTATCTGAGGATTTTTTCTTTCCAGATTTCTTCTTTTTCTTAGCTTTAGATGACACTGATGGTTCAGATGTGGGATTAGTCACCAGTGATTTGGAGGGGTTTTCCTCTTTGGCACAGGTATCTTCACCTGGAGGACAAAGCTCTGAGGGGGCAGGTGATGATTTAGTGTCTGTTTTCATGTCTTCAGATGTGACAGTGGGTATTTGGAAATTGAATGAAAACCCAGAGATCTGTTCTGTCAAAAGTGTCAGTCCTGTTGTTTGTTGTTTGTCTGGTGGCAGGTTCCAATTTGAAGAGGGCCTCTCCTCCTTTGGTGCAGGGGAGCTTTCAGAGAAGAAGTTGAATGTGAAGGAGTTATCACTGCGATTCCAGAGGCGTTTCCCCAGGCTGGTTTGGTTGGTCTGAGTACCTTCAGCAGTAGTGGAGCTATTTGATGTGGCTTTAATATCTAAACATACACACACACACACACACACACACACACACACACACACACACACACACACACACACACACACACACACACACACACACACATAAAAGAGGGAGGGAGGGAACAACCAATCAAGAGCTTAATGTTGTGCTTTTCGTTGTCATTTGATATTTGATATTTGAAGTTAAAGTACCGATAAACAGCAGCCTTTTCTCGTCCATGACGATACTTCAGACGATGATTTCAAGATCTCAAAAAAGGAAATAGGATCGCATTTATTACTGCAATCGGTTCCAAATTATGCCACAATAAATGAACATTTATTCTTGGTAATATTTCCTTACCGTTAAACACGTGAAATATGTTGCTCAAAAAACTTCTCGTGCAGCCATGGTGTTACTCAGAATTAACTCCGACCGATCACGTTTTTCAAGGAGACGTTCCGGGTGTTTTTTTTTTCTTACCCCCCATGTCCCGTACAGTTGTAGACCACTAGACCAGTTGTAGACCCCCCCCCCCCCAGAAAAAAACTTGACTGAATGTGGGGAAAGGGTCACAGGGTGACAGGAAAGGTGGGCACCAGCCACCAACACATTCTGAGCAATAAGGAAAACTGGGCACCTGAAAAGAGTGGGCCCTAGGGAAATGTGAGCACCCGGAAGAGTGGGTTACTTGGTAACAGGAAAGGTGGGCACCAAAACATTCTGGGTTCTATGGAAAACTGGGCACATAGGAAGAGGGTATTCGGTGGTGGAAGTAGGCTAAGTTTGTAAGTTGTTTTTAGAAGTGCTTTTTATAGTGTCAATCTTACACAAACATCTCTCTGCCATAATTATGTATCAGTATTTCTTTTTTGTTTAAAGACCAATCAAGAATCAAGGGGTATGTATGCATACAGGTAAGCAGGCAAGACTGTGCTAACAGGCTTAAAAATAAAAATAAATAACATAAAGTAAGATAGAAATGTTTAAAAGTATAGACAGGACTATATAGCCCTGAAACATGACTGTCATACAAGCGTCATGTGAACCATGGCTAAGACAGGACACACATTCAAACCAAGAAAACCTTAGCAATGGGGGATGGGGGAAAGGGGGAGGGGAGATAATTTTGCATCAGATTGTAGAATCTACAGAAGGATGTAGACTTATTTATAGAAGGTGTATACAGATTTATAGAATGTATACATCTAAACATCAAGTACACTTATCTCTGTACATCAGATCAGTGTAAGTAGCAGTGAGCAAAACAAGCATGTTTATTTACAGATGAATGCAGTTTGTTTTATTTTGTTTGTCTTTTTGTTTTAGTTTTCTGTCCTCGTGGGATATGAAACGCGGGCTTGTACACACAACACAACATGTGAACATTCATTGTCACCATGAAATAAAACCGAATACAATAAATTGAATTCTCACCATATATTACATTTTCTTCATGTATGATCAACCCAACCTATGATGGATCAATCAGACCCTGTCCCAATTCCCACAAGTACATGTGTAGTAGTAAACTAAACTTAGCTCTGACCTGTGTTGCCAGGTCTAGGAAAACAAGCCCAAAAGAACCGGCCACATGAGCACTTCAAACATTGGCTATTTGAGAATAGCCGATCTACAAGCTCACAAGCGTTGAGATCTGCTATGTTAAAAAAAACTTGAAATAATGTGAATATATTATTTGGAAGATTTCCCAAAAGATGGTATGCGGGTCATCCCTGGCACAAAAGATATTGAGATGGGGGTTAGGTTAGTTAGGGGACAAATACATATTAATTTGGGGGTCCATGACATGAAAACATTTGAGACCCGCTGGTTAAGATAATAATTAACACAACTACGCTTTAGAAACAAGCCACAAAAAAACGCAACCCGTTAACTAACCAATATTATTTGCGAGCAACTTTACAGAAAAAGAATCCCAAAGTCGCTTATAATAAGCGGACATGGCAACGCTGGCTCTGACCAATGACAGTCTTTCCAGTTCAAAATGGACCAATCGCATAGGTTCGTGGGCGGGTCTTAACAGTCAGAGGCTTGTCATAACCTATAAATACCTCATGCTGTTCAACAACAATATCACATTCATTTCACAACCAGAGCAGACAGACACGTTCGAGGATAGTCGCAGCTGTGCTGGAGAGAAACAAGGTATTTATTTTATTTTATGTTTTACATCCTGTGCCACAAATGTTTGTAGTGTAGTGATTGTCGCTGTCTTATGTAGATAAAACTCTTGAATGAGTATGTTGTGTACAGTGAGCTGAAAAGAAAATATTACCGGGTGTTGCACAAAATGACGCGGGCTCCAGAGAATAGGTAACGTTATTGCTGAGACACAGATCGCATGTTATCTGACGCTTATAGAATTGCTTTGCCTTTATTTTTGGATAGCATTCCACTTGGAACAGCCAGGGAATAATGTTAAACGATGTTATTTATACTAATGGTTAACATCGGAACATAAAGTAAACCTGGGACCAGAGGCATAGCCTAGCATTAACATATCAGGCGCCATGTTGACACAGTTAAACCTTTTAGCTATGTGACGAAAATGAAACGTGTAGGTTCCTTGTACCGTAATGGTGGTTAGACTGGTGTTTCAGGTTTACTGTGGTGGTCGCTGTGGCTGCTGAATGACCTGGATGCTATGGAGGGAACCTCCATTTGCACATGTGAACACAAAACGTTGCATCATTCACTTTGTACACGTTCGGGATGATTTATTGTATTTATTATGTGTTTTGGCGGTTACTAAACCAGTCGCCATATTTAACGAAGTTGAGGGAGATGGAGGATGGTCCCATAGCCCGAATGGCGGTCGCGCTGTTATGAGAGCCCGCCAATCAATCCGAGTCGTTAGCGCGGTTTACATTAGCACCGCCAAATGACATTCAAGTAAAACTCAGCTCTTTAAGCATGATTAACTTGCTATTTAGGCATTAGGCAATGATACGTGAGACTGACAAAAATAGATATGGATACAATGATCAATTAACCACATACATAGGCCATGGCGTCCATGCTGTGGGCCAACATTCAGTGAAACTAGCATATCTACAAGCTCTTAACGGGGCTTTGGTCGGATGTTAAGGCGAATTGTAATTTTTCTGTTTCCGTATTCTCATTTCAGTAAATTATGGCACGTACAAAGCAAACCGCTCGAAAATCCACGGGAGGAAAGGCGCCCAGGAAACAACTCGCTACTAAAGCTGCAAGGAAAAGTGCGCCCTCTACCGGTGGTGTGAAGAAGCCACACAGATACAGGTATAAACTGTGAATGAAACTTCTGCAGTGTTGTCAAGTTTGATGGTTTTGTTTGGGACAGGCAATTGGCTTGTTTTCTGCCAACCCAATTCTCATCCAACACCCCCAAGAAAGAGGATCTGGTCAAATGCACTTGGTTGTGTAGACAGAATTAGTATTGCTAATGCTATATTTAATGTATAGTGTTGGCACAGTTTTTAGCAGAAATTGTGCATTGAGTCCTGTGTTGGTAAAGGGTATTTTCATTCTGGTCACTTACTACCTACATAAAATAACATGGAGTCTTCTATATTATCCAGGGTTACACACCAAGTATATTAAGTGTACACTATCTTATGTAGATCTTCTGGAGTTCCTTTTTAATTCTTGATGGTGAACGAAGTGCTAGTGCTGACAATAGTTGACGGCATTGATGTTGGGCATTGGCACCTAAATTTTAACGCACATTTCAATTATTTTAACAACCGTTTCTTGCATCGGTGTAAACCGTGCATGCCTTTACTCTGAAGTTTTTAACCACTAAATCCCAACGTCCTTGTGCATCAAATTCATTGCGCATCAAATGGCATATCTACAAGCTCACAGTGCATTGCAATGTGTTGTGAGGTTGTAGCTTTCATTCGCCAAATGTTATATCTATTTTCACTGAACCCATTATGACATGGCCAGAATAGGTATGCTAGGGTTCATGTGGTCAACCTTTTTACAGGAAGCAAAACAAAATTGGTCTAGGGTTATATGCATCCTTTAAGGCATGGTCTTAATGACATTGTGTAATGTGCCCTGTCCATTTCTATGAAGGCCTGGCACTGTGGCTCTGCGAGAGATCCGTCGGTACCAGAAGTCCACTGAGCTGTTGATCAGGAAGCTGCCATTCCAACGTCTTGTCAGGGAGATTGCTCAGGACTTTAAGACAGACCTTCGTTTCCAGAGTGCAGCCATCGGTGCTCTGCAGGTCAGTCAATATTTTGTTTTCAGTTATTGGCGACATGCTACCCTGGTTTCTAATATAGTTGATTAGAATTTCAACCCTTAGCCTTATGCTCGTTATACTCAGTTATTTTTACGTGATTATACATACACATGATTTTGACCTGTGCACTTTGTATCCATAAACCATTCTAACTTGACTTTTCTTTTCCATATTCTAGGAAGCCAGTGAGGCATACTTGGTCGGTCTGTTCGAGGATACCAACCTGTGCGCTATTCATGCAAAGAGGGTTACCATCATGCCTAAGGACATTCAGCTGGCCAGGCGAATTCGAGGGGAGCGTGCTTAGTCTGAATTCTTGTTGATTTTAAACTTTAAGGGGGGAAGTTGGGTGGGTGGAATTGGCTGGGGTCATGTTTTTTTATTTTATTATCTGAAGTTCAATAAGTGAAACTTGTATACACTTTGTATTTGTAATTGGTAGGTTCAGGAGTACCTTGGCTTCTCATTATTTTAAACCATACTTTTCCTTCTGCTGTACTTTACACCCTGTAGATTAGAGCTTGAGATTTGTAACTGTTAGGCTTTCTGCTAAACATTCCCCTTTCTCAAGTCAAAGTATTTTAGAATCTGCATGTAGTAGGAAGCATTTGTCACATGTTGTAAATAAACTTTCCACTACCTCATTGACTCTCTTGCGCTGTTGATCCAGCTGAACTTGTAGCATGTATATTGTCAAAGCAAGGTTGGAGCGCATGATACAGATGTTTGCTTCATCAGAGGCTGTTTGATGCTAAAGAGACTATATTGGTTGAGTGGAACAAATATGCCTCAAGTAACTATGGCCAGAACAAATATTTAAAAACTATGCATCTTCAGAAGATACAAATATGGAATAGCTGTGAAATGGTGTTATCTGCAAATGCATAAGGATGCATACAATATGGTAATGAAATATAATGGGTGCTATAGCAAGTATTAACATTTTAGAAATATTGTCTGATTATTCTGCACTGTTTTTATATAGCTTCAAACGAAGCATTAAGCTAAAGCTTCATCCTACACTTGTTAGTATGAAATGTAATTTGTATGGCTCATGACTGAAAAACTGAGCAGGCCAGTAAAGTTGGCCGCAAGCATCTAGAGTTTTAATACCAACCCTTGACAGCCCATTCTTCCAACCACCAAGATGGCAGCTGTACAGAAAGCTTTGTTTATCCTCTTTGTATCTGTCCGTTTTGTTTCATAAAAATCTAAACACTAAAGTAATCACTTGCAAAGAGTTTCTCATAACATGTCTACGGTTGATCTTCATGGAAAAGACTTGACAGATACAAGGATAATCCAAGCTTTCCGTACAGCTGCACTCTTGGTGAGTTTAACATCGTTTAATACAATCAGGACTTTTCTGTTTGGATGAATGGACTGAGGGTTGGTATTGCAACTCTCGATGCCAGATGCATCCGAGTTGCTTGTGGCTACAGTAAGGTGTTGGTCGGTGGCACATAGCTTTATGTAGTGGATGTGAACAAAATGCCTTCGGAAGCTAGGTTTCATGTGAACCAATTTATAATGCAACCAAGACACAGACAAGTGGCTCAATGGGTAATTTTAAATGCACATACTGGTATTTACATTTCATTTATAACAATGCACCAAAGTATATATATAACCAAATCTGATGTGTTATTGTAGTAGATGCTTAATCTGAGGTGCTACACTGATCTGTGCACCAATGGAAGGTAAAAATCTTTGCTGTGGCACCTCTAGCAGACACCCCCATCCTAATATGCCACAATTACATGAATGTACACTTGGCAAAAATAAATAACACGAAAAACATCTTCCAAAAGTCCCAAAGGTACTAGCTTGGTTTGCTCTTGGGTTGCTCCTCCTCTTCTTCATCATCTGAAAGTAAGCCGGGCAAGTGTTCATAAAGATGCTTCTCTAGCTGATCGTCAACGTCCGAATCAGGTCGCAGCACACACCACAGCAAGAAGCTTACACAAACTAGACTGAGGGGAAGAACCTTCCACCAGGGTCGTTGATACTGCACTCCCAAAGAGCGTTCAACCTGCCAGTTCTTGTGGCTGCCTTTGCTGGTGGAGAACTTGATGGGCTCGTTGTTCACCTCCTCCTCCTCCTCTTCACCCTCTGCTGGTTTCCTGGACCGGGCTAACCTCTGGGAGGTCAAGGTGAATGATCTGACATGATTCAGTGTCCTGACGCAGAGGAAGACACATTTAGTCAACCAAGATGCAACAATGACTTATTGAAGTTAAACGCAGAAAGCAGTAGTTATATGACAACGGGATGTCTGACGTGAATGAATGAAAACGTCACTGATTGTACAACACAGTGAGTGAGTCAGTCTGAACTGTTTGAAGTGAGCCTGTATGTGTTAACAGCGTAACAGAAATCCCAGTTTTACCAACAAAAAACTTTAAAGTTCACTCAAGTCATTGATTCTACATAACACTGAGTATAACGTTAAATAAAGCTCCGCTAATAACACAGGGGATTGTCATTGAACTAGCCTTGGATCAGTCATGACCGTCTAGGATTCAAAATAGTGTTTGCACTTTCTCCCTTTTTGGTCCGTACATCTACATAAACGTTCAGATTTCAATTATAAAGTGCTTACCCATACCCACGGATGTTACAATTATGTACGGCCCCTTAGAAGTACCCGTATATTCCGTATTGTTCAATAAAAAGCATTTTAATCCGATCAGTGGCCATTTTCTCATAGAGTTGTATGTATCAGAGTGCAATACACCTCCCAACCGATAGGGTCGCGTAGTTGAAAGCATACGGAGAAAATGGCCACTGATCGGATAACAATGCTTTTTTATTGAACAATATGGAATATATGGGTACTTCTGAGGGACAGTACATAATTGTAACATCTGTGGCCATGGAGTAAGCACTTTATATTTGAAATCCGAACGATTATGTAGATGTACGGATCAAAAAGGGAGAAAGTGCAAAAACTATTCTGAAAAACATCCAAGACTGTCATCATATATAATATATGACAGTCTTGTATCAAGGCTATCATTGAACCACCCCTACAAGGAAATATCCAACGGGTGCTGTTCAGCTTAAAGCTTAACTTACCTCAGACTTGCTGTGCTACCAACGTATATCCCACGGCATACGGAAAGGTGTAATAAACTAGCCATAACACGCATCTTGGTGGACAGAGTGAACGTGAACGATCATCTTAGGTAAAACACTGCCTGTCTGCTCTCAGTGAGGTCATGTAACTCATGGTTGTGCGTCGATGATATTCATCCGGCTTTCCATTTGGTAACAGGAGAGGTGGGCACTATAGGGTAGTGTTGCCAGATTTTGCGAGAGAAATAAGCAGCCAGGTCTATGAAAACAAGCCCAAAAGAAGCAACTAGGCTAATTGAAAATAGCCGATCTACAAGCTCACAACGCGTCACGATGCGACGCGTTGTGAGCTTGTAGATCTGTTACTTTCAAAGAAATCGACAAAAATGTGAAAAATGCGGTATGTTTTTGTAACATTTTAACAACACAAATAATTTGGGGGTCCTTTCCTTGACAGACATGCAAATGTTGTGAGAACCACTGGTTTAAACAACATTAGGAAGCAAGTCCAAATAAGCAACTACACTTTAGAAACAAACAACCCCAAAAACGACCAATATTTACAAGCGACTTTATAGAAAGACAAGCCCAAAGTCGGACAATTTAAAGCGGACATGGCAACACTGCACTAAGGACTTCTGTGCACAGGGCACCTCGATGTAAAATGGTCTATATTAAAAAGTATATTTATATTTTGAAAAATGGTAATTTGTAAAGTAAAGTATACATTATTAAAACATGCTTAAACGTTCGACAATTAAGGTATATAATATAATTGCTACAAATTGCTACAAAACCTGTATATCCGTTCATTTTGGGATAAGAATAAAATCCTTTAAAAAAATTAAGTCTGATAATGATGTATCGTGCATATTCACATCATACTTTACAGTACTTAATTTTACATCGAGGTGCCCAGATGTCCCTAGCCTAAATGAAAAAAAGTGCCCACCTATCCTGTATCCTCCAAGTTCCATTTACGCATAATGTGCATACACTTATTTATTTTACAGTAAATTCGGAATGTGTCCACAGCAGTATATTTTAGAAAATTAAATGGGTACGTTGAATAAACCATTTATCACCATATAACTATCTATTGCATTGGTAATTCATTGCATTGACTCATAAACTTCAGGAATGGGGGGGACATAATGTGGGAGAGTGCAGTAGAACCTTTCACCTTGAAGTGACATGAAATAACGACATGGATTACTCGACGATGACTAATTAAAAGTTTAATCAATTTAAAAGAAGGCTTGAACTACACCCCCGGTACAGCAGGCGGCGGTATGCACCAAGACGAGTGTCTCGTCCAATCACAGTTCACCAAACTGAAACGCTTCCTGGTTGAATAATTCCCATGCTTGTTGATGTCTGTCGAGTGTTTTCTGTCTTCAGTTGAAGTAAGTTTAACTTGGTTAAGAAGCATAGTGATCAATTGATCATTTCAGCTACACAACTACATTCTGTTAAATGTTGAAATCCGTTTAATCCATTTAGCAATCATAGCTTCTATTTTAACTAAGATTCAGCTACTGTTGTTAACTAGCTTACATTAGTTGTCTTGTTGAACCTGTCACTATCAGTTTATAATGATATAGCACTTAATTGATTTGACTATTTTGACATTACAGAACTTTGGCCAACGTTGGGTATTTTTAAATGTACTATTACATAAATTACTTGACATTTATAGTCACTTATTTCACTTGAGCTATGCTGCATGCTCTGGCTGCATTGACACTTAATAATACATTATTGGCCTACAGATAAAAATGTATCAAAGTGATATCTACAGTACACAGCACACTCTACTCCATAATGCCTCTGAACTTTGTGTGGTGGATGTATTCTTTATTGATTATGCAAGTGCTTTAAGTGTCTAGGTCTGATGGTCTTGTTGCTGCTGTTGGCCTATCTGCTAATCATGCTTATCTGGATGTACTTGTAGGTGTAAGCTGTGTCATGGCTAAGAAGTCTTTGAAATCAGAATCAAAAGGCAGTGGCCCCAAAAGGAAGTTGAGTTCAAATGAGACTGAGGTTGGCACGGAAGAAAATGTTGCCAAAGAAAAAAGCAAAAGGACTAAAATAGAGGTGAGTGAGTAGAAGCACAATGAAAGCTTTTCTTGATTGTCCCCTATTGTGCCAGTGTAGTGAGACATTACTGTTAAATTATGTTTGTTATTTCATCCAGGAGGCTCCGTTACACATTCCTGAAATGTCAATTGCAGCAGATATCAAAGTACAAGGAAAACACCAGAAACACAAAAATGTGGAAGCAACAGTGCAAAAAAAGAAGAAGAAAAAGCAATTAGAGGTGAGTATGTCTGCTGCTGTGGATTTAATATTTATTAATTGACCGGGTAAATAAAATCCTGCACACCATCTTCCTCAATTGCATAGTCACTCCGGTTCTGACTAAGGGCAGACTGAAACATTGTTCAATGAATACAAAGAAGACCGTGTGCAGGAGTTTTTGTCCTGTGAATTATATCCTATATAACTGTGACCGTAGGTGTGCAGGAGCTTCTTGTCTTTATTTATAGTTCAACCATGAAACACGATTGTGAAACTATTGTGATGAGGCTTTTCTCTGTGTATGGATGTTACTGTCCACAATGACTCCATAAAATAAGTGTATCATCAACAAACAGCCATGGATATATATATTAGTCTAGATCGCTAACTCGATCCAATTCAACCTTTATTTGACACGTACAGCTCTTAAAAACAGTAGTGATTTTAGTCAACTACTACACGGTGTGCATTTAAAACAAGACTGAAGACTGCAGGCATACAAAATTCAAAGTGCATAAGTAGTTAAAAAGTTCCATAAAAAATTATAAAAATGTTGCATTTCAATATTCTATATATAGATATGTGCACGGGAGAGGCAAGGTCCATGTCCATGTGGGCTGGTTAGAGAAGAGAGACACTGTCCTGAGTTGGGGTAAGAGAGGAGGGGTGGATCTGCACTGCACGCGTTCATGTGGGGTCATAGGCAATGTTTTCATTCAATGTCCGGATGGCCTGAGGAGGGTAGAAACTTCTCCTGGGCCTTTTCGTGATGATACCTGACATTGCGCAGTTGGTCAAGGTCCTCAGCAAGCTGACCTTGACCACCACATTGCATCGCTCAATGATGTACACCTCTAGTTTACCCTTGTTTGACAGGTTTTTGTTCATGGAATCTCTGTATTGAGTTTGTATTGAATTCAAAACTGATATTGTTCCATATTATGCCACATGGAATCCTTTGTACCCCTGGTAATAATCTTTTTTCAATTGTCAACTTCAAAACAATATGCAGCTAACGTAAAGCATACATAAATGCTTTTTGAAGCAATTTCCTTTTCAGTAAGCATGTTATCCAGACATACATGTGAAGAGTTTTGTTCATTGGGACCATGAATAATGTTTCCGGGAATGGTGCAGAACCCAGCTGTGCAGAGAACTTGTGTAGCGTCAGAGCTGTGATAGATGTGGATTTAAAGGATATATGATGATTTGTGATAGACAGTAAGAACTTTGAAGGAATCTTGAGGAGTGGCATGTTCTTTTACATGTCTTTGAAGTAGGTAGATACGTAGACTTCTTTCCCTGGCTGGCATTCTGTCTGAGGAATAGCCTCAGCTTAACCTGAAACGTCTCCCCAAGGAAGCTGTAGATGAGTGGGTTGAGGCAGCTATTGGAAAAGGCTGCCAGGGTCACAACGTGCGACGTCAGAGGGTAGTCGTGCCACAGCGCGCTGCCACTTGTCTCGCCTCTGAGAAGATGAGCGCTAATGAACGCATTCTCCGGGAGCCAGCAGAGGAAGAAGACCATGACGGCCGCTGAGATCATCCGCAGGGCCTTCTGCCTGCGTGGCCGACACTGGAGCCCAGCTTCGGCTCGATGGGTGCGCCGCAACACTTGCGCTATCTTCCAGTAGCACGCTGCCAGGATGCAGAGAGGCACCACGAAGCCCAGAGTCACCTCCAACCACTGAATTTGGGTCACGTTGGCGAAGCAGAAGTGGAGCTCGCCGGCGTGCTGAGCCTGTGCTAAAGCGAAGGGCAGCACGGTGAGCAGAGACGAGCACATCCAGATCAGGCAGCAGCTGAAGCGGGCACGGGGCATTCTGCGGCCCGTGGAGCTCGTCAGTGCCACAAACCGGTCGAAGCTCATCCAGGTGAGGAAGAAGATGCTGCTGTACATGTTCATCTGCTGGAAAAGGTTCATGAAGGTGCACAGAGCGGCCATGTCATAGTAGCCCTCCTTCAGGTTGAACACCTCGATCAGGGAGTCGGCCACCAGCAGCAAATCGGCCACTGCCAGGTTCACAAAGTACATGTCTGGTGCAGACAAACGGCCACGGGGCCCGAGGTTGACAACTAAAATGAGGATGTTCCCAATAAAGCCCACAGGGAACAGGAATATGATATAGATGCAGGAAAGGAAGAGGCCGATTTTGTAATGTTCATGCTGCTGGGAAACCTTCCGTGCCATATTAGAGTAGACTGCCCAGGAGCCCTCCAGCTGAACAGTGTAGTTACTATGAAGATCTACTAAATATTCCACATACATAGTCTCTTCCATATTATTCCGTGTCCTAGGGATATAGATTATTTGTGCCGTTTTGGGTGTTGTTTATATATCCACAGTTGGAAATATAATTTTCTCTGATAGATTGAAGAGTTGATGCCCAGTCGTTGTTCTAGAGGAAAACAAAAATGCTTTTTATAATTATTTCTCTCATTTAGATAAAGTGCTATTAAAGAGAAGGAAGCAGTAGTTATTATTTGTATGTACATGATCAATGTATAATTGCTAATACATATAGTACTACTAAGAAGTATGCTGTAGTCATATTTCTATGTACAGATCAATGAATAACTATTACAAAGTAACTAAGAAGAAGCATGCAGTAGGGATAATTTAATCGCTTAATATTTTTTTCTGTATGATGAAAAAATACTTAATAGTCTTTCACAACAATTACTTTTTAGTAATATTGAGAGACAGGATAGTTAAACCTAATCTATTAATTAGTGAATGATAAATACGCATTATGCACACTTGCAAATATGGGATTAATTTGTTATTCACACTAACAATAATTATATAGATATTATTAACCTATTAATATTAACCTTTTAAACAATTTGAACTTTTGACAACTAAAATAAGTGTAGAATAGTCATAACTTACATCTCCTTAAATCTCCTTGCTGTGGTTTGTCCTTGCAATTGCTCTTATCTTTTCCCATTTTGGAGGTTAAGAAAGCAGTCCTCATAAATCCAGGTAGCAAAGCGGAGTTGAGTGAACTGTAGACACACATCTCTTCTCTCAGGTGGTTTGGTGCCACCCACAACACAGAGTAAAAAAACACCCACATGGCTACTGTACATATGATATGTGCATACAGTATATTTTCACCATCCAGGTTGTTTTGCTAATATCACCTTTCACCCAGTTTGCATTTTTATTGCACTGTAACCTGTGAGATCAAAGATGAGAGGGAAAATATACATAATGTTCTCGTAATATTTGTGCATATTGTACGTGTTTAAATTGAACACCACCCACCCATGTCCTACTTTGGGCGTCTTAATTAATTTTCTTAAGTAATTTTCTTTTTCATTAGTCCCATTTTATGTTTAATTCTTCCCCATGGAAATTTTTGGGAGAATTGGGGACCATTTCTCCACACTTTATTAGTATGTACAGGTTGTGACTATGGTGTAGAATGTTCAAATATATAAATAGGGGATTTGGGGAACGTCTAGGCAACTGTAATGTTTACACACAACAAGATGAAGGGCATGCATTCGCTTGCATCATGCAAAAAAAGTCTGCTATCTATATCCATGATTCTTTGATTAGGGTCTGGTCTTAATTGGGTCAGTCGCTGGACACAATTATTTAATTATTTAGGAAATTTCAGGAATTGACTTACCAGGCTGATGATATAGTGCATATGATGCATCGTACTATGTATTATGCTATTATGTACTATGTATTATGCTTTTTTCTTTTTTGGGGGAGAATTAACCCTGGTCTCTGTTTTGGGCATGTTATTATAGGCAACAACAAAAAAAGCTTTGTCTTAAATGCTTAATTTACTCCGCCGTACATCGGTGTCACACGGTGAGCTGGCAAATCTGCAAGCTGAGCTTGTAGATTTTGCTATTGTTGCTGCCCAACACTGTCGTACAACACAGCATAAAATAAGCCTTAATTGGTTAAAAGATATTGTAGAAACATCTATCTGTTTCTGTCCTGCTGGCGTCAATGGTCTTATGTAACCTCTCTGTGCGTCTAGTTTACTGCTGGTCCCTGATCTTGTATCACATCAGCTGCCCTGGTAGAGCCACGGTGTGTGAGTTTGAATCATGCAGGTCAGTTATTCCTAGAAAAGGTGCCATAGTATCCTGAAAAAAAAGTAGTTGGCAGTACAAGAGTATCTAATGGTATCCTTCCCCAGGGAGCTAGCCCTGCGTTTAATTGCTTCTTTTGCTTGAATTCATTTTGGAATGAATATTGAACTCCATCGGCCCTCCCACCTTTTGGACGGATACAACCCAAGGCAAAATGTATTCTTCCTTTAGCTAAATGCCTGTGTGGAACTTTCTTTGGCATTGTATACTTTTTGCCTGACATTTTGAGGCTTTTTTGGGCTTTTGTACAAAGCCTGTTAGCAAATGTCATTGCCTGTTTCCATTAAATAACTGTATTATAGAGCAGGTTGGAGAGCTGTAATATGCAAATCTACTAGCTAAAGTAGCTCATTTATTGATACTATTCATAGCTTTATTTGCATATGTGTGTTTGTGCTTTTCTTTTTATTGTCAAATTGTGCTGAGTTACAGTAAAATATATATAAAAACACTTAAAATCCTGCACATCAGTATACTTTAAGAATACAAAACACATGAAAAATCGACATATAAATGGCAGATAATATTCAAGCAATGCAGTCGTACAAAAGATGCAACATCGTTATAAAAGACGAAGACGATGAAATGAGATGAACCATGATGGCTTTTCCAGCTGGCCTCAAAATGTATTTGTAATAAATTATGCTTTTAAACTCGAGCTTTTTTCTTTCCCATGATGGATTATTATACAATTGAAGCTATTTTGTGTGAGATGATTGTTTGCCCCTCTAGGGCTCATAGTCCTGCAGGGTGTCTGCGATCTCAATGCGGGGAGCTATGATGTGTCTCTGGGTCTGTGTGCCACTCAGGCCACGGCAGCAGTCTCTCACCTGCCTGCCCACCCCCTGGAGGCTCTCCCTGCATGGCCTGTGGATCAGCAGCACCAGCAACAGACTCAGACAGCTCCCAGAGAACAGGATGAACTCCGCCACGCTCAGGAACGCCCACTCGTGATGGCTCAGCCGCCCTTCTCCCTCCAGCCCCACCCCCCTCACTAGCACCACGCCGTAGAAGAGGTTGCATACAAACAACACCGTGGCAACCGCCAGGAATACAGGACCCTCCTCGGAGCCGGAGAGGAAGCGCCCGCTGGATTTCCATTGGTGGACGCAGCCGCCTATCATGAGTCCAAGGAGGAGGGTGAAGGGAATCAGGAAACCCAGACAGAGTTTAGCCACTGAGTATGAGAGGCCAGCCTGGACTGGATCTATAACGCAGCAGGTGTCCTCTCCTTCCAGACCCTGGCTGGGTCTGGGGAGTCCACGGAGCCCCGCCAGCAGCAGTGAGACCAGAACAGAGGTCAACACCACAAGAGCAATGCAGACGCCGGATCTCTTCAGCAGTGCGTGGGAAGGCGGGTCAAAGGTCAGAACGTATCCCATCAGCACCAGGAGCAACAGGCCGCAGAGGGAACTGACATTGACAGTGAAGGATAGAGCAGCACAGCCCAAAGGTGTGGTCTTCAGGTAGTCAGGTCTGTGGGCCACGGAGGACAGCGAGAGGAGCAGGAGGAGGAGCTGGGACCCACAGAAGGCCCAGAGCACGCCGTCCAGCCAGGCCACACGTCTCTGGGCTCTGTAGGTCTGGATGAAGCTATAGAACAGGAAGCAGGCCGAGAGTAAACCCAGCCCAGCGCACAGCGCGTAGATATAATTGGCTCTGGAGGTTAGGTCGCTAGCTGCAATTTTGTCCAAAAGATCAAGTGGCGAGGTTGTTGAAGTGAAGTCAAATGAGGTTGAATTATCCAGGGCCTGTGAGGTGGTGCTGTGGGAAAATGCTGGTTCGCTGGTCACCACTGAAGAGAACGGCTCTGCAGTTTGATTTGTCTGGAATTTAAAAAGAAGGGAATACTTTGATTCACAACCACCAATTTAATGTTGTTTATTATATGGTTGATATGTACACTGTAGTATTTTCTGTCACCAGGGGGTTTGAGCACAAATTAATCCAGATGTCCTTGTAGTACATTACAGTGCAGTATATGATATCTCTGTGGCATCATGTCGAGGTATTTTCCACTGAGGTATGTAGTTCCACTTCTGGTCTTTAGTGAACAGATCACAGACGTAGAAGTGTGTTATTTATAGCGACTCTATTGCTTTAGTAGTGAGACTAATTTGTCGGTTTTATTTTGTGTACCAGTTGATGATTTGTTACTGTTCAGCAATGGCATATGAGTCATAAAATGGGTTTATGCTAAAGAGAACTATTCTTGCACAACATTTATTGCGTCACACTTAAATCCACTATCTATAAAAGACAAATGGTTAATTCTAGTCTATCTTCTCTTAAGTGATTAAAGGGTTAGTTTAATGTGTCGGATATTTATCAGGACCATATCTCCCTGTGTTACCCCGTCTTTGTCTACTCCTGTGAGGAACTGGCTGCTCAGACAAACATATGTTTCCACTTACCATTTTCACTCTCGACACCCCTCTTCTGTTTGTTTCTACAACCTCTGCGTCGTCCGTTCAAATGTCGTCAAACCCCTATGCTGTGAAAATGATGCTTGTTGCATGGATACAACTGGTCAGCTTGGAAAAGCTACGTTTTAAATTTTCACAGGCAGCACTCGCTACTCAGCCAGCATACTTTCAGAATGATTTTGTGGCCACGTGATCAACATCTTTTCCTCCCCTCCCTCCCTGGTGCTCTGTTTTTTCTTTTTCTTCTATGGCAAAGTGGGCTATGGGTCCGTTAAAGAGAACATATATCCCTTGTTTAAGTTCCTCTAAAACGGATGTCTGTGTTTTTAAGAGTGACTATGCAGACCCTTAACGGTTTACTGGTACTTTATGTATTCAGGGTTTGTTTTTGTCGGGTTGCAAGCGGAATGATTCTGCAAGTGAAATTTGAGAAAGGCATTCATACCTTGGCAGTTGTGAATGAAGTTGGCATACAGTATAGGTTATTTTATTTAGTAGTTTTGCTTGCATAACTTGAAAGCTGTGGAAAAAAAGGCTCTTATTTGGTCAGGGTTGAAATGCTGCTCTATAAATGCACAGAAAGATCTGCCATGAAACGTTTCTCTGTCTCTATATAGGTCTCACTGTTCACCACCCAGCGTCTCTCCTCTCTTCACCTTGCTCAAACCAGCCCTCAATAGTTAATTTGTTTTTGCTCTCTACCACACGATTTGTTCTTACATAAAAATGTAATATCGCATAGAACTATAAATTGGTGGTTTTGTCCTTGGTGCTTATGTAGTGGTGGCGGTTCTGGGCTGCTGCACACAGGAAACATTCTTTAGAGGGTGTAGTGAAGACTGTGCCGTTTCTTGAATCTTAAGCTCATAACCACAATGAATACTAAATGCACAGAATGCAACTCTGACCTCAGCATGATACACATTATGTACAGGAAACGTCCCTCTTAACAACCTGAAGCAACAGGAAATGAATAAGCGATCTAAACTCTTGCCCTCAAACAGTATCTCATTAAAATGTCTCTTGCTTTGTAATCAGAAGTCAAACAGAAAATCGGACTTTTAACCCATTAAGACCGGAAACGCATCTGTGTCATTTTAAGATTTCTTTGGCTATTCAAAAATAGCAGATATACAAGCTCATAGAGCGGCACCGAGTGCCGTGCTATGAGCTTGTAGATCTATTTTTGAAAAATCGTGAAAAGTTGTGCAAATCTTTGAATATATATGTGTTTTAAATCATTTTAACTCAAATCTTTGTTTCTGGGGATCCTACAAATGTCTTCTAAATACTAAAAACAGTTTTCTGAAAAACATATGTTGATATAATATCAGTGGTGCTCAAACTTTTTCATGTGAAGGACCCCCATAATTGTATGTATTTGGCCGCGGACCTCCATCTCAAAATGTTTTGTCGCAGGGACCCCCAAAAGCAAAGATTTGAGTAAAAAATGTTCCCTTTAAAAAAAAATATATATATATATATATACAGTATATATATATATACAAATATTTGCACAAATGTGATTTTTCAAAAAATAGCAGATCTACAAGCTCATAGCGTGGCACTCGGTGCTGCACTATGAGCTTGTATATCTCCTATTTTTGAATAGCCAGTATAGCCAAGTATAAAATATGGATAAAGGGTTACACAGATAGGTTCCCTGTTTGAATGGTTTAAGAGTGACATTAGGCCCTGCATTTATCATGTGGTTATCAGAAATTTTGATATTGACATGCATAACATTGGATTTTGCTGACCTCGTACACACGGATTTATTGGAATGCGATGTTCCTGTTTGGTAAACATGGCCAATGTTAGGACGTTTACAATGTGTTTTACAATAACATCGCAAATTATAAATATCCACACAAGAGGACGGTCTGCGTATGGAGATAAAGATGAACCTGCTGACTTTGTTTGGATTTGTTTGACAGATTGCAGCGCAGCCCTCTCTCCCCGTAGACACGTGTGAGAGTGAGGAAGAAGACGACTTAAGTCCAGAGGAGGAACGGTTCCTGGAGAGGAAGCTGAAAAAGATCCGTAAAAAGGAGGAGGAGAACAGACTGAGAGCTGAGGGGAAGTGGGTGCCAAAAGCCCAGCAAAACGCGGCCAAGGAACCTGTTGCACCCAAACAGGCCTTGGATTACCTCACCTGGTATGAGTAGTTCTTATTTCTAATGCACCATTGTGCATCAACATAGTGGTATTCTCATTTCCTCTGTATCTTACGGCTCATAATAAGTAATACTGGCTCTGGTCTAAACACTGGGCAGAGTGCGTTCCAATAGTGAAACACACACTGCCTGCCTGGAATGTTCTGAGAGAATAAGATTTAAACTCAGGATTAACTTTTATTAACTTTTATTCCCTGGGTTTGTCTTATACTACTACTGTACCGAACAGCTTCTTATAAGTAATCACTGGTATTGGGTTTGTCATTTTGCAGCTGGGAGAAGAACCGTGAAGAGTGGAAGTTTCAGAAGACGAGACAGACGTGGTTACTGCAACATATGTTTGATTCTGGAAAGGTAAAATAAGTTTTAGTGTTATGAACTTCAGTCAGAAACGTTTTGTTTTTTTTGCTAGATAACGAATTACCAGATTTTCATGAAACTTGGAGGGAATGATCAGTAGGCTGCCGTGAATACATCACTAACTTTTGGGTTGAAAGGATCAATGGTCAAGGTCAATAATCAAGATCAAGGTCAGAAGGTCATAATTCTTGAGTCATATCTCAAGAAGGAAGAGACAGGAAGACGATGTTTGATGCATTAGATTCCTTGCTGTCTGTGACACCATGCTGTGCAAATGGTGGTGTAATGTACAAATTCTGTCTGTCTGAACAAAACTCTGAACTCAAGAGCAAATAGTCCTGATAGGTCCTGATTTTTTGGGGGGCTTTTATGCCTTTATTTAGAGAGGGATAGGGAAAGTAGGCTGACAGGAAATGGGGAGAGGGATGGGGGGGGGGGTGACACGCAGCAAAGGTCGTCGGGAACGGGAGTCGAACCCGCGACACGCTGTCAGCATTGCAGCCTAGGGTGCCTGGACCGCCACGCTATGGCCCAGGCCAGGATTTACAATCTTCAATGTGATTTCGCCCTGCCTACTTGTTGTTAACTAGTTGTACGAACTCTTGTTTTATTGTTTTATTGAATCTTGTTTATTCGATACACTTATTTGTTTTAGCTCTTGCTCATTTGATTTTACTATTGGTCTCATCTGTTTAAGAAAGTAAGTAGCTGATATTGCACTTTTACCGTAGCGCTAGGTATACTCTTAGTTGCTTGTTTTAGAAGAGAATGCACTTAAGATTTCTGGTGATTAGTAGTTTTGTTCCCTACCTATGTTGAATGCACTTATTGTAAGTCGCTTTGGATAAAAGCGTCTGCTAAATGACTGTAATGTAGTAAATCATTTAGATGAGATTAGCTCTGTATCTGGGCTAATATAGATGGACTTTCCTCTGACTCAAACCTTAAAAATGAACATTTCTGATCCTTAATTAATTTTGCTCATACATAATGTCATACTCACAGTGGGGGGAAACCCTACCCTGTGGTCAAAATGGCCACCTTGTGATTATGTTCAATAGTAGATGATTCCCCTCTGACCCTGCTTTCAGCCTTCATCTGTAAAATGTACAACCATGATGTAGATGTTTACATTTCTATTGTCTCTCCTCAGATTCCTGATGAGAGTTTCTCTGTGCTCCTATCGTATGTGGAAGGGCTGCGTGGAGCTGCCCGGGACACCACAATACAAAAGGCTGAAACCCTGGTACGAGAACTTGGTGAAGGACCGTTGGATGAAGATGTCCAGCAGAGGGCATGCAGAGCCAGAGAGGTCATCCAACTGCTTGGCTGACTTGGTCATCCACATTGATGTCTTTTTTTGTTTCGTTTTTTAACCTTTATCAAGGGAAATTAGAGAGAGTACAGGTTCACCGGACACTGTAAAGTTAAACCTGACGCTGCCCCATACAACAAGCCTGGAATCCAGACTGATTGCTACGTTGCTACTTTTTTTTTCCCCTCACTTCGCTACACAGTCTGTCCAGGGCCCTATTTGACTCGTATTTCACAAACATCCCCAATTACGTAGTTAAGTCTGGAAGTGACTCGAGTTTTACATTGGAAAACACTGGTCGTCCCCGTCCCCCACCAGAACAATCAGAAGCCACGGGTTGTTTTCTCCCGTTCGTGCACGTCCTGCCCCTTGGAAATAGGAGGCTTACCAGAGTAACAAAGTGAGAAAAAAAATCCACCGAACGCAGCAAATCAGTCTGGATTCCAGGCTACCATACAACCACAGTGTTGAAATGATTGCCTTCTGAGAAGCGTCGCCACAGCAGCTGGTGGCTAAGTGCCTTGCTCAAAGGCAAGTTGTTCAGAGAAGGGAGAGCATTTCTCATTCAGTTATCTGCCTGTTCTGGGAATTCAACCCAGCGACTGTCTAGTCACAAGCCCCCTTCTGTGAATGATACTAATGGACTGCCCCTTTTTGTTGATAAGTGGTGATTAAAGTCACAGATAGTATTGATATGGTTGCACTCATTATTTCAATGTGATTACTGTAGCCCCAGTTTGCTTCGACTTGTTTTTATATTCAGTATGTCTCATTTGCATGTTTAATATTTCCTAACTGATGACAAAATCTATGGTATTATTGATCAATTCTAGTACATGAATGCATAGACACATTTATCAATATTGTATATATTTACAATACAGTACATAATGGGACAAAATAATGATCATAACTTGGTGTGTCAAACATAATATCCCCCTTTTAAATGTGTTTGTTTGCAACCCTTCTAGAACACTTGGTGAATGTCTCTTGGGTCCTGACTCCTGACACACTGGTTGAGAAACCCATTTTTATAGAGTCAGCAACTCTGCATGCAGTAGCACATGACCACCCTGTCAATCCTCTGAGGTTAGCAGTATTTTTAATTCCTCAAAAAAGAAAAGAAAGACCCTTACTGCATCAAAGGTAATCAACAAACTACACTATAAAAACTGGTCAAACATTGGCCAGATTGTCCAATTATATAAGAAATAAGCAAACATTCTGAAAATAGTCGATCTACAAGCTCACAACGCCTTGCGTTGCAAGGCGTTGAGAGCTTATTTTCACAATATTTATCTGTGGAGCCGAGTCAAACTAAATCGGATACCTCATTCTGACCATTCCAAGTGCTTGTCAGGGTGGGGGTCCCCAGTTCAAATATGATTCTTTTGGTGTGTCACGGCCTGAAAAGGTTGAGAACCACTGAAATAACCTACAACCAATTAATGCGATAGTACCCAACAATGACCAGCAGAGGACACTAGAGACTGCATCACCAGCAGGTGGGATCACTCTGTCTGTTCTGTTCTCATGTTCAATGGGTGAGGGTGGGAGCAGAAGGTCATGCCAGGGAACTACATTCATATGTGTTGACCTGGCTGGGACCAGGAGAAGGGGGCAGCGGTTTCTCCCTCCCAGCTATGGACAAGTATTACCTACCATGTTTACACGGTTCATCACAACCAGTGGTGTAAAGTAACTACATTTACTCAAGTACTGTACTTAAGTACACTTTTGAGGTATTTTTGCTTAACTGGAGTATTTCAAATTTTCAAGGCATTTTTTTAACTTTTACTCCACTACAATTATTTTGAAAAAGTTAGTTACTAGTTACTTAGATTATGATTATTATTACAAAACCACTTCAGACCTATATACTTTGGCAATTTGAAAATAGCCGAATTACAAGCTCACAAGTGTCGCTTTGTAGATTTTTGTCAAATGATTTTTATACATTTGAAAACTTGTGAAATGGGACCTTCTGCATAATGAGTACTTTTACTTTTGGTACTTTATATTTTGATGCCATTCAATTTATTCAATATATTCAATTAAACATCGAGTAATCAGTAGACTCTGTGGCGCAACGGTAGCGCGTCTGACTCCAGATCAGAAGGTTGCGGGTTCAAATCCCGTCGGGGTCAGTCTTTATTCCTGCTGGCAACAAAAATGTGCAATGCCCTACCAAAAGTAATGAAGGCGTGTAAAACCCTACTCACCTTCAAAGATGCCGTAAAATAGTACCTTCAGGTGGCTGCAATTCGAAACTGTTTTTCTTATTTTTCAATTCTACACTGTTTATATGATGTTCTGCATAGCAGTGTAAATCTGTTATTTAATGTCACTATGAATTGAGTACATAAGGACCCCATTTGAAACAAGCCGCTAATCTTTAGCAGTTCTGTTTTACTACACATACTGTACATGACTCACATTTATAGTGTAGCAGCCACTGAACAAAATCATTGGTTAATATTAAGGACCTGGGCGGTCCCCAGACTGAAAATCACTGCTCTACACACTACAGGTTTCAACAACTAAAAATACTTGAAGAGTCAGTAAACAGACAGAAAGACAGACACACGTCTGTTATCAAATAACATTGGATATAATTTCACATTTTCAAAATGGTAATGGCGATCTGACACGTGTTGGAACACTTATATATTATGGTCACTCGTCAAATTATGTAACATGTTATGGTTTATGATATATGAAATTGTTTCAAAGTAACCTCGCGTCACCTGGTTTCAATTTACTGTTCAAAGTTCAGATCCGGTCTAGAGCCCACCTACTGTATCCGTTAATTTATATACAGCCACATATGAGAATTCCGTATCCGCTCTACTCCGGATATACAAATGCTAAAGTGAATTGACCCCTGGTCTCTCAAAAGGAAGACGGTAGGACGGTAGTGTTGCCGTGTCCACTTATTATAAGCGACTTTGGGCTTGTTTTTCTGGTAAATTGCTTGTAAATATTGGTTAGTTGCGGGTTGTGTTTTTTTGGGCTTGTTTCTAAAGTGTAGTTGCTTATTTGGGCGTGTTCCCTAATGTTGTTTAAACCAGTGTTTCTCAAACATTTTCAAGTCAAGGACCCCTTGATGTATTTGTCTGCGGACCGCCAACCCATCTGAAAACATTATATGCCAGTCAGTGTCCCCCATACAAGTGTGTTGTTAAAATGTTTCCCCAGTTTTCACTGGATTGTCAGCTACAAAGCACGTAGTTCTCCAAACATGTACAAATGCAAAATATAAGGTGCTTATTACCCCTGTGCCCCAAATGTTAACTCACTCTACGGTGTTTTAGTGCAATGTAATAATACATATTTTCCAACAAATAAGTGTTTTAATCCCGTCTGTGGCCGATTCTGTTTGAAATTCTCAATGGGCGAGCGACGAAGCGCATCCGGAATTACACTCAACGTAAACAAGAAGTAAACGAGGGGGGTAAACGACAGACGGGATTCAAACACTTATTTATTGGTAAATATGGATTATTACACTGCACTACTACACCGTAGAGTGAGTTAACAATTGGGGCGCCGGGTAAGCACCTTATATTTTGCATTTGTACATGTTTGGAGGACTACGGGCTTTGGAGCTGACAATCCAGTGGAAACTGGGGTATGGTCGCTAAGACTCTCGTAGATTGAAAATGTCAGAATTGATTAAAAAAAAGTGTACATCTACGAGAGTCTTAATCTAAGCTAAGGCTATTTATGTTTAAAGGGCGAAGGGCTCGCTTCTTATGGGCTTGTTTTCATAGACCCGGTTGCTTGTTTCTCTCGCGAAACCTGGCAACACTGGTACAGTACACACAGGTCGGTGGCATCATGTATTCTGTGACTTTGACCCCTTCCTGTCCCTTTAAGCCGGTGCGGAAGTATAAGGATCGATGTGACGTAATATATTGGGAGGCCAGGTCGGGCATATAGCTCAATGCTTTGCGTCACTACGATCAGTAGTTACGTGTGTTGATCGTTTATAACGACTGCCTAAAGCTCAACAACAGTCGTTACAGTTTATTTTCTCAGACGTCCTTGTGGTGGTTAGGAAACGTAACGCAACGTTACACCGCGAAGTGCGCGAACCCAGTGTTATTTTTGGACGGATCCAGGGCTGCACAGTGCACACGTTGTTTTTCCTTCAATGGCTGCATCAAAATGTACCAGACTGAGCGGCGCGTTGATAAAGGAGCTGCTGGACACCGTGGACAGCGTCCTGTTCGACTGCGACGGAGTCATCTGGAGGGGCGACCAGGCCGTCCCGGGTGCGCCCGAAGTTATCAACCTGCTCAAAAACAACGGCAAGAAGGTGTTCTTCCTCACCAACAACAGCACCAAGACCAGGAAGATGTACGCGGACAAGATGGCCCTCATGGGATTTAACGTAACGCAGGACGAGGTGTTCGGGACAGCCTACTGCTCCGCCATGTACCTGAAGACTGTGTGCAAGCTGGAGAGCAGCAAGGTCTATCTGATCGGCAGCAATGCGTTGAAGCAGGAGCTGGAGATGGTGGGGATCCGGCAAGCAGGGGTGGGACCCGATCACATATCCGGGGCGCAGAGCGACTGGGCCAACGTGCCGCTGGACCCGGAGGTCAAGGCGGTGCTGGTCGGCTTTGATGAGCATTTCAGTTATATGAAGATCAACAGGGCCATGCAGTACCTCTCTAACCCGGATTGTCTGTTCGTGGGGACCAACACCGACAGCAGACTGCCCTTGGAAGGCGGCAAGGCTGTGCCAGGTAAGGTTCAATATACAGTACTACTGTAAGTTCAATACAGACACCAGCATAGTTTTTAGCTGACACTCTTAGTATCCAAAGCATGCTGTTGTGGGACGTGCAGGACACTGCTTGAAGGGTGACTCAATTAACCACCTAAACCCCATATGGGTAACCGGAGTCCCCCAGGGCTCAATACTAGTATATTTTCTGTTTTGGGTTATTGTGGGGAAAGCTTTTGCTGAAAATAGCAGATCTACAAGATCTGCTATCTGCTGTATATCTGCTATTTTCTGTGAAAGCTTTCCCCACAATAAGGTAGGTAGGTAGGTACTTTATTCATTGCCGAGGGGAAATTAAGGTATTACAGCAACTCTCATAGAGACATCAATAAAAACACATTATAATATAATAAGGATGCTGGGGTGTAAGTGGTTAAGTTAGATAAAAAGTGGTTAAGTTGGATAAAAAGAGAGCAAGGGGTGTCAGGTGTCATCATACTGTATTCTCTCCTTACCTACACCTCCTTATCCTTACCCTCCTCTTAGGTACCGGCTGCCTGCTGCGAGCAGTGGAGACTGCTGCCCAGCGCCAGGCCCACACAGTGGGCAAACCCAACCGCTACATGTTTGACTGCGTAGCCTCCCAATTTGGCCTGGAGAGCAGCCGCTGCATGATGGTGGGTGACCGCCTCGACACTGACATCTTGCTGGGCTCTAACTGCGGCCTGAAGACCCTGCTCACTCTCACGGGGGTCAGCACGGTGGCGGACGCCAAAGCCCACGAGAAGAGCGGCTCCCCGGAGCGACAAGGCATGGTGCCAGATTACTATGTGGACAGCATCGCGGACCTGCTTCCAGTCCTGCGGGGATGATAAGGCAGCAGAATGACCCTCCAAACGGTGGTGACTGGCTACTGTACTTGATAGCCTAGTTCAACGAAAGACCCAATGCGTGGCTAGCCCATAGTAAACCAGAGTTTGCAGTCTCTTCTATTTGTCTTAATTTATTGATAGTCATCTCTATAGAGGAGTCACACCCATGCTGCCTAAGAGTCCTAATGCACTGGTGTGGCCGTCATGCAGGACAATGACTCAGGATTTTCAAAGACGACATCCAGGTTTTAGTACCAAGTAGAGTTATTTCAGTTGTTATTAAAGTTGTCTAATTTAAAACGAATATGGAGAAAATTATTGACTACTCGATAGAACAATTAATCAGAGTATTGAGTGAACAGAATTGGA
Source organism: Gymnoscopelus microlampas (assembly GCF_963454915.1). NCBI lineage: Eukaryota > Metazoa > Chordata > Actinopteri > Myctophiformes > Myctophidae > Gymnoscopelus > Gymnoscopelus microlampas. The sequence goes on along the minus strand of NC_139951.1, from coordinate 25,590,765 downwards.
CGATTTTAACACGCAGTTGTTGGGGTGAAGTATATGTTACCTAACCTAACGTAAGACAAGAGGAAGAAAAGAGGAAGGTGTGTGTGTGCAACATCAATGTCCCCCTTGTGACATTGTGATGCAATTGTCCCTCTTAAGCAATGCTATCAAACACTGGGTGAATAAGCACATACCAAAGTCTCAACTGTTTCCAGTGTGGTCAGTTTCACAGTTCTTGTGTATTTGTTAATCACATTCAATGCACTTCATTTTGACAGTACCTCATCAGGGAATAACTAAGCATTAAGCTGATTACACAGCATATGATATACTTGTACTGTATAACGTTTATGTCTGATGCAGTTTACTTCTAGCCCTCATCATGTAACACATGTGACTCTGGTGTTTTAATATTTTTTTATGAGTTTGGTGCAGTGCCACTTAATTCAGTTGTACACAGCATTTACTTGTACTGTATGTAACTTTTCTGTCTGATGCAATTTACTTTTAGTCCTCAGAATGTAACCCACGACACTGTTATTACTTTTTATGGTTTGGTGCAGTGTGACTTAATTTAGTTAGACAATATATTCCATGTAATTTTACTTCCAACACTGATTAGCCTAATTCCATTCAAGGCCCAATGTGCAAGTCTTTTAAAGTATTACAATGTTAGAATTTCACAGGACCAGACAACTCTACAGGTCACAGTTCACACAGTGACCAGTAGACACTGTTGTGGGATTCACAGCTCCACAACATGGCTCACAAGCAGAATTACTGTTAAATAAACATACCGTACATGATGCAAGACTTGGAAAGAATTATGCCATTTAACTTGAACTTGCGGATTGGGCTTTTTAATAAGTAATGCAATCTTTTTTATCATCCATACTGTACGTTCTAGCCCATTTCAGCAACAGTATTGTCCTTCACCCAAATCTAAAAACACTTGATCAAATTTTATAATAAAACATACATCTAAGTTACGTGTTCTCTGTGGTATTGAGTCTAATGCAAACATGGCACCTTTTCCTTTGAGTCCCGTGCCTAAAGTCACCTTGGGCTGTCATCGTTTGGATGCAGCAACAGTCACTGCCTCATATCACCAGTCCTGCGATGACAGAGACTGCTCAAGGTGCGCCTTGCTTTCCCCTTTGTTCATTGTCTGGTCTGGGTTTGCTGGCCAGTTGCTGTCACAGTTTTTGATGTGTGACCGAGAGAGAGACGGAATAGAGGCAACGGAGAGTGGTAGATAGTTAGGTGGGTAATATTGAATAGAGAAAAGGAGGAATAGAAGCGGATGGCAGGGAGACAACATATTTGAATCAGTTTTTGGCAAGCCTCACTTAGTTTTGAATGAGATGGAAGTAAGGGGGTACCTGTTTTGGGAGGAAACAGAGGGGCTATGAGAGGGGGGAGGGCTCTGCATAGAGAGAGGAGGGGAGGTTTGAGTTGGAGCAGAGAGAAAGAGGATCTGTCCAGGTGTATTACCTGTGTTTTTCCAGCCAGTGCCGCTCATGACCACCTTCTCCATGCTGAAAGCTCAGAAAAGGGTGCAGAACAAGTGAGGAGCTGTCACGAGACACAGGATGGTGAGGTGTTGGAAACATTCACAGAACAGCTCAGAAGAAGCGCAATGCACGGTAAGCTTTTTAGTTTGCTCTGAGGACTCTGTGAAGCTTGGATAAAAACCCCACCATGTGAGCATATGAGCAAGTTTTAGGTCAGGGCAGGAAGTTAACTTTCTTATCTACAGGTCACAGTGGATCTCTTGTATTTAATTTATTGTGTTGTTAAATGACAGTGATTAAGTCTGAAGGACAGTAATCCCTTTGATTAGATATAATATTGTTATATTATGCAGGACAGGACACATAACTTTTGATTTGCCAGAAGAGAGTAGCAAGTAGAGATTGCATATTCTTTATTTGAATCAGAGTCTTGTGTTGCTTCTGTTCCATCAGGATGGGGGTCCAGCAGGGTCCCCCAAGTTCCCTCACAGGGCATTTTGGGTCAGTGTTTCTGCATCTTTGCTCCTGGTAGTAATCGCCCTTGGTTTGACTGGGAATCTAGGTCTGCCACAGCAGCGTTCTCAGGTAAGAGTCAACATTGCCTCACTTGTACAAACATCTGTCAGGTTTGCAGATTTTCTCTGTACACTACCCCACCAGATATTGTAATCTATTTGAGATACTACACATTTCAGCTGTTTCTGTTGGTTTATTCACAATGACTCAGTTGCTAGAGTTGAACTTGAATTGGTGGTGTATCGTATCCATTAAACGTGTTCCCATTACTGTAGTCTTTACAGATCGTCCGTATCACAATTCCAGACCAGACTGGAACTCTGATCAACCAATCAGCGCTTGTGGACAAGCAAAACGACCTGGTGACCTTTTCTGTGACCTCCCAGATGAACCATACATCCACAGTGATCTTCGATATCAAACATGTAAGGAAACTATTTCCTTACATGTTTACATATAATTCAGTTTGTTACATCCCTGTGATAGTCTGTCTGGACGATTCTACACAGATAATGCAGTGGATGTTACAATTTAAACTTTTGTGTAGATCTCCTTTCATGCATTCATCCCACATCCATCCTGCATTAGTACTGTAGACAATTATTTAAAGAATGTATACAATTGAACGTAATCATTACATTGCATTACCAAACTCTAGTATCTCTCATTCAAATTATTACCAGACTAATTTATTACCAGATGAAAATCTACGCAGTGAGCTCGAGGGCAGGCATGGTATAATGTCTAAACCTATTGTACGTATAGAGCTGAAGGAAAGCATTTAGTTTGATAAAAGTGCCATGCTGTATTGTTCTTTTTCATAGGGTCTGATATGCTACAAGCCTGATAACCAGGAGAGCTGCTTCCTGCGTAAGATGGAGAAGTCTGACTATGATAACGTGCACTCCTTTCAGTCAACAAACGAGGTAACAAAATGCAATTCTTTTATTTTTAATGTACCCCAAGTCCACACGCACGCACGCACGCACACACACACACACACACACACACACACACACACACACACACACACACACACACACACACACACACACACACACACACACACACACACACACACACACACACACACACACACACACACACACACACACACACACACACACACACACACACACACACACACACACTGTACCAGGATATGAATCCATCTCATGTGTCTAATCAACAAAATGCCTGTAAGTCAGCCAGTGGAAAAAAACACAAAAACACTAAGTTTGGTTTGCCCTTTTGCGCTCTGCTAGTCTCATCTCAAGCGACCTGCGTTTGATCACTGACTCACTAATGTGCGAACTGGCACCCTGGTGGCATTCCGTCTCACTGGGACTCACTTGCAGATTTTCCCTACTGCTTTCTTAGGCTTCACTTGGCTTCTTCACTTTTCTGCCACTTCACACAAAGAAAGAGGTTTTTAGGGTGAGAGAGGGTGTGTGTGGTGAGGGGTAGGCTACTAGTTGTGGAAATGATACAGGGTCTTATAGTCTCTGGTTCTCTCTGTCACACACTTCTTTTCTTTATCCATTGTTTCTCTCCTCTGTGTCTCTCACTCTTTTCCCTTTCTCCTTCATCTCTCGCTCACAATCTTTCTTTCTTTAAACTACTCTCTTCCTCTACGGTTGAATTCCTTAGCACATCCGATCCTCCTAACCCTCTCTGTGTGCCTGGGATCTTCTTACAGGTGAGGGGACAGCAGCAAGTCGGAGCCCTAGACCCTGCACAATGGGCACTCTGTCTGTGGGCCTTTTAAGACTTCTCTGTTGGATTAAAAGGCAGCCTAATCTGTTGGTTAGGCAGAGAAGGGCCAGCATGTTTGATGGCAGACATCTAAACTGCTCAGTCCCATGACCGTACACAGACTTCTCACCATACACTAATACTACTATTTGGTGGAAATGTTGAAATGATTCAACATGAGACAAAGATGACGAGATGATTTTTCTCGTTTGTATTTACATGGAAGAAAAATGAAACAATTTGGAACCTCAAGTTTCTTTTTGTGATGTGTGAGAGTCCTGTCTCTCATGGTGTCACATTTCTCATAGAAACAGGTCTTCGGTAATCAAACCTAGCTACTGATGGCTTTCATTTTTATCTATGATAGGTTGGATAGGAGAGAGATGTGGGGCCTCTCTGTGAGTCAGTTCTTCTGTCCCTCAACACAATGGTCTTTGAGAGCAGAGCAAAAGATTATTACATGACTCACTCAAGCATAACAGGACTTTAAATGGTTCCCTATCGGAGACCATCACCAGTATAAATGGTGCAATTACACACAGCCTTTTTGCCAAACGAGCGAGTAAATAGACAACCTTGTTGACCTCATAGGCAGTAATACCGGCCCTAATAGCAGTTTAAATTTCAAATCCATCGTAATCTCAGTTTGAGTGTTAGTCATCTTGGTTATGGTATCATTCCCTGATGACTGCTGTGTTTATTTCACTTCACCCAGTCAATATAGCTTCTCACGCGTATGACATGTCAACTCGACTGAAAGAACTGTCCATTCTGTGTCAGGTATCCAGTGGGGGGAAAAAAATACTGTCATTAATTAATTCTGTTATAATGTTGTTACCCTATGTCCTTCAATGCCTCTTTTTGTGCTCAACAGAACCAGTACCAGTTGTCTGGGAATAGGACTCAGAGACAGACAGAGTTTCTAGGGGTGCTGGGAGCCAGTCAGGTGGTTCTGTCCACCCTGGAGGAGCCTCTTAAGGATCTGTGTCAGGACAGCTCCATCCACTGGACCCAGAAAGCCAAAGGTGAGAAAACCAAACCTCGACCACATTATTATTGGTGTGGATCCACAGTAGTCAGGATTGCTTGCTCACTATAAAATGTCCATGACAAAGATACTTGTAAAGTATTCAACATTTATGTTTAATGTCAGGCCCTTAATCTGATGTTCTTAATCAGAGTGACTAAGTTAGAAGTAACCATACGCTTCACTCCCAAGACCACAAGCATTGCAAGCAACCAATATAAATTTGTATAATGGACGGCAATATATTGGCCAGACAAGATTGCTGTGATGTTTGAACAATGCTAGAAAGATCATGTACTGTAGGTGCCTAGATAAAATCTGTTATTTAATGATTCTCACCATCATATATTTGTTTGATGATTTAATTTTGGCTACATCTTACTAACATTTTGTACTGCTGTTTGGTTGTCTTGTGAAGTTTCTAATTACTGTGCCTGTAGTTATCTGTTGGTGTCAATACAAAAAGGGAGTGGGGGTGCTAAAAGGATCCCTGGCACATCATGTATTCTATAAATTCCATAGGGCTGGACCACACATGGACGAATGACATCATCAACTTGCGACGGGCGTTGTTCCGCTTGAGTAAAAGATGCACTGTTTTTAAAATAACAAAAATATAACCCATTTATTTATTTTTGTTATAGAGGTCAATTATGATGTATTAACAAGGCCTATTTGGCTTATTAGCCAGGGATCCTTTTAAACAGAGACCACAGGCAGCCCAATTAAGAAGCAAAATATCTGAGACAGAAACCTAATCCTAAACCATGACACGATGACCTTTTCTTAGCAAAGACCATGCTAATGGGCCTTTCCACGTCCCTCACACTATTGACATTTGAGTGAGTCACACAGACAGTGGTATTAATAGTATATTCAGTACCGTAGTGGGGTAACCGTTGCCTTCGTGCACTACCTGGTCCAATATTATTATCTTAACAAAACATGGTTGTTTCCTAGGACTGTTGTCTCTCATTTAAGTTTCTCTCGATAAGAGCATTGGTCAAATTAAAAATATATTGTGACTGACCCCAGCTCATGTCTTTTTTTTTCTTCTTTTTTTCCCTATGTCTCTCTCTAGGCCCAGGCAAACAGAGGCTGGTCTATTTCTGCATCGACATCTGTTTTCCCAACAACATTTGCGTGTCTGTGTGCTTCTACTACCTGCCAGAGTGAGCATCTGCTCCCCTACACTTCTCATTCACTCCCTGGCCAAGAGCAGGCAAACAAAGTTGTCCTTCTTACCTCCCTGCTAAGCTGAAACAATCGCCCCTAGCAATAGCAATAGAACAGAAAAACAAACCCACCTTTTGGGTAAAGAGACACTGCACCCTGTACCATGCATTAGCTTTTTTTGCCAGTCAGCCAGTAAGCCAATGAACCATCCAGCACTACTCCCCAGTCCCCTTCCTTCCTTCCTCCAGAGAGAAGTGATGGAGACAGGCTGTCAGGTTTATCTCCAAAGCCCCGTCGCCACTCCCTTTATGGGTAATGTCACATTTCTCTCCCTGAGGGCAGAGTTTGGAGACTATAAAAGAATGTTTCTTTTTTTAACGTCTATTATTGTATTTCCTGAAAACCATCACTGAAGAGTGCTTATGTGTAACTGAAGTGTTTTGATCTCTTCAATAAAGGACGACTCGACCAAGGATTCTTTTCCCTTGTGACTGACCATTCCTTATGCCTTTTTCAAAACCTTTACATCAGGTCAAAACTGTGAAATTTGAATTTCACATTATGTTGCGAGAGAACAAATGAGGCATTCAGTTTGTCAAACGTGCACCTCTTACAAATGTTAAATTAAAAACTAATAAGAGTAAGAGTATAGGTGCTAAACACAATTAGGACTTTGCTCAGGAATCATCTTCTGCACAGTCGTCAAAATGCGTACTTTTAGGTTAGTGACATTGTAGGCCAGTGTTTCTCAACCTTTTATGGGCCAGTGCCCCGTATCCAATATCCAGGTCCCTTACCGGCCCCCACACCCAATCAAAATGTAATCTTTATTTTTTATTATTATTGTGTTGCTTATATAATTTAGAAAACATCTCATTGATTCCAAATATCCAATTTTACATGAAACTGGACTGTTAGTATGTATTTATTGTAATTATTATCCTACATCCTGTTACGATTATAAGTAGAATTGTATATGGATGTCAGGCCCTGTCATACCAGGCCCCTCTCACAGCACTGAATGGCAGGGCTGTCATGGGCCATGGCCCTGTCGCAGGCCACCTGATTCGGATGCTATTGAAGTGTATTTTCGATCCAAGGGCGGGCAATAATACAGGTTTCCTGGGGAAAAGGCTTAAAGGAGAGACGTCCAGAGACCAAGGGTTCAAGTCAGCATCTTTTTATTCAGCCTGACTGGCAAACTGCCATGTTGGGTCTAAACTGCAGCGCAAGCAGTCCCAAATCAAACGCCACAATTTATACAGAGTTCACCTTCAGCAACAAGGGGAGGGCTAGGTGGTTCAAGCCCAGCCCCCAATTTCTGTAGGCCTATCACACATCAAATACATTCATTCGGGGAAGTCGTGGCCGAGTCCCCGCCCACTGCCTAGTACTGAACATTTGCATTGTTATTACAGTGTAACAAACTTGTATTATTTCCACTTATCATCTCTCAGGCTTTAAAATGACTCCACACACTTTATACTGTCATGTTTACAAACAGCAGTTAGAAACAATACATCAACTAGAAAATGTGCTCCTACTGTCTTTGCTACTGTCTTTGACAGTACTTAGTTTACTAGTCAAAGACACATCTGAACAATGTGGCTGGGTGATGGTGTGGTGGTCTTCTAAGCCAGTGGTTCTCAAACTTTTTCATGTCAAGGACCCCCAAATTGACAATTATTAGCCCGCGGACCCCCATTTGAAAAGATATGCCAGGGACCCCCATAAGAGAAGGTTTTTACATCTCTCTAGCAGTGATTCTCAACCATTTTAATTTCAACATGCATTGACATGCATTAGGCCACGGACCCCCATTTAATGGCATTTATACCTCTGGGACCCCAATTCACATTGTAAAACCAATGTTAATTTAACTCTGAGAGTGTACAAATGGAACCAAACGGGTCCATTTGGTTCCATTTGTACACTCTCAGAGTTACAGACCCATAACGGTCCATTTGGTTCCTGTTAGCTGGGGACCCCCTGGAACCCCCTCAAGTACCCCTGGGGGTCCCCGGACCCCACTTTGAGAACCAATATGTTCTAAGCAATAAGCATCAGACTCACAGTGCAGAAGGGACGTGCTGGCCACTGGGAAATTCGGGAAACTTCCAGAACGGCCGCGCCATTTACGGGCCGCCAGACGGCCGGCCCGGTGGGCCACCCAAGACAACTGCAGCATGTTTTTCTTTTTTTTATTGAAACATTTCGGAAAATCCCAGAGCTGAATTTTGGTCCCAGCACGCCCCTAACTCCTTCTACGGTGTAGTAGTGCAATGTAATAATTCATATTTTTCAATAAAGAAGTGTTTTAATGCCGTCTGTGGCCGATTCTGTCGGACGTTCACAATAGGGCATCGCAGTTCCCGCCCACTTCCTGGTGCCGGAAGTAAATACTCAATGCATTTTTCCCATTGACTTTTCCAAAAATATACAGGCGAGTTGAGTGAAATGAGTTGGGGAAAACGTAGTCCCCACAACATCATTTACGATTCTGTGCCTATCGCATCCGGAAATACAAAACATGTAAACCAGAAGTTAACGAGGAGGGGAGACAGACTGCATTAAAACACTTCTTTATTGAAACATTAATTATTACATTGCACTACTACACCGTAGAAAGAGATAACGTTTGGGGCGTGGGGGTAAGCACTTTTTTCTTTTCTTTTTTTTTTTGCATTTGTACATGTTTGGAGATCTACGGGCTACTGTCACTCTGTCATTCCTCTCCATTCTGTTCATTAAACGAAACGTGCAAACAATTGCTGACCATTTCTTCCACCCACCCCCTCCTCCTACTGTTGTTGTATAGGCTGGTCTAACCAAAGACAGACATGTCTGTAAGGAGGATTTCAGTTGCCAGTGACGACGACTTTGTGTTCAAGGAGGAGACGCATCCCAGCAAGATGTTGGATGGCCTAAATAGGCTTCGGATAAACAACACTTTGTGTGATGTGATTCTCTGCTGTGGAGGGCAAGAGTTCCCCTGTCATCGTAATGTACTAGCCTCCTTTAGCTCTTACTTTGAGGTAAATGCAGATGATCCTCAACTTTCCATAGTAATATTTATTGACCTGGCATTAAGGGCAGTGGTGTAAAGTAACTACATTTACTCAAGTACTGTACTTAAGTACCATTTTGAGGTACTTTAACTTTACTGGAGTATTTCCAATTGTCTATACTTTTACTTCTACTCTACTACATCTCATAGCTCCACTACAAATATTTGGAAACTTTAGTTACTTTGCAGATATGCATTATTACATCATAAAACATACATTAACAACTTAAGCCCTATTTTATACCTAGGCTATTTGAAAATAGATCTACAAGCTCACAACGCGTCACCATGCGACACGTTGTGAGCTTGTAGATCTGCTATTTTCAAACATTTTAGTACTTTTACTTTTGGTACTTTAAGTACATTTTGATACCAATACTTTTGTACTTTGACTCGAGTACATTTTGAATTCCGGACTTTTACTTGTGACGGAGTACTTGATGCAGTATTGATACTTTTACTTAAGTAAAACATTTGAATACTTTTTCCACCACTGCTTAAGGGAATGACATTCAATTCTGAATTGTCTTTCATTTGTGAAACAAATATCATGCTATATACAATCGGGTAACTGTCGACACAATGTAAATAAAGGCTTACATTTCAAAGCAAACCAGTTCACCTTTTCAACCTGCACAGGCAATGTTCACAATTGAGTGGCTGGAGACCCGACAGTTGAGGGTAGCCGTCAATGGAGTACAACCTCAGGGGCTTGAGATGTTGGTGGGCTATGCCTATTCTTCAGAGGTGGTCATCTCCGCAGCAAATGTGCAGGTGATGTATTAATTACCCTTAGGTATTGACTTGCATCAGTGCTTTAAAAGTGGTCCTCAATCTATCGACCATGAGGATACCGCAAGTGGGCCCCCAAATACTAAGATTTTAATGATATAACATTAATATTTTGATAACTATTGATAACAAAATTAGAGTAAGGTCTGAGCCTCCCTGCTCGAAACGTTACTAATAAAGAAAAATACCCACGCTGGGAGCAGCATTCTGGTGTGTGGATGTGATTTCATGTTGAATTTTTGATCCAGTACCCATCCCAGCAGGACAGGATGTGTGTGTGTGCCTTTTGTCAAAATTAGTCATTGTATTATTTTTCTTTAAAACATTGAAAAAAATGTTTCCATTTGTTTTAGGTCCTGATCCAGAAAAGGTTGAAAACTACTGCTTTAAATTAGATACTATAATATATTTTGTTTATTTGATCTAGGCCCTGCTAACGGCAGCAAGCTTGCTTAATGTCATGGCTGTTCAAGAGGCCTGCTGGGATTACATGAAGCATCACATGGACGAAACCAACTGTGTAGGGATCCACTGCATCGCTGAGGCCCACTCCTGTAAGAAGTTGGAGCAGCACAGCATGGAGTATATTCTGACACACTTCCGTGTCATCTACCGGCAGGTCAGACATTGAAGGATGCACACATTTCCCATGTTTTCACCTTTAAATCTGTGGTGATTTATAAGTATGAGAGAGGCCCACCTAAGCTGATATTTTGGTTAGAACAAAATGTTTGTTGTTACAAGATTAAAGCTCTATATTCTGATCTCCCTGTCTCTCCAGCTGTTTAATAAAACAGAAAATATATTTTCAGGTGGGTTGCCAATTTCCAATCAGGAGAGAGTATCAATTATCAGCTTCAATTTCATAGTGTTCAAGTTCCAATTTCATCCGCTCACGTCTTTGTGTCATCACTTAAAATTTCACTTGTGAACGAGTTCTCTCTCCTGATTGTATAAAATTGGTATCCCGACCTGAAAATGCATTTTCTGTTTACTAAAGAGCTGGAGAGACAGGGAGACCCCCGTTACTGAACAAACACTGTAGTCTAGTGCAATGATTGCTATCAGAATATTGAGCTACTTAACCTCACCTACTTCACCTTTTTAAAGGTGCTTTATTACTCAAACTGTCACCACCATAACTGACCACCATAACTGACCTAAGTATTTGTCTGTAGAAACATTCAGTCAGTGATTTGATGAATATTAACCAGCTACTGACATGTCCTTGTCACTCAACAAACCACCTGTCACCAGTGGGCACTTGAGAGAGGAGAAAAAGTTACTTCAAGATGTATGGAAATAGCCGTAATCTATCAGCTAATCTACTGCATTCTTTATGCTCCTCCTAGGAAGAGTTCCTCTCTCTACCTGTGGAGAAAGTGACACAGATTCTTGCCAGTGATGATCTCGATGTGCCCAAGGAGGAGATGGTGGTTGAGGCTGCTTTGTTGTGGTTAAACAAGTGTCCTACCCACAGGCATAGCTTTGAAAAGGTCACTAATCATTCATTGTTTCATTGTAGCTTGCAGTCTCGGACTGATGGCTTTGTGATCTCTCGCGACCAGTTGCTGTGTAAAGGCCAGACCGCACCAATGCAACTCCTTGCAACTGCCATTGCGATAATAGTTGCAAGTAGTTGCATGTTGCAAGGAGTTGCGACTAGTTGCATTGGTGTGGACTGGCCTTAAGGTGACAGGCACCCAGGCCTGTCACAGAACTCACAAACATGGATACATGGATTCAACTTCATTAGATAAATCGTTATCTGTGCACCAGTGATTTGATTGAAATGACAACTCTCAACACGACATCACAAAGTCGGTGAGAGGTTCTATGTTGGTTTGTGTTACATGCCCTATTGCCCTATCGAAGGATATATATTTCAGAGAAATGTATTGGCTAGTGTTGTGAATTTAAATGGATAAAGTTAACTTACAACACAATGTCAATACTGCAGTATATATCCAGGTATAAACCCCATAATGAAAATAAGTGCTCATCTAGTGTTGAGATGTTGTGATACTGTAGGTGGTGTGTGATGGCCTGCTATTACTATCGTGCTGAGAAACAAATGAAAACAGTTCCACAACGGCCAATATGCAGGCTGAGAAAATTAAGCCAAACCAATCAACACAGAATGGTTATCTGACAGCTTGGTATTACTTTAATTACATTAAAATGGCAGGCCACAATAACAAATGAAATCCTTAATTACCAAACTCTGTGTGTGTGCATGTGTGTGTGTGCGCACGCGCACATGCATTTGTGTGAATGCCTTTGACTTCATGGTGTTTTGTGTCATTGGTAGGTGTTCCAGTGTTAATGAGCAGTGGAGAACTCTGACTGTACTCATTTAATTTATATATAGGCAATTGCATACATTGTGCATTAAGGCTGCCTGATACTGCTGAGATATATGTTGAGTAACTTATTATATGGAGGTCAGTGGTGATATGACCGTGTTCAAAGCGAAGTGGCAAGGAAGCGCATGAGTGTGCTACTCAAAACGTTTTGGGTAGGTTGGCAGGTCTGCATTCATTATGTAAATGTTCAGATGTAAACAGATGTAGAGATTTGAAAGCAAGTTTAATTTTTCACCCAGTGTGCAGTTGAACTGGTAAATAATTATTGTTCCATTTGTTTTTGAAGGTGCTAGAGCAGATCCGTCTGCCTCACATCAGCCCCTCCAACCTCCACGATGTGATTGAGTCTCTGGATGTGGTGAAAGAATCCCAGGGCTGTCGGAGGCTGATCTCTGAGGCCAAGGACCGGGATCTCTTGCCCTACAGCCACAGAGCTGGACCACGCAGGTGCACAGGTACCCTGCCTCACACATGCATGCATGTTGCAGCTGATGGTGGACAATTTTTCTAATTGGGATTTCCAGTGCCGACACAAACATACAACATGCAAACATACCTGTCAATAAAAATAATTATGTTAATTGTCTTCTTGTGGCAGTTTGGGTTTGCCAAGAGTTTAGTTTTCTATTTGGGCTTCATAATTGTTTCATCATTTTTGATTTTACAATTCAAGCTTTATTTATATTTTCAGGTTTTATACATAAAGTTAACTATAACTTTCAAGGTTTATACTTGGCTTACAATGTTTTCCTGGATTAATTCAGTCACCCATTAACCATCTTCTATCCCTCTACAGTATGTGAAGTAATGCTGATGGTGTATGAAAGGAATAAGAGTTACCACGTTGCGAGCTTTGATCCCCAAATCAATCGATGGAAGACTCGTCTGGCACGTCTGCCCCTCACTGTAAGAAGTCCTAGTCTGGTTGTGTCAGGTGAGGAGCAACATCAGAGTCGACTGGAGTAGACCTGTAATCGATCCTACAATGTTTTGCCCCTGAAATGAGCTGTAGCAATGTTGTGCGGTGCTAGAAAGGACATTTTAATTCTTGGTAAGGGTATTATTATTGTGATGGTTCAATTATGAAGCCATTAATACTATTTGGAGGTCGTTCATATATCTGTCGGATCGGCGGTTCTGGGCAACTGGATCTCTATATATGCCAATATCTGTCGGATAAACGGGTCTGGACAACCGCCTATCCGACTGACTCGCGGCCGGGAGTCCTCGGTGACCGGCTTGCTGAGTTTGAAGTCGGTCAGTCGGACGGTTCTCGAGATATGTGAACTACAGGAGCGCAGAAACATGTGTATCTTGAGCAATGAAGATCTTTATTTCTTTAAGGATCAAGGCATAACTTGTTTAAATTATGCTCTCACATACTGTAGGCTCTTCATTGTATTTGGCTGGAGGAAAGTTCCCTGATGGTTCAATCAGTAGAGAGATGTGGCGCTATGACCTTTCCTGTGACTCGTGGTTGAAGATGGCTTCCATGATATATGCACGCAATGACTTCGGTAAGACTGTCATACTATGGCATTTATTTTAACTTTTTTAATAACCACTATGGGTTTGCCTTGGTTACACACCCAAGGAGAGGCTGCATGTGGCCAAGGTCATCAGTTCTAATGATCATTTTTTTGTTGCACAACTAACATGGACCAAGGCCTGGTGATGCTGGATGGCGATATGTTTGCAGTGGGCAGCTACGGGAGCTGCAGCCCTGTGTTTGTGGAACGGTACGACATCAACACCGACACCTGGCAGGACATGAGGTCTGTCGGCAGACCAGAACATTGCTCCAACACTGCTGTGATCGCACTAGATGGACTAATCTACGTTTTTGGTATGGAACAGGTTTATGTACCCTTAGGTTCAGCCTGCTGGCTTTCATGAGGTTGTTTATTTGTAATGTATGTGAAACATGTTAACAAAAAATGTCCAACCTTTATTATTACATATTCATCTACTGGTTCTCAATGACATGTTTTGTCATGTGTCCTCCTGGGCCCTTGTTGTTGCTGTTATGGAATGTGGTTTTATCAGACTCCCCGGTGCAGAAATACGACCCTAAAACATCTATATGGACAGACTGTGCACCTATGCAAGTTCCTCGTACTGATTCAGCTGTCTGTACACTCAAAGGAAATATCTACGTTATAGGTATCATACCTTTTCTTATTACCTCTTGTTTCTGTAGTTCACTGTAGTTTGGTCACAGAATAGTCAACCAACAGTTACTATTTAGTTAATTCCTGTTTATCTAAATAGGTGGTAAGCGTTTAAGTGGAAATATGACGCACAAGGTGGAATGCTACAATCCAGAGACCAATCAGTGGAGCATGTGTGCCCCCGTGAAAAAGGGACACAGCTTCAGCTACAGCAAGCCTGGTGTGGCTGTGGTGGATGGAAATATCTATAAACTAGAGGGGTCGGTGGGCTTTAACAAGTAAGATTCTGATGCTCCATGAAAGCCTGGAAAAAGGTAGCTGCTTGTTCACACGAGATATTTCTCTCATGGCTTTTGTCTCTCTTCATGTAGTCGCTTTAACATCGAGCAGTACCATGATGAAACAGACAGATGGGAAATTGTGGGCCAGGTGCCCACCACCCTTCACCATCACGGCCACAATCAAATCAGTTTCAGCTGTTTCTCTCTCAGGATGACGGATGTAAATGCACAGGTAGTTGACATTAGTGCATAGTATTACATAGTAAAATCCTGAGTGTGCAAATGCAACCAAATGGACCCTTATGGGTCCATTTGGTTGCATTCCATTTTTACACTCAGAGTTGCAAATTGATATAATAACGGTGAGGATTTTGTTGTGTAATATAGAAGTTGTAGTCGTTTTTATATTACCTTCTCAAAGCTGGCCTTGACCCTTCTTCCTTTCCCACCAACAGACACCCAGCTCTTCCTGAACCCTGGTGATTGGACAAGACGTCATAACTCTGGAAGGCGGAGTCTTATAGCGTTATAGTTATAGCGTTGATGCTCACATCATTATGGTTATATTCATCTTTATAGTTATAATTCTTGGTGTGGAAGGACTTTGACCACATGAACCCTAGCGTCCTTATTCTGGGTCAGACATTTGTTAAATTGAAAATGATAATATGATGAAGATATTTTGTGTATGTGTGTAGAATAGACCATAGACTGGTAAACGGACTGTTTGTGACTATCCAGAGGTGCCTCGATGCCTGGGGCTCAAGAAGAGTTGATTTGCCCCATGCCATCAAGGTACTGAAGGTGTCCCCGTTTATGCCCCAAAAAAAACCTGTCCAGCAGAATTTTTGCAAAATCATTTATAATAGTTTTTAATTTCTTAATTTCTTTCTGTAGTAAGAGGCAGTCATTTTACAAAATGAATGGTCATTGGCATGTCACAATACACAGTACTACATCAATGTCATATTGTCCAGCAAAAGAGGCAATGAAAGAGTATATTGAAATGGCTAAATTTGTCTGTGGATTATTCTTTTTAAATAAATATTACAAAACTAGAATACTTTGTTTTTAAAGCTCTGGCTTTTGTTTCATTATCCATTTGGCTTTCAGAACTCAATATGTATGGTGGCTCACTGGGTTGAGAGCCAGTCTGGGTACCAAGAGGTCACAGGTTTGATTCCCAGATGTTTCAAGTTATCCATGATCTTTAAAGAATCTTGACACATTTTGAATTTATTATTTTAAGATTTAAATACAAATCTTTATTATACCAGCTAATGTCCCTACCTTGTTGACATAATTATTTTAGCCTGCTTTACGTTATGTTCTTTATTGGTAGTTTATTGATTTAGACTGAGGGAAATTAATTCATTGTCAGTAATCTCATCAGCGTGTTTTTGCAACGAGGTTTGACGTGGACGTCGTTTCAACGTCTCTTTGCACAGCTGAGGTCTGACGACTCGGGCGTATCAACGCTGTTATATGGACGTCTGGACGACGTTGTATCTTTTGGCGTCGTTTGGACGTCGTATGAACGTCCGCGCGGCGTAACGTTATATGTAGAACCTTTAGGTGGATTTTTTTCGTGTTTTAGAGGTTTGCCTTGGACGTCGTAGGAACGTCGTATAGACGTTCGCGCTGCGTAACGTTAAATTAGCTGGCAGCGTGCTCAGTATTAACAGAGAAACCATTTGATTCAAAGGTGAATGCTTTGCCAACCCAAGCACACCCCATATAATGGTTAATGGTTTAATAAGCTACATGGATGTATTAAATGTGAGAAATATTATCCTGTGTTGTAGGCTAGTGGACTGGGGGTGAACTATATAAGATGACTGGGATTTGAACATGAAACCTCTGTGCAGAGCTTTTGGTCATTAGTCCACTATACTATTACTCAGTCACTCACTGTACGTGTCTCTAGGTACCAATGAAGCGTTCATTTGTATTTTAGCCTTGAAAATGTCAAAGTACTCCAACAACGAACTTACAGGAGGAATGGGATTTGTATCGTTTTTATATCGTTGCTTTTATCTGAGTTTTAGCAATGAGCAACTGTCATATGTATTGTTTTATGGACTCTGAGTCTGAAATAAAGATTGAATTGAATTTGAACATGGTATGTCTGTGCTGCTGAGAGCCCTATGATTAGACCAGCCTGATCGCCAGAGAATTAGTATACATTGCACGGATTTGTGCACGTCATTCCGTGCATAGTCGCCTAGAAACCCCCAAATTCCGTGCATATGTACGGGGAGTCCCACGGTGGGCGTAACCAGTCGCAACCCGGAAAAACCAGGAAGTAGAGCAGTCCCCACAACAAAATTTACGATTCTGTGCCTATCGGTACGTAACTCAAACGCCGCTGAGTAGGCTCAAGGGAATGTCGCAATGTTCAGGACGGCAACTCGCTCGCTTTAGCTCGCTCGGTGGTCCTTCACACGGCGACAATTCCCTTGAGACTGCGCGGCTCCGAAATGGTTTAGTCACAATGGGGGAGATGCGAGGAATTTGTGGTTTTCCAGTAGTCTATGCACAGATTTTGAGAAACGTTGAAAAACGTTCAATGAGAACGTTTCCTCTGGCGATCGGGTTGGATTAGACCACTAGACCATCACTCAGCCACAATTTGTAGAGGTGTCTTGTACTTTATATTATTGGTTCTCAAAGTGGGGTCCGGGGACCCCCACAATCTCAAGCATGCATGTCCACAGTAAGGTGCCTTTAAATGTCAGTTTCCGCATTGACAATGCATTAGGCGCTTAAAGTTAAAT
Organism: Gymnoscopelus microlampas; assembly: GCF_963454915.1. Lineage (NCBI taxonomy): Eukaryota > Metazoa > Chordata > Actinopteri > Myctophiformes > Myctophidae > Gymnoscopelus > Gymnoscopelus microlampas. The sequence goes on along the minus strand of NC_139951.1, from coordinate 25,573,344 downwards.
ATCTCCAAAACTACAAATGATTTCAAAGAAAAAATCTCAAGCATGCATGTCCACAGTAAGGTGGAATTTTAAAATTGTGAATGGAGTTTCTAGGAGAAAGTTTTTTTTTGTTTATTTTTTAGGTGCCAAAATCCTCCATCAACCTCCATTCTAAATCTCTGAACTTTTAAAGGAGTACAATTCTAAAACTATTAAACATTTCAAAGATTCCTTTTCAGGCAAACATGTCCACAGTAAGATGAGCATTTTAAAGTATGAATGGGGTTACTAGCAGTAAGTATGTAGGATTAGTAGCCTGTACTCGTTTCCCTTTGCCGCATCCACAATGCATGGGGCGCTTAAAGTTAAATATCTCCCAAACTACAAATGATTTCAAAGAAAAGATCTCAAGCATGCATGTCCACAGTAAGGTGGATTTTTGGAACTGTGAATGGAGTTTCTAGGTGAAAGTGTTTTTTTGTGTTTTTTTGATGTCCCAAATTCTTCCATCGACCTCCATTATAAATCTCTGAACTTTTAAAGGAGTACAATTCTAAAACTATTAAACATTTCAAAGATTCCTTTTCAGGCAAACATGTCCACAGTAAGATGAACATTTTAAAGTATGAATGGGGTTACTAGCAGTAAGTATGTAGGATTAGTAGCCTGTACTCGTTTCCCTTTGCCGCATCCACAATGCATGGGGCGCTTAAAGTTAAATATCTCCCAAACTACAAATGATTTCAAAGAAAAGATCTCAAGCATGCATGTCCACAGTAAGGTGGATTTTTTGAACTGTGAATGGAGTTTCTAGGTGAAAGTGTTTTTTTGTGTTTTTTTGATGTCCCAAATTCTTCCATCGACCTCCATTATAAATCTCTGAACTTTTAAAGGAGTACAATTCTAAAACTATTAAACATTTCAAAGATTCCTTTTCAGGCAAACATGTCCACAGTAAGGGCGCGCTCCCACTGCACTTTTATTTTACCTCTGGGGCAGAATCGGCCAATGCTTTGTCAATGCAAATACGTGGATTCATCGTCGTGCGGATTTTTTCCAAGAATCCACGCATTTGCGTTGACAAAGCATTGGCAGATTCTGCCCCAGAGGTAAAATAAAAGTGCGGTGGGAGCGCGCCCTAAGATGAACATTTTAAAGTAGGGTTACTAGCAGTAAGTATGTAGGATTAGTAGCCTGTACTCGTTTCCCTTTGCCGCATCCACAATGCATGGGGCGCTTAAAGTTAAATATCTCCCAAACTACAAATGATTTCAAAGAAAAAATCTCAAGCATGCATGTCCACAGTAAGGTGGATTTTTTGAACTGTGAATTCTAGGTGAAAGGTTTTTTCTGTGTTTGTTTTTTTTGGCCTCCACACTTAATGATTTTTTTGGATTTACCTTTCGTTTCGGTAGTGACACAAAAACGTTTCGATAGTGACACAATGGTGAAAAAAAAAATGACTCCACTACAAAGTACTACCAATCAACTCTAAAGTGCCTGAAACGAACTCCTAACAGGTTTTTGGGGGGACGATTTTGGCCTCCACACTTAGTGATTTTTTTGGATTTACCTTTCGTTTCGGGGTATCAAGAACACTCACTCCAAAACCAACTCACCCCATTGCTAGGAAAACTCACCCCACAGGGTAGGAAAACTCACCCCCAAGATTTGGAAAACTCACCCCGGGGTAGGAAAACTCACCCCAGGGGTTCGACTTCCGCTTGGGGTAAAACTTTTTCAGTCATCCGCGGACTTCTTTTTTTGCCGATAAAGTATAGTTTTGGGCTATGACGGAGGCGCGCCGACTCAGCAGACCTTGAGGCTGAGGAGTTGCGCCCGAGTGCCCGCAACGACCAGCCGATGGTCTGCTAGTCGAATCAGCGCCGTCCGAGTTATGTACCGATAGGGACAGAATAGTAAATATTTTTGGTGGGGACTGCGTTTGCCCCACTGACTGCGTTTGCCCCAACTGCCACTCAAAGTGACTACTGGCCAATCACAGTGCGTCTCCCCCGGGGTGAGTGTTCCGGGGTGAGTTTTCTCAGGTCCTGGGGTGAGTTTACCCACCCCCCGGGGTGAGTGTTCCTAGCTCCGGGGTGAGTTTTCCTTTTTGAGTTGGGGTGAGTAGGTTTTGGAGTGAGTTTTCTGGTACATTCCATGTTCAAATCCCAATTATCTTATAGGTCAGTGCTGGGGTATTTTGAGTCAGTCAGTGTACGATTATACAATAACAACAGATAAGATAAATAATTCATTTGTTTGAAAAAGTAATGTCTCAAGCGGGAGACGAACCCAGACTCCCAAAGTAATGGGGGAGTAAGTCAAATAATTAGCGAGGTGCGCCACTGAGGCTATACCTACAAACTTCAGACCGTTCAATAACAAGAGATTTTTTTCCATGAGGGGGGGGGGGGGGCTCTTGACCACGCTGGGGGTCCCCCCCAGGACATTTTTTAACAGAGTAGATGTAATTTCCAGTATTCAGTATTTACAACGTATATTTCCTGCTCACTTGCATCCATCAAGCTTCTGTGGCATGAGAGCTGTGTCAAAGATTTGAAAGTATAAAATTTGGGGTTCAAGGCTACCATTAGGCACATTTTCACATTTCCACTCGCCATCTAAATTCTATAAGGTTAAGTATTTCCTTCTCACTCGCATCCATCAAACTTCTGTGGCATGAGAGCTGTGTCAAAGATTTGAAAGTATAAGATTTGAGGTTCAAGGCCACCATTAGGCATATTTTCACTCTCCATCCACATTCTACAAGGTTAAGTATTTCATTCTCACCTACATCAACCTGTTTATGTAGTTACATCAATATTTAATGATAATAATTAATAATAATACTACCAGCTAATGTCATACCTGCCAACCTCAGACCGTCCGATAACAGGAGATTTTGTCCCGGGGGGGGGGGGGGGGGGGGGGGGCTCTTGACCACGCTGGGGGTCGCCGTTACCCGCGTCGATAAGGGGTGTGTTTTTGGGACGAGCGTTCTATAAGCAAAATCAGAATCAGGCTAACAACTAGCCATGTCTAACAGGCTGCACGCGCTGAAGCTGCGTAAATGCTACAGTCAAAGATGGTTAAATGATGTGATGTAGGTGGACGCCTTTTTACGAGACAGGAAGCAAGTGGAGTGTATTGATTCCAATGGAAGAATCGCGCAGAAACGGGAAGTAAACCGGAGATTGCGTATCTTGCTGAACTAACCATCTTTGACTGATAGCATTTCGCAGCTTCATCGCGTGTAGCCTGTTAATCATGGCTAGTTGTTAGCCTGATTCTGAGTTTGCTTATCGAACGCTCGTCCCAAAAAGACACCCCTTATCGACGCGGGTAACGGCGACCCCCCGGGACCCCCCTGGACGGTACTGCAGATATATAAATAGATGGATTCCATGTAATCTCAACATTGCATGCATGGCGCATTTAATAATTAAATGCTGAAGTATTCAACTTTACAAACTGAAGGCTAACATACAACAGAATGTTTCAACATTGGAGACATCTGCTGTGAGTCACTGAGCAATGATTGTTCTTCTGGAACTCAGCCTACAAATGAAAGCCCCAGGTTAAAGAGTAGAGTTGGGTTTGAACCCGCATCGTCTGGATCATTTAGACAGCGTCTTAATAAGCTGAGCTATTTGCTGCCTCTCTCTTTACTCTGCTTTGATGTGATCATTATAGACTATAATGTGTTTAGCATGAATGTTATGTTTAGCAAAATGTCATGATTCCCAAATCATACCATCAACCAAGACAGCTAATAATGGAAAATTATATTATTGAGCATTGGAACAAAAAATGTATTTAATTTTTTAAATGTCCATAATGATTTCACGTAGGCCTACTACATTCACATATAGAATCTCAGTTTATCAGTTTTTAGAACATCTTATGGGGACAGAGCATAGAGTTCAAATCTAATATAATAATAAAATATAAAAGGGACAGAGCCCTCTATAGTCCGTCAGACTGCACCGAGATGGACCCTTCAGATATCTTCCCAAATCTCGCGAGAGCGTGTTGCTGGGCTAGAGAAAAGTCGATAACAAAGTTGATTTTCTCCTAATTTGTGTCACTAAAAAAAAGGCATTTTCAAGGCTACCATTAGGCACATTTTCACATTTCCACTCGCCATCTAAATTCTATAAGGTTAACTATACGGTATCGACGTTGTAAAAGACTGTCTTTTCAACAGATCTCTTTACCCACTGGGCACACACAATACACTGGGCACACACAATACAACGCCCATACGCCGTGTATACGCCGTCCATACGACGTCCGAGTCAGACCTCAGTCAGCAGCTATTTTGCAAAAAATACGTTGAAACGACGTCGACCCACGTCCGACTCGGACGTCGTATGGACGGCGTATACACGGCGTTTGGGCGTTGTTGTGTGTGTGCCATACCTGCCAACCCCTGGAGAGGGTGCATGGGAGTTGAAAATGTGAGTTTTGGTTCTCTGCGGCTGCTCTATCGATAGCTCATTCGTAGAGCTCTTGACTTCAGACCTCAAGATCACGGGAACGAATCCCATTCCCAGCCCAGGAACCTTACCCCAGGAACTGAGTAATCTGTCTCCCACCTGTCTACTATCTTCTTTCGCCTTCATCATAAAGGTTACTGGACAATATATAGAGGATGAAATGCATAATTTATTAAATAATATAAAGGTAATATCACATACATTGTAAAAAATGAGAGACATGATGCTTTATAAGCAAGACAGTCTTTTATTATATTATTCCTCATTTTGCTGGTTTTCCCTGAAACCCCTTTACTGTTACAGAGTAGAAATGCCTTAGAATATCTGCTGCTGATGATGTGGCCATAGTCTGAATGGTTAGAGCCTGCCTGGCAATCGCATTGTAGATTAGTAGGCGATAATTCCAATATTCACTATACACTCCTCATGTTTAAGCCTAACTGAATTATATATTTATGGACTTGTATATAAATTGTATATATTTTTGGACGACTCGTGCATTTAATTTGTCGGCAATACTTTGCCACGCTTTCTCCCTGGATCCATTTATTGCGGCCGTGTTTCCTTTCTTGCTTATTATACACATGATTCTCTTTTGGGTCTTGAGTCGAACCAATTACTCCCGCGGAGACATCAAATTTCTCTTTTGGGCCTTGAATCTTGGGAGTCAAAGCCCAAAAGAGAAATTTGATGTCTCCGCGGGAGTAATTGTTCGACTCAAGACTCTTTTGGGTCTTGAGTCTTGATAGAGTTAATCTTGATTGATCATAATTTGTCTAGTGTCCTAAACCTGCTTTAAATGTCAATTTAATATAATGGTGTCATATTGGCCTAAATTCAGTCATGTTAAATGTACTTCTGTACTCTCCTATTCTCTCTCTGTCTATGCAAGGTCAAAATAGCTACAGGCTTTCTGTGGCTATCTGGTTCTGCTTCTCAAGTTATGTCAATATGGAAATGTTTTGAGAACACTGTATCTAGGTGTTATTTTCTACGCTAACCCTTCTTTCAGCCACCACTGACCAGTGACCGGTCAGAGCCGAGGTCAACGTGTTGTTTGAGACATGTGGACGCTGTTTGTCCAAAGATAAACTGTCACACCATCATCATCATCTTCATCATCTACCATCCTCATCTTCATCTGACGACGACGTAATCATCACTCTCCACCAATGGCAGGATTACACCTCCGACGGCTGGACGCTCGATGTATCTTCAATGATGTCATATGTTTATGTTAACGGACGCTGTTAAAGTCCAGTGCTTTCTCTGTTCAAAGTGAGAGAGACACGACCGATGATGCCTTCAATACCTGTGATACTGTAACCTTCCCAGTCTCTCTGTCTGAATTGTCTGAATATATTTCACTACATCCAATGGCTGCCTGTGTTCTGAGTCTGTTTTTTCTTTGTCGCCTTTTATGAAAGTGTCTGGTACTTTGTGTGGGTGATAAGGAAAAAACAGCTCCATCAGGACTCAAGACCCAAAAGATAAATTTGATGTCTCCCCGGTAGCCGGGACCCAAGCCTTAAGACTCTTGAACCCAGCTTGAACCCATAATTAGTAGCCGTGCAAATGTGCATTTTCAAATTATATATCATTCTACCATTTCTTTAATTCATTATCGTTTCAGTAATCCCCTGGTTATCTCTTTGCATTAAAACATCACATCCAAACACCACATTGAAACACTGTATTGTATACAATTATGTTTATAAAAACATTTATATATTTAATTTTTATGCACTTCTTTACCACAATGAATTAATTAAATTAATGTCTAATAAAGTCTGAAACTATGGCTACCATCCTTATGAGAAGGCAGTGGAATTGGATTGGGCATGTAATCTGTAGATAGTAGGACAACACCCTAAGTGCCCTTCACTGGACACCAGAGAGAGCTGAAGACTCTGCATCACACCTGGGGTTCTATAAAGACACTGGCCCAGAACAGACAGGAGTGGAAATCCTTTATTTCTGCCCAACATGCCAGCCGGCATAAAGGGCAGTAAGTACAGTAAGTGAAAGTAAGAAACTTGGGTCCTACTACAATTGCCATATTGTTGTGTTATATACCTGAAAATGCCAAATAAATATATTGTTAAAAAAAAAAAAAAAAAAAAGAAACTTGGGTCCTTGAGGGGGTTCCAGGGGCTGTTTGAAAATAGCCTATCTTCAAGCTCACACCGCGTTGCGATGAGACGTGTTGTGAGCTTGCATTGATTGGCTATGGCCTATTTTCAAAAAAATCTTGAAACAATTGGATACATCTTGAATATTATTTAAACATTTTAACAACAGACATCTTGTATGGGGGTCCGTGGCGCAAGATATTTTCAGATGGGGGTCCGCAGCCTTATACATATTAATTTGGGGCTCCTTGACATGAAAAAGTTTGAGAACCACTGCAATATACAGTTACATAACTATTCAATGACTTTACTTTAAAAGCGGTTGATGATTCAGATTGATACAAAATGTAATCACTGAACTTAATGTACACATAAAACAGGGTGTTTTATAAAATAAAAAGACGTTGCCCTTAAAGAGAGTTTAAAGGTAAATACCTTTAAAATGTCTCTCCCAGAGCAGAGCCGGGAGGGGTAAAGTTAAAATCCTAGTTAGTGAAGCTCTCTTAATGACAACGTCTTTTTAATTTACTCATTGATAGTGTGACTTTGCAGCGGCGGGGACTGTCATTATTGTCATCGCAAACATCAACACCATTGTCAATCATAGTGTCAATGTTTCATCATTCGCCCCTGTATGATACCACAGTAGACTTGTGAGAAACTGTGCAGCAGACATGGACTGATCATGAGTTGTGTGGGATTATTTCAGGCTGACTCATGGATCACACTGCTGGGAATCACTGTCTTTGGAAGAGAGAAAGGCCTGTGACGGTGACAATCACTGACATTAAAAGATTCGACAGTTCGCATCGACCTCGAGGGGACACGTCTGTGCTAAGAGTTCCATTTCTTTAGTGCTGATCTGCCATTTCCTCCAAAGATTCCTTTTGTCCATATTCCATGGATGTGTGTATTCTCGCTCTCTCCCCTCCTTGCGTCTCTTCTTCTTCAGCCCAGCACGCTGTCATTGAAAGCCAGACACACCACAGCTTTCTGATGGCCACTGTACTCTCTCTTAATCTCCCCCGTCTCCACACACCACAGACGAGCCAGGTTGTCAGAAGAGGCTGGGAAACAGAAGTAACAAAGATAGTGTTTAAGGTTGAGCTTGATTACATTTCCAGACTTGTTACTTTTTGACAAGTCAATTCAACTTTTTTGTTGATTCAATACTACTTTCTGAGATAATTTCCTGTATTCTATCTCTTCAATAGCATACTTGATAATCTTACTAGTATGACACTATATAATATGATTACATTGATTATTCTGAAGGAAATTCAGTCTACATAGAAAACAACAGTGGACATCATATGCAGCCAGGAAACAACAATTATACAAACATTCAGCACTTTCACAAGATAACACAATTTACATTAACAAGTGATGACAATTCAGAAACGGCACAGGACCCGAGGGACTCATGTGCCGAGTGGGAAGTCGGCCGGATTAGCTGATCTCCAAATAATATTGATGAATCCACAAATCGCCATATATGGATATATGGCCAGTATATGACATCAATATGATGTCATATACTGGCCTTGACCCCATATTTGGTCATGCCTCACATGGAACTCCATATATGGGTATAAAAGGTACACAGACAGACAGACAGACAGACAGACAGACAGACATAACGGTCCCAACTTGCATTGTTCCCGAGTAGGCCTATGTAGTAGTTGTATTATTATAGTGATAAAAAAAGAACACTGATGTGTATGAGGTATTTTGGCCCTGTTCTGACTGGCAGCGCAAATACGATTTGTGGACTATCCAGATTGGAATTGCCTTGTTTTTATGCAGTCTGAACAGCAAAAAAAACACATGATTTTTGCAAATCAGATTTGAATCACAGTCCTTAGCCTTGTTCAGACTGCATAAAAACCCATTCAACTTTAATCTGGATAGGAAATCAGATTTGGGTGGATTTGGGACACCAGCAACAAGGTACTGACCAGTTACGATGTACTGAGAGTCCCCAGAGAAGGCACAGTCCCACATCCAGCCTCTAGAGGTCTCCCCAGGGTTGTTACTCTTGATGCTCAGCTCGGTCATCAGGGAGAAGTTGGACGTCCTCCAGATTTTACACGTCTGGTCTGCTGAGCAGGTGGCCAAGAGACTGGATATGGATGAATTGGGTGTAAGACAGCGAGCATGGGATATCATTATGGTCACGATCAGGACATAAAACGAATGTTAATTCCCCAATAGTCATCAACCACTGACACTTAGGGCTGTCACGATTACAAATTTATCGTTTCAAATATTTTTTATTGTGAAGCACAGGTTATAGTTATACATTTTTGTTCATACATGGATAGCTTCCTTTTTTCAAAAACAAACATACATAAACACAAAACAGACAGGTAACATGAAGAAAAAAAAGAAAAAAACACAACCTCAAACTTAAGCAAAAAACAAAGGGACCCTCCCGCCTCCCTTCCCCCTCCCCAGAAGTGCTGCCCCAGATTACATGCGACACGGGTCATCCACAAGGATTAGCCTTTCAACCTTTAAGAAAGGAGACTAAAGGCTTCCAAATCTTTTCAAAATCTTTCAGTTTATCTTTGAGTATAAATCTGATTCTTTCTAAATGTAAGGACTCTGTCATCTCGTTGAGCCAGAGTTTGATTGTGGGGGTCTCTTTCTTCTTCCAAAATAAGAGTATCCATTTTTTTGCAGCAATAAGGCCGTATGAAAGAAGGCGTTGTTGAGGTAGTTGTAGTTTCTTCATCCCTTCTGATACCCCCAGGATGACTAACACTGGGTCTGGATCTATCTCTACCTCTAGTATATTGGAAAATAATCTGAATATCTCTATCCAGACATTCTGTAGGTTGGGACAGAGGGCATAACTGTGCAGTAGAGTTGCATCTGCTGATTTGCACTTATCACATTGGGGGGAGGTGTCTGGGAATATTTTGTGTAACGATTACAAATTTAAGTTGACGATTAATTATCACTCAAATAATTGCGATTAACGATTTAATTGTGTCGTTGAAAATTAATGGAACATTATGAATAAAAATTACATTTCCGTTTGGGTTTTAGCTTTCATAAACAAAAGTTGCACAGCAAATATAATCACATATTGAATTACTTTATACTTAAAAATAAACATTAATAGTGGAAATAGCCAGTTTATATGTTGAGCTTATAGATCTGCTATTTTCACTATTTTGTATTTTTTTGAAAATATGATTTTTTTTAACATGGAATAGAGGATATGCGCATGCTTAAAGTGAATGGCACATCGAGTGGCAAATCGAGTGGCAAAGAAACATGCAAAATGAGTTTAACATTGTTTAAGTTTATTACACGGCTTGGTTGAATGCTCGATTCTGATTGGTCAGTCATCGGTCATTATTTCTGGATAATGACCGATGAGCTCTATAACGGACCGCTGTGTAATCAGAGACTCAGAACACCTGCTCATGTCAACCTGTGCTGCTTGGTTATATGCTTTATCCAACATGACAGCCATGTAAACAAACAAACAATGTCATTTACAACTAAACGTTGCTCTCAAGAATGTTTTTGAAAACATTTGAAGTGAGAAATAGACGATGCAATAACCGAGAAGTCATTCTATTTGATCCACTGCGCTTCCTTGTTTATCGTGGCACAACAACGGGGGAATACCAAAACGCTCGCCCCAAAACACAGTCGCCCCGGGGCAAATCCGGCGGTATTACAGGCAAATCGGCAGTAAATAGAGTGTGTTTTGGGGCGAGTTTTTTTCCATTTCGTCATTTGTTTTTGCGAGGCGAACTTGTCCGCCCAGCCCAATACTTATGGAATACTTTCATTGCCGTAAGCAAGGAAATACTTTGTTTTGTTGTTACTTTTGGGTAAATGTATTTATGTATTTATTAAGTAGCCGTGTAATAAGCGGGATAATGCATGGGGAGGTAGTCATTATTGAAATTTAAAGCCCTTCAGGGCGATTAACCACCTCGGCTGCGCCTCGGTGGTTAATCGCCCTTCAGGGCTTTAAATTTCAATAATGACTACCTCCCCATGCTACCTCCCCATGCATCCCCTTGCTTAATGCAATCAGATATGACTTTTCTGTTTGGATGCATGGGCTGTCAAGGCCAGAAAGTATTTTTTTGACACACGCATTCCTGCATAACTTCCGGGTTTGATGATGATGTCACACGCATATCCTCTATAGATTATGACGATTATGCAAAAAATAATTGCGATTAGGCGATTATGTAATAATTGTGACAGGCCAACTACACTTCTTCACCACCAAAACAGATTTGTAGAATAGAATAAGTATCGTAGAGAAGTTAGAGAACTCACGTGGAGTCAGGGCTGAACTTGCAGCGCAGAGAGTAGCGTTTATGTGAAGGGATCTTGGTCTTGGGGATGAGCTGGGTCACCTCGTCTCCCATGCCCCCTGCGAGGTTCCACACGTAACAGTTCCCCTGGGAGACAACGAACAGACAGCAAGAAGTAGATTATAGTCAACGTAATCATTCAAGTATAAGCAGAGAGGGAAATTCAGGCCAAATGCTGGTGAATTTTAAACATGGCTGGTAAATTTGACTACTCGACTTGCCATTTTGGCAGGCAACTAGTCTGCTCAGAGGTCAGATTGTGTTCCAAATATTATTTTGAGTGTATTTTGTCGAATAAAAGTGTAGGCTTTCATTGTGAATGTTGGCTATAAAGTCTACGGTCATTTTGTGAAATAAATGCATAGGCTACAGCTGTAAATGTATACAATCTACCAACAACTGCTGTCAAATGCTGATGCTCTTAAATGTCATGCCTCAGATTTTATTTCTGTTTATTTTTCAAAGACATATGCATATTAATAAGCAGTACTGTATATAAGATAAATAAAACAAATACATCAGAATTATCCCAGAGGCTTATTCATCCGTAGTCCCTGGCCGGGTGTAATGCTTGTAATCTAAACTGTGTCTAACATCCGCAACGCTGGCATGAAAAGCTTAAGCACAAACGGGGGAGGCTTTGCTTCAGCTCTATTAGGTTTTGTGTAGACAGGAAAGGCCAGTATTATGCTCAATCTCTGTGTAAAGGTGGCTTCAGCTTTGCATGCCCATGTATAATCATATTCAAACAAAACAATTATTGATGATTCAAGGAACACTTTCAATGTTTGCAGTCACAACTCTTGCATACTGACCAAGCTGTTGACTGCTGCCATGTAGCTGGCGTCTGGGTCGATGTGAACCGAGTTGATGGAGACCTCTGGCTCTGGAATCAACTGCTCATTGTGGTCAGTCTTCAGATCCCAGATATGGATCACTCCACTCTGGTCCCCCACTATCAGCTCTGCCTGGAAATCATTAAAACATTCTCATCCAATCCAGACCAATTTACAAAGAGTGGAAGAGCAAAGAAAGAAACTAATTTAAATTTTATACTGTCAAACTAATTTAGTAGAAGTAGCTGGACACTGTTATCCAGAGTGACTTAACGTGTTGGCAACAATAGAAAAACCAAACAATTCCTTTATCCAATCTGTATTAGAAAGGAAACAACTTAAACAAGTAAAAGCAAATCCACAGTACCATGACGGTAAATGTCAACAAAATACAGCACTTCTATGACCCTAGATGGTAATATCATAGAGGTAAATGTTGCTACTCGTAACATAATAAGGAATCTAGGGAAAAGTAGAAATGCAATAAGAGAAGATGAGGTAACAACAGAGTATGTCTTTGATAAAAAAGCACATGCTTTCGACCTCCAATGGTCCAAATGAGTTACTGTATTGTGTAATGTGTATATTGCTGTATAGACACGGGCACCACGCAAGTCACGCTGACACAGGCTCACTTCACACAGCTGTGTATAGTTGTCATTACAGTTATAGTTATCGTGCTCGGTCTGAACAGCTCTATATAGACATTTGTAGTTTTTCGGTAGATAGATATGCGTATGTCACCTCTTGAGTGTTGAAATGTCCCTGTACCAATGTCACCAAGGAAAAACACGTGTACACAAGCTCCCATAATGCATCTACATTTCATTTTATTCTGAATGGATTTTAATGTTTCACCTGGTTGGGATGCAGGCACACACAGTTGATGGGAGCATTGACCTGGAAAATCCTTTGACATTGTAGGTTTCTGGACCTAGAAAAGAGTTTGAAAAGTTTCTTGGCAGTTTTACACATCACACTGACATAAAACAAATCAGAGTAAGAGCAACAGCCATGTGTTCAGTTTGTGTTGTTTGTATCCTTATAATAACTATCTTTATTTATATAGCACCTTTCTAAACAGCAGTCACAAAGTGCTGCACAGAAAAATTGCACGTTAAAAGAAAAAAGCATGGAAAACAAATCACAATGTAAAAGGATGCAACTAGAAAATGAACAATGAATTCAACATGAAAGCAGGGGGATTAGGCTGTATAAGAAAAGAAAAGGGAGGTTATATAACATGGACGGGTGCTTTACAAGAAATGCTATTCTGAACACATATGGACAACAAATGTGCATGATCATGTAAATGAGTGATGGTGTTAGGGTCCGGGAACAAAGCAAACAACAATCTGAGAGACAACTACTCTACCTCAGGTCCCAGATGCGAGCCATGCAGTCCTCTCCTCCCGTGTACATCCAGCGCCCATCTTCATGGAAACCTACTGACGTGATATTCTTACTGACGCCGTCATAATTGATCACTGGGTTGGGGTTGTTGGAGTTCAGGTCATACATCCGGATGTGCTGATAGCCTGAAACAGAAGCAAGATTTTCAATTAGCATTCGATATAATATACCCAAAGATATAGCTTTGAATATTTTTTACAATACAACACAATTGTGTTACTATACTATTGATGTCACAGAGTAACAGAAGGTATAATTCTTTGAGGGCCTACCTGCAGCTGCAATCATACTCCTGTCAGGAGTAACTTCAAGTGAATTTACTTGCTGAAAGCAATTATTAAGGACAAATTGCAAATCATAGTAATTTGTAGCCTGATAACATTTAAACATCTGTTTTATGATGCGTCTGACTTAGCCTTCATACAAGTCAGTCATATATATAATATGACAGATGACCGTCTTGTGATCCAAGGCTACGTCTGACTCTGAGATCAATGCAAGGATACAGAGTCCTGATGCTGGACTGTCCTGGTGCAGATCCCGCTGTGGGCCTGCCAGAACCGGACCGTGTGGTCGTATCCAGCCGTGGCCAGAATCACTGGGTCGCTGCCCACCGTCCCCTGGTTCACGTTCATGATGGCTGCTATCCGTCAATCCTGGGATGTACGTTACAAACAATTAAGCGTGAATCATGCAACATATATATACAGTTATTTGATATATAAATACCAACCAGAAACTGTTCACTCCTCCTGACATGCAGACAGAAGTGATCCAACATACAGTGGCATATTGTCTGACTCGTGTCTGCTAACGTTAACCTTCCTGTAGCCAGTAGAGCATAACATTAGCTCTGATCCATAGCGGTAGGAGGTCTTCAACTACCTTACAAGCTAATTTGACATAAAACAATTTATATCATTACTAGCAGTTTGCACTGTACTGTCATTAAGGACAATGATAAATAACCTAGGTTGGGGTTACCGTTGTTGTTGTTGTTGATGACAATAGTAGAGATCATATATGTACGTCTGTTTAATGCGTCCCTCTGCAACATGAACCACACGAAACATTCCTATATGGCTCGCCAACACAAGTGGTCCGACCGTGAACCCTAGGGGCGCCTCAGGGTTACTGCAGGGTGGCTGCCAAATGATTGTGATTTGAACCTTTTTGTTTATGTCTGAGTGAAGATACATACTGTCCACAATCCATATGGACATGAATCCAAAAATGTTGAAGCACTCACTTCGATAAGGATGTAACAGATTTAACACACACATACTAAACCAAATCAAGAACACAACTTTATTGAATAAATACAAATAAATAATGGAATGTGGGGGGAAAGAAAATCAAAAAGCAATATAACTATTGCATAAATACAGGTAAATAAAGAATACTGCATAATCATTATAACAAATATATATCCACAAAGGATCACAACTTTACTGAATAAATACAGATACAGTAAATAAATAATATATTGCAAATCCCAAAGATGACAACTCTTAAATTCACATGCAAAGATCCACCAAATACTACTCCCTTTGCCAGTCGAGCATCTTAACAATAGAACACTGTGGAAAAAACAGTTTCGGCAAAACATCTCCCTGTTGCAGCAGTTGAGGATTCTAGGGTCTGCACGTTTTTGATGAATGTTGCCTGACTACTGTAGCAGAGCAGACATGTGTAGTTTCACTTCACCAGGGTCAGCCATTGAGCAGGCCAGAACTGTTGCTGCGACTCCCGTCCTCATCTTGCTAGAAGGGAGGATCTAAAAAAGATTTCAAATATTTGTTTAACTTACTCATTTTTTCTTGTGACACCATACGGTAGCAGAGCACGCAAAGATAATTACGGTAATTATGTATTTTGTTAAATGTACATTTATTCTAGCAATATCAGACACTGAAGAACAGAAAGAAAGCAGATTAGATGTACCTACCTTCACATATATTTTGCATCTCTCCAAAAGAAACTTCCATTTCAGTGCAGTCTGCTGCTTATCAGTCAAACCTGCAAACTCCTCAGGCTGAAACAGAAAAAAAACATAATATACATCATATACAAAACATCATATATGTATAGAGAGAGAGAGAGAGAGAGAGAGAGAGAGAGAGAGAGAGAGAGAGAGAGAGAGAGAGAGAGAGAGAGAGAGGGAGAGATAGAGAGAGAGAGAGAGAGAGAGAGAGACACACACACACACACACACACACACACACACACACACACACACACACACACACACACACACACACACACACACACACACACACACACACACACACACACACACACACACACACACACACACACACACACAGAAAGAGCCATCACTCCTATCAGATGTTTACTGACAGTGCAGCCAAGTGTCTTGTCAGCAACAGGGCTTTTGAGGGCGCAGGCATGGAGGGTTCCAGTGTGGTCTGTAATGTCCACCATCATGTCAAACCCTGTGGTGACAGACAGGGGCTGTTCCTTTCCTGGACACATAGAGTTACTGCAGCTTTGCATCTCCTCATTCACCTGGTATTTACACCTGGCGCTGGAATAAAAGTCAATTTGTTGGAATTAATTAAATAACACAACATGTGTCTATTGCAAACCTTTGTCCACTCCCTCAGACTAACTAACTTGGGTCACAAAATTGTGTACAGCAACAGTAAGGGCAATGCATAATGCTTACATGAGGCAAAGTAACAAACAAACTGCATTGACTAATTTATATATTGTTGTTATACTAGTTTTTACTGAATGTACGGATAATTAGTTGTTTATTAGTATGTCTAATATGCATTTGTTTATGTATATTTAAGAACAATCATTGATATTAATAATAATCAATATTTCATTGTTTAAATAATAATAATAATAATAGTTTGTGGTTTATACATTAGCACTGGCATAACTGTACTTACTTTGTTTGGAAAGCTGGCGATCACAAAAAAAACAAAACAAAAAGTCTCCAGCCTTTCACTTGTGGATAATCTTACCACCTAGTCTTTATGACTTTGGAGATAGAAGAGTCCAGGTTCATCTTGGAGATGAAGCTATATGTGATGCCGAAGGAAGCATCGGAGTTCTCCTGGGCTCTCAGTTTCAGCTGACTCACTGTGTACACGTCACTAATAGAATCCACTGGAGAGAAAATAGAGACAGGAAACAACAACTGTCTGACACCCAACAAGTCTATACAGGCTAAAAGTTGTAGTCAAGGGTTTGTCACATGCACATACATACACAGTCACCGTTTTAAGTTCAAATATTATGGCATGTGGTTAGAAACTATCCCTGATCCTGCTAAATCGGGACCTGATGCTCTGGTACTATTTGCCAGAAGGTGGCAGGGTGAAGACAATGAACTGTACATTATTTGGATGACTGGGAACCTTGGCAATGCTCTGGGCCATCACCCTGCTCTTCTGGGTATAGAGGTCTTGCATGGCTGGCAGCTCAGTTCTGGTGATGTGATGTGCTGCGCTGTTATGACCACCCTCTGTGTGGTCTTAAGGTTGTCAGTCTAATTTAAATTAGTATTTATTATAACCTACAAGGCACATCTTCTGGCTTGTCATCTTCATCCAAAGCTCCAGACTCTGACACCTCTTTAGCGTAGTTAAACAGCAGGCTGGCCTCTTTGGTGTCTGAAACCAAGTTAGGGAATGGTTAACAGTGATAAATACTTTGCTGGCTATTTTGTAAATACTATACTTATTTTCATTTGACATGGACATGGACATACGATACAGTATAATCTAGTTTCATAGCAGATGAGATAACTACTGTACAGTACATCTTATGTATTAGTAGATCTGTATTGGTCTCTTACCAGGATTGACGGTGATGATGGTTTTGCAGCCAACGGTTGCTGCCATGCAGCTGCGAAAGCTGTCAAACCCAATCTTGGCATCTGCTATGAACAGAACTTTTGAGCAAAGAGGAAAGGGAGCATGAATGTGAGTTATCTTGAACATAAACACGAAAAAAAATCTATCTCAAATTTCTATTTCCATGTTTCTCTTTTTGAAAATAGATTGCCATCTTAATAAGACATGACAGAAAGAAATGAATCCAGGTTAACCAAACGTTCACTTTGTGACTGAGGGGCATAAAAGGCTCTGTTAACCTACCCGTCTCCCTTGGTATCAGAGTTTGTATGAGCTGAATGGCTTCTCTGTCCCAGCTGTGTGTGATACAAAGGTCAGGGAGTCACTCCGGGGGGAAAGAACACGGTGAAAATCAAACACATGTGGAGAACAGGGGTTCAGGCAGCTGAACTTTAAGCTTAGTGTCACCAAAATAGACCTGACGTCACAGTAGTCTTAAGTCTAGAGGAAATCGATTCAAAGCGGGGCTCTCTACAGCTTGACGTCTCCAAACTAAGCCTGTAAATAATGGTAATGTTAAGTGTAAGTACTCTC
Source organism: Gymnoscopelus microlampas (assembly GCF_963454915.1). Taxonomy (NCBI): domain Eukaryota; kingdom Metazoa; phylum Chordata; class Actinopteri; order Myctophiformes; family Myctophidae; genus Gymnoscopelus; species Gymnoscopelus microlampas. Next base: position 25,555,706 of record NC_139951.1, on the reverse strand, counting down.
ACACACCTATAAGTAAAAGGGAACTCGATCCAATGTGGTGATATTTAAAGATTGATGTCACTGAGATACACAACCAGTAGTTACAACGCTCGCACACCCAAAAGTCTAGACATGACCCAGACAGAGTCTATCTAAAGTTCAATGTCAGCATTTTCACTATGTTAATAATGATAAAATCACTGCAGGATGCAGTATGCTGAAACACCTATTATATGGGAACGTGATCTTATGGCAAGTGGAGAGAGTATACTGTAGAAAACAAATATTAACATGACCTTTTCCAAATGAAGAGATTCATTCTAAGACTGACTTGTGTAGTTTATTACTGTACCTATTAATGGATATTGTACACTCTTGTTCAACATTATATATAATATGGTTCTGTCCTTTATTAATCCTGCACATGCTAAGATAAATTCCCAGACTGATAAATGCGTAGATGCATGTTAGGGGCATATGAGCTAGAGCTGATCTCGCAGCACTGCTCAGTGGGTTCTGCTCCTATTAGCAGTGGTGTAAAGTAACTAAATACATTTACTTAAGTACTGCACTTAAGTACAATTTTGAGGTATTTGTACTTTACTTGAGTATTTCCAATTTCCAATACTTTTACTTCTATTCCACTACATCTCAGAGGCAAATATTGCACTTTACTCCACTACAATTATTTGTAGTGGATATACATTTTGGTGATGAATTTCTCCACAGAGGTCAATAAAGTATTACTTAACTAAATGTAATCAATTTAAACTTTTGGATCAGGAACTGTTACACATTGTTTGTCTTACTCACCAGACTAAGGAGAAGGAAGTGACAGAATCGTCAAAGAGCTTCACCTCCAGCCTCTGACCTTTGCGTCCGTCTGAGGTGGTGAAATGTTTGGGCTCTGCAAACTGAAAGCAATAACCAGACATATTTGTTCTTAGAACCATGTCTTTCCTTCCTGTAAAGAAGTAGCTACATTATATTATGTGCAGGATCTGGCCTCTCCCGGAAACCCTGGCCCTCTGTCCTTAAAAGCCATTATGTTAACTCTATCTTAATTGAATTTCTTTCTTTCTTTTTTTCATTACCGTAGCCCCACCCAGATGCAAACCCTCTGGTCACAAGCTCCTTGTATCCATGCTTAAAAGTTGATACTGAAAACTTCACACAATCTAATATGTATACTTCATTCCATTGTGGTGACCTACCGATTTCAATGCGGCCAGTATATTTATCACATTTCCACTCAAGCTCTGTCCATTGGCCACTATGTCTCCTAGAGAGTAGAAGTCCCTGGGGTCCTTCCCCGGCAGGTTCAGTAAATGCAGCAGGCTGTCGACTATGTCCATGTCAGCACACAGAGACAGCCGGGAATGGACCTCTGTCATCAACAACCTATAGGGGCTGAGACAGGAGAGGATATACAGTAGATCATGGTCACCGGTCCAGCTGGGATTTTATTATGCTGTCATTCCCGGTATTTCACGAGCTACTTAATAGCTGTCGACAAGTAGTCTAGAGCGAACACAATTCTGACCAATGCAACAACTTTCAACACTGTGAAAACTGTGTTGAGAGTTGAATTGGGGGTACAATGGCTTGATGACATTAGTGCTGAACATATCATCATTATAAGCACATAAACACAAACAGTTATTACCTTGGCGTTGTGGGGCTGTATCTCTCATCTTTCTCCGGATCTTTATTGGCCACCAGAGGATTTTCAACGATTACTGAAAAAGGATAGCAAGAGCCAATATTGTGCATTTAGAATTAGTAACTACTAGACCATACCCGGTCGACGCATCCGTGGGGGGATATGCGCACATGATCTGGCAACCCGGGAGGCGACATTGTTTGACACATAAACGCTAATAAGAAGCTGAGATTTGATGAAATTGAAAAACGGGCTTCACAGTTAAGTTCAGATGGTAATGGCCAATGGCTGTGTGCAAATCAGAGCAATTGGTCCAGCCACTGAGGAGAACCGGGTAGCTTCACCTACCACTACAGACACCACTACAGACAGACAGAGGTTACTAGAATTATAGTAGGATAGCAAGAAATATGCTGTGCAATATTGCTTCAGAAGATAAATTATATTAACAAACTATGACAACAATATATAATGCAAAATGTCACTGTACATAAAAAAAAAAAGATTTCAAATCATCACTTTCAAATTTCAATAGAGAAATACTTGAATCCACACCACAGTCTCCAATAGTGAAGCTACCGGAAAGCAGGTTGATGTATGCCTCGTTACCCCAAGATGCCACATTGATGAAACCGTCTGGTGAGTCTTTGATGGTGAAGCCGAAAGTGAATCTGTCAAACCCAATATCTGAAAATAAACGTGCGTGAGTGTAGCTTGTGCTGTTTGTCTTCTTTACAAGTTGTCATGAAAGAAATTGAGAAATAATACAATTCATAGACTTGGCATAAGAGAGAGAACCAGTATTTGAGCATTCAAAATATTAAGATAATATGTGTTTTTTTTTTAGGTGGTTGGCTAAAGAAATGTTAGTTTATATTCCTGGCAGTAGGGGGCGGTAGTGTACAAGACATTGGTTGAAGTACTCAAGAATATTACTTAGGAGAGGGTATCTATTCTAGCAACACTGATTGATTGATATAAAAATATAAATTGTATCTGAATCTGAACTTTTCTTGTCAGGGAAACTCTTGATGTCGGTTTTCCCAATGATGACACCAACCATCCTCTGAAAAACAAAGGGACCATACATTATGGGCAAAGAATTCCATGTACATGTACTAAGTAGCCTGCAACTAATTCAATAATCTTTGGTAATATCACACTTGCACTTGTCTTTGTCCTCGTCTAGATTATGCCAAAACTAACAAAAAGAAGAAAAAAACATGTAGGCCTAACTGTGTATATAACCTCCTCATTTAGAGGCTTTCAGAAGGCAGCTGTGATTAGAAATTGAAAACATATCAGGCCACATCGACTGTTTACAGTGTGTGTGTGTGTGTGTGTGTGTGTGTGTGTGTGTGTGTGTGTGTGTGTGTGTGTGTGTGTGTGTGTGTGTGTGTGTGTGTGTGTGTGTGTGTGTGTTTCAAGGTTGAAAAATAACAATACTCACCAGATGTGAAGCGTTGGGATGCAATTCAGAGATGGCTACATAGTTCTGAACTGCCATTTTAGTTGTTGGCCAAATCCTTTTCATAAAAAAAGAAGTGTGTTAATCCTAGTCAACTTTAGAAGAACGCAATTCAATACACATTTATCAAGAGAGTTTTAAGAAACACTTAGGTGCCAATGATGATAACCAAAGACCAGTGGTGGAAACAGTACTCAAATATTTACTTAATACCACAATATAGAAATACTCTCTTACAAGTAAAAGTTCGATATAAAAAATTTACTTGAGTAAAAGTACAAATGTATTGGCATCCATATGTACTTAAAGAACCAAAAGTTAAAGTAGGCTACTCATTATGCAGAAATGTCCCATTTCAAGTTTTCAAAATGTAGAGATCTTTTGAAAATAGCAGCTCGACAAGCTCACAAGTGTTGTGAGCTTGTAGATTGGCTATTTTCAAATAGCTAAAGTTTAAATAGGGCTGAAGTGGTTAATGTATGTTTTGTAATAATAAGCAAAATCTACAAAGTAACTATAGTAACTAAAGTTTTCAAATAATTGTAGTGGAGTAAAAGTATGATCTTTTGCCTCTGAGATGTAGAGGAGTAGAAGTAAAAGTCCTGAAAATTGGAAATACTCCAGTAAAGTAAAGCAAAAATGCCTCAAAATTGTAGCCAACTTAAGTACAGTACTTGAGTAAATGTACTTGGTCACTTTACACCACTGGCAAAGACATCAACCTCACCTGACCTCGCACGACTTCGTTCTCACCCCCTGAAAGCCTGTATATGGATTTAACTCGGATAAACACGGTATATTCTGTATCAACTATGTATAAACCCTTATCTAACTATTAGTTTTGGAATGGTATTTTCCGACATTTGAATCAATGGCGATGTTCCTTTTCTTCGTGGTCACCGTTCGCGCCAAACTGCTTCTCCTCCTCCTCTCGCGACACAGCTGAGAATCAGTGCGCGAGCAGACAGTCGTATGAAATATAGTGCGTCACACGGTGGCGTCACGCGCCGAAAATATCTACTATTTCACAACATGTCGCTGATGAGCACTTTGCTGTGGTCTAGCCGATATATTATAACTCAATGGGTCTAGCTTAGTGGTTTTCAACCTTTTTCGCGTCAAGGACCCCCAAATTGACACATATCAGCCCACGGACCCCCATTTAAAAAGATATGCCAGGGACTCAACCATTTTGATTTCTTGAGGGTCCCAATCTACACTGTATCATCATCATTAGTGTTCATTTAACTCTGAGAGTGTACAAATGGAACCAAATGGACCCGTTAGGGTCCATTTGGTTCCATTTGTACACTCTCAGAGTTACAGACACTGACACATATGGGTCAATTTGGTTCCTAACTATCTATTTGGCTGGGGACCCCCTGGAACCCCCTCAAGGACCACTGGTGGTCCCCAGACCACTGGTTGAAAACCACTGGTCTAGCTCATAGAGTTTTATTGAAAATATCAATAGACATTAATCTTACCAGTGGTGGAAAGTAACTAAGTACATGTAGTCAAGTAAGGTACTGTAATTTTGAGGTACTTTTACTTTGCAGGAGTATTTCCAAATTTGTATACTTTTACTTCTACTCCACTACATCTCAGAGACAAATATTGTACTTTTACTCCACTACAATCATTTGAAAACTTTAGTTGCTACTAGTTATCTTTTTAATTATTATGATTCCAAAACATGAATATAATAAATTAACCACTTCAGGTCTATATTTTGGTCATTTGAAAATAGCCATGTCAGTACTTTTTCCACCACTGCTCTGTTGTAGTCTAGCTCATAGAGTTTTATTGAAAATGTCAATAGACATTCATCATACTGCAAATTCTGCTGTAAGGCTAATGTACAGTAGCCAAATGAATTCACATGAACAATGTAAAGGCTATCAATGATGTTGCACCTGTTAGCTACACTCAGCTATATGCACAGACTTGCAAGCATTATGCACACACACACGCACGCACGCACGCACGCACGCACGCACGCACGCACGCACGCACGCACGCACGCACGCACGCACGCACGCACGCACGCACGCACGCACGCACACACACACACACACACACACACACACACACACACACACACACACACACACACACACACACACACACACACTGGAGTAGGCCCAAACCATAACACTCTTTAAGTGCCTCCATCACAAAGGCCTAAAGCGATGCCTCAGGCTGTGATATTGCCAGTTGGAATAATCCCACCTTGCTGTCATACACACATGGGGATTTGTTCTGAGACAGCTACTGAGACAAAACTGACAGATATTTGTATAGCCAGATTCTCTGAGTGGCTATGATAGCACTAAGCTGCTAGTCAACATGATACTATTTGTTACACACCTGAAGACTCAGGTCTTGACTCTACATTTGGCCATTGAGCGTTCCACTGGAGCAAATCTCTTCACCTTGCTCAAAGGTACATTGGCAGATGTTGTTTAGGAAGAGAATGTTAAACTACCCCAACCGTAGTTTTACAGCCAGGACTCAAACCAGCGGGCCTTGCTCTTTTATCCTCATATATTACATTGATATTGGAAACGTTATGTCGTATCACCAAGCTCTCCAGATTTTCCCAGTGAGGCCAGGGGTTTGAACCCACCACAAACCCACTTCTCTATCCTCTGTTCAGAGACAGTTGCTGTCTGAGACAAACGTGACAGCTCCCTGGTTTGCCAGATGCCCAGAGTTGCTTTGATAGCACTAAGCTGTAGTTGACATGTGATACACTATGTGTTACACACCTGAGTAGGAATCAAAAGGTGTAACTGGAAACCCTCATTCAGCTTTTGTCTGTTTTGTTCTGCTCATACAGTGAATAATCCTTAAGGTTGGGTGTTTGGTTTGGATCTATTTACTATGAAATGTTTTCATGCGGTAATGTCCGGGAAAACCATTCTACTCTACTATGACAGCTTTCTTTTGGGATGGGATGATTTCATAAGCCCCTTAAGTTTTGCATTTGTAATATTCTTCTATATGTGTTTTCATCATGGTATTTATTTACTGTGCTTTCATCACTTCATTTTCATATTTCAATATGCAAGTAAACCATAGCAAATTGTTTAACAGCAAGAATTTAAAGGCACTGTACTCAGCAGACAGCTATGTTATATCGATAACTCAACACACTGAGATTATTTCTCATCAGACACCTTGTGTAATGGTTCATCAATAAATCGATGGGGTTTGTATAATATTGCATAATGTTTAATGTATAATGTAAAACAAGAGTGATTAGATTGATTGCAAATTCCTCTAGTATGCAGAAGATCAATGTGTTATTGCACCAGTGGCCAGCTATTCAAATAGCAACATTTCAAATTCTAATTTCATTAGGTTTTTGGGATTACAATTTGTGACTCCATTAATCACACCCTGGTAATATAATGGCATATAAATCATGTGATACCTCCTTCTCGGTTCAATGATTTATTCATAAGGAATTCATAGCCCACATTGATCAGTCATTATTCCCAATTTGACCCAATATTCAAACGTACCTATATGTGTCTGTATCTGTATGCACATTGTTTATTAGCAGTGTTTGTCAATGCATTTATTTTTGTTATTAGAATAAAGTTAGAACAGTTAGAATAAAGCCTGCCATGTCACTTTTCATGATGTGGCCTTATATTTGAAGTCAAGCTGGATGTGCACTACAGTATGCATGGTTACAAAGTCACTTGAGGAATGAGTTGCGATTGGGTGGCCCGTCTGCTGGAGGTCGGTTCCCAGGGGTCAGAGACCCCTCAACTATTAATCAAGCATTTGTGTGTATGCGTGTGTGCTTGCATGCGTGTGTGTGTGTGTGTGTGTGTGTGTGTGTGTGTGTGTGTGTGTGTGTGTGTGTGTGTGTGTGTGTGTGTGCGTGCGTGCGTGCGTGCGTGCGTGCGTGCGTGCGTGCGTGCGTGCGTGCGTGTGTGTGTGTGTGTTGCTGTGCGTGTGTGTGCGTGCGTGAGTGCGTGTGCATGTGCGTGTGCATGTGCGTGCGAGTGTGTGTATAGACACTTGGAACCTTGAGTATGTACAGAAATGCACTTTAAGTAGTGCATTGGTGAAAAAGTAGTCTGACTATTGCTGGCTTGTGGAAGAGAAAAGCTAAGGTGCTAGCTAAGTACTGCGCATATTGTATGTGAAACACACACACTGACACAGACGTGTGCATACATGTTTGGAGATAAGACATAACACTACATATTATGTGCAGGAATATACAGTATCAGTTTGTTCTGATTTGAGAAAATTATTGCAAGATTAGGGGTTTGCACCCACAACTAGACAGCATAGTGGATCTTATGGAGTTATAATTTGAAGTAACGGTTGTTATTAATGAATAAAGACAGATTTACATTCCGGGAGGATGGGAAGGGCGTTACTGTGTGATACATTCTCAAGCTCAAATGTTTTTATTACTCAATTACACATTACTCATGTTCGTGCACACATACACACACAAACACACACACACACACACACACACACACACACACACACACACACACACACACACACACACACACACACACACACACACACACACACACACACACACACACACACACACACACACACACACACACACACACACACACACACACACACACACACACACACAGAAGGTGGCGAAGTAGCGATCCTTCAATCAGATAACTGAGATGAAACCTCTAATTATGTCTGGGATGAGTGAACGAGACTGGAACCATTGCCACTTTACAATTCTGCACTCTATGCAGCACAATAGAGTCTAAAAGAATTGTTTTGGCATTCTCAGACAGATATGCGTCTCCACCACAAGGACATTTAGTCAGCCACCAAACTGGTTTAAACGGTTATACAGCTCGCATAATGCTTCCTCCTGGCACGTAACACTGAGCCAAGTGACAAACAACCTCCCTGTGATTTACATTCTCACGACTGATGTTGCCCGGCATTCATTTTTCTTATGAGAAGTCATGCATAATATAGGGTTGCACATGTTGCTGTTTTTATGTATACTGTAGAAAGAAATTGCCTTTTGAAGATGAGAAAGTGGAGCAAGGTGAACTGAGGACACCTTTGTTGCTGATGAACTTGGGTTAATAGTGTACCCTCCTGAAAGAGCAGTCATATAAAGACTGCTGCACTGGACTGAAAATCCTCCTCACTTCATTAACCTGAATATAATGGAAGTTTTAAGACGAGAGTTAATGTTTGATTCAGTGGTAAAATGTATTTATACAAGCATGAAATAACTTACTGGGACTTAAGCCCACATCATTAAAATATGAATGCGTTTTCAATATATTAAGTAATGGGCCCTCCAAGAGGTCAGGTCAGAGCTGAGACTTTTAGTTTTTATGTTATCATATACATAAGTCATTATAATATTCTTAGTGCAAGCGGTTTTGGTCTGTTGCTCTCAATTTGCTTATTAAACTTGCAGGTGAGATTTCTACTGAATATAAATTTGGGGTTTGTAATTCTCCTAGAGTTTCAACTTATGTGGTCCAGATGAGATAAGATGATTATTTAAAATGGTCCCATCATTCAGCACAATGGAGCAGCCAAAAACAGGTGGATGACATCAGGGTTATTAGCAGCACCGATTAGACCTGCATGCCCTGCCAAAACACACACAAACATACAAATTCTCACATGCAACCGTCGTTCGTTCATATGTATGTACAATACGTGTGTGTGTACACACACACACACACACACACACACACACACACACACACACACACACACACACACACACACACACACACACACACACACACACACACACACACACACACACACACAAACACACACAGACACACAGACAATAGCCATGCCGTGAGAGAGTGCAGCACTCTTCTCTGGCTTTGGCTGCCGTTAAAACGGAAATAGCTCTCTTCATAGGGGTAGCCACAAATACGGTAGTAAAGGTTTTGCCACACCTGCTTACACATGCACCACCCATCATGGTAAGATAGTGGCCTTCAGTTCAAGGGTGGAGACATTTTAACCATCGTTTAGAAGCCTTCTGCCATGCTACAAACACACACACACACACACACACACACACACACACACACACACACACACACACACACACACACACACACACACACACACACACACAAACGTGTGCATACATGTTTGGAGATCAGCCATAACACTATATATTATGTGCAGGAATATACGGTATCATTTTGTTCTGATTTGAGAAAATTATTGCAAGATTAGGGGTTTGCACCCACCCACAATCAGACAGCATAGTGGATCTTATGGAGTTATAATTTGATGTTACGTGCAGCACTCTTCTCTGGCTTTAGCTGCCGTTAAAACGAAAATAGTTCTCTTCATAGGGGTAGCCACAAATACGGTAGTAAAGGTTTTGCCACACCTGCTTACACAGGCACCACCCATCATGGTAAGATAGTGGCCTTCAGTTCAAGGAGGAGACATTTTAACCACCATTTTAGAAGCATTCTGCCGTACTACAAACCTACAAACCTCTACAGCTTCACTAATGTAATTACCAAGATGGTGGAAGTCTAATAGGATTTTAGTTATGAATTGGCTGTGCTCCACAGTGCCTCTAAGCATACAAGTCCTATAGGCAGCTACCCTGTCTGTGGGGGTAAGAGTCACACAACATCTGGACTGAATTATGCTCCTCTCTCCATCTTCTTGATGCAGGGTAAATCTCTCCTATCCATCTTCTAGCTCTGACATGTGCAGTGCTTATAGACCGCACCATCAAGCACACACATGTTTTGTACCCCCACCCCATGTCCATGTCACTGGTATAGTAGGGGTCCCTGTGGACCACACACATGCTTGGCCATGCATCATGCTCTATGATCCAGTGCATCGAGCCACTGTTCAATAGTAGTCAGTTAACAGAGAACAGAAACAGGATGATATTGATACCTCTCAGCTCCAGATAGGACCAAAAATGGATATTGAAGAATGTTGTTAATGATAATAATAATAATAATTATAATAATAATAATTATTATTATACTAGACTGGTATATTGTGTGGAATGTGTGACATTGGAAGTGTGTTAAAGTAGTAAGACAATAGAACATGATATGATTTCTTTCTTTCTTTTATTTTTTCAAAATTATGCAATAATTTGTGTTGTAAATAATTATGTCAGCAAAAGCTACTACACTGTTAATTTGAATTAAAATTTAATTTATACGGGTCCATTTTTATAATCTGTGTTAAATTGACACACAAGATTTTACATGTATATCCTGAGAGCACACCTAGGAGCCAAGCAATGCAGCTGAGCGTTCCAAAACCATCATTACTGTTCCTTTCTTTACAGGAGAGCAAGCAGGCCATTCCCCATTGTATTTTTCCCTCATTGACTCAAAAATGAGAGAAAGCAGAGGAAATGCAGGCGGAACACTGTGGTGAGATTTGATTCTTGGCCAGTGTTTACCACTAAGCCATCGACAGACACATCAATGTCAAATTTTGCTTCTATTTCCCACACGTGTCGCTTCCTTGGAGGACGGCAAAAGTAGTGAATGTTTGTAAACATCAGTTCAGAGTCACCGTCTCACTGTGTTATCTTTAGCCCTGAGAGAAGATAACATTGGAACACATCAGCTGGTTCAGGGTAGCACTTCAAAGGTCCTACTGTACGTTCCCCAGCCTGCAGCAATGCAGGCTCCGAAACTATTTAATCAGGAGCCTTTTCTCCTGGCCTGGAATTGTGATACGCTCTGAAAGCAGATATTGGAGTGTGCGTGCGTGCGTGCGTGCGTGCGTGCGTGCGTGCGTGCGTGCGTGCGTGCATGTGCGCGTGTGCGTGTGCGTGTGTGCGTGTGCGTGTGTGCGTGCGTGCGTGCGTGCGTGCGTGCGTGTGTGTGTGTGTGTGTGAATGAAACGCGTGTTTGTTTAGGCAACCTCTCTCTTTCTTCCATTGTCCCTGCTCAATGACACTGGCAAGACTACTAGGGCTTGTGGAAGAGTCTTTGCTTCCTAGAGGTATAATTCTGTGGTCAGGTTGAATGTGTCCACTTCTTGGTCTGGTTTTCCTTTTCATATGAAAACTTCCTTAGGTTCCTCCTGTGCAGAACTACTAGTCTGTGCCATGGTGCGTTGACCTCCGTTTGGTTAAGCCATTCAATAATAGAAAACGAGACCATTATTACCCATGTCGATCAAGCATCTACATTTACATTAAACTCTCCACAAACCTTATTTTCTGATAATAAGCAGGAACAGACAGTTTGACAGAGACCAGTGCTCACATTAGTCATTTTTATTTTGTCCTTGGGCTCTGCAGGCATCTATCAGTTGGTCTACTACTGTATACCGCTGTATATTTATGGCCATGTCCAGTTTTTGATATATCATTCCCTTCTGGGTTATCCACTGCAGAAGAAGAAGAGGAGGCCAGAATGATTATAGGCTAGTCTTTATTTCATGGATGACATCATGATTGTAGATCATGGAATCCTATGGTTTTGGAAGTCCTCTCTACACAGCGCAGTAAATCGTACAGTAGCCGTAGCGTGCAAGCCCAAATTCCTTGCTAAATGTTTGGATTTGATGCAGAGCAAAATATTAAGGTCAGCAAAGGGTTAGAGACGCATGCAAGCAAGCAAAAATGCATGTGCGCCCACTCGTCCGCACATATGCTGTGTGGGTAAAGTAGAGTGGCGTGAGCAGGCTATTCTACAAACAGGCCATAATCTGCTAGTTTTATGGGTGGTCTTATTACTTTGAATTACACCTGTCAGATAACCTATCATTTAAAAGAGTTGATTGCTCACTACTGTGGACTGGAGTTGAGATCAGAGATTGCTGTTGTTAAATGTACCTGACGTCACTCACTGCTGTGTGTGGCTGTTGTTTTTTGTGTTATTTTACTTTGTCTTTACTCCGAGTTTATTTGACCATGCATTGTATACATGGTATGCAATGTTAGCTCTGGAATCTGGCAGATTTATGTAATGCCACTCCAGAGGAAGAGAGATACTGTTTGTTTTATTGCCCTAAATATGATGATATAAGAGAGGTATTTATAGTAAAATGTCTTTTTGTGGTGATTTCCTTGAGTTAGATTATTATGAAAATCTTGAGATATGTTTAGTGAAAGGAGCTTTTGTTTTTTATTTTATTTGTCAATGTTGGGAGAGAAGACAGAACACTCGTATAATTCGTAGGTGTATTGAATGTATTATGTGAATATACTGTAAACATGCTGTAAGCGTAAAATGGTGTCTTATAGTGTCTTATAAACCCATGAGGGTTGGGCACTTTTGTGCAGGACACGAAAATAATAAAATCAATCAATCAATCAATCAATCAATCAAGCAATCAATCAAAATCTACAAGACTGAACCCTGAATATTTTAGAAATACAGAAATATGAGTTTGGAAGTTTGGAATACAAGTCTTCTGTCATTCTTAGACATTGACATCTTTGATGAACATAGCATTTTTTGGTCTCAGCCGCTTTGTACCATCCATGTTGTAGTTACAGAAGGGTTAGTCTATCGGATGATTTCTGCCCATGTTGTGTCTGGGTCTCAACACTGCACGGTAGGTACGCACCTGAACACTTATCTTCTCCTCCATCTGTAGCCTCCGGGGCTTGGGGGGAGGGGGGGGGGGGCTGATCTTTCACTCACAGCACAAAGTGCTGTCGCTGTGAATCACCCAGTTAATACGAATAAACCTCTGCATTTCAGTTCATTATGCATTTCCCCACAAATCCTATTACACAGAATGTAAGTTTTACAACAACCGAACCGGCAATCGTGGTCAAATTGTTTGTTTTAGTGGAAAACCAAAATGTTTCCACTCAACAGAATCCATCTGAGGGTCATTTCTCCCTTCCGAGGATTTTCCCAACCTAGGGGCTTTCTCCTCAACAGTTTACACAGAGTCTAAAAGCATTGAGAAACAATCAGGGCAGAAATCAACAGAGGGGCTGCATGCCTTGCTTTGAAGGGCACCACAGAGACAAAACCAGAGAGGTTTTATTTACATTTTACATGGTAGGCATTTACGGATGTTCTTGTCAAGAGCACCTCGCTATGGACGCTGAAATATAAACTTCAGTGTGGAGACTAGTGAGGAGACGATGGATTAGAACCATGGGGGCCAAACAGGAATCCTGTGGTCATATAAGAAACCAGTAAAGATTTATTGCAGACAGTGGTGTCCATTTGAACCACAATACATTGCAGTAAATGTCCCTGATAGAAATATTTTGATTAATCATAATTTGTCTAATGTTCTGAACCTGCTTTAAATGTCAAATTAATATAATGCTGTCATTTTGGCCTAAATTCTGTCATGTACTCTATTCTCCCTATTTCTCCTGTCTCTGTCTATGCAAGGTCGAACTAGTTACAGGCCTTTCTGTGGTTATCTATTGTTTTAAGAACACCATATCTCGGTGTTCCCCTCCAAATGCATAACCCTTCTCGCAGTGTCACGAAGTTACCTCTGACCAGACAGGTCAGAGCCGAGGCTAACGTGTTGTTCGAGACATGTGGACGCTGTTTGTTCAAAGATAAACTGTCACACCATCATCATCATCTTCATCATCTACCATCCTCATCATCATCTGACGATGACGACTCATCTCTATCCACCAATGGCAGGAATACACCTCCAAGGGCTGGACGCTTGATGTATCTTCAATGATGTCATATGTTTATGTTAGCGGACGCTGTTAAAGACCAGTGCTTTCTCTGTTTAATGGCAGAGAGAGACGACGACCGATGATGCCTACCACTGTGATACTGTAACCTTCCCACTCTCTCTGTCTGAATACAAGATATTTAATTACACCCAATGGCTGCCTGTGTCCTGAGTCTAGTTTTTTCTTGTCACCTTTGATGAAAGTTACTGGTACTTTGTATACATACTGATGTGATGTTTCGCCCTGCATTGGTATCTATACATATGGGTGATAAGGAAAAAAACCTACTTTAACAATTGGTCCGATCGAAGCCGGATATGTTTAAAACAGGGTGGACGGGGGGAACTGAGCTATTGACCGGAACTGTACGGTCAGACTCTCTTCCCCTGGCAGACCATGTTTTAATACGTATCAAACGAACCAGCCCTGGGTGTAACGATTTATCACTTCTATTCAGATGAAGGTTATCTTTGAACAGTATCACATTTTTATTTTATTTTATTTTGTTTTGGACCTGGACGCGATCGCTGGACCTTTGGACTTGCCCCTTGACTCTCCACATGTCTCAAATTCCACGTGGTCCAGCCATCGGGGTCAGGATCCCTGAACCATCGATTTGATGAGTATATCTTTTTATTCTTATTTTTACCATGGTCCAGTGATTGGGATCTCCACGTAACTTCTCCATGTAAACCTTGATCTGATGAGTATACCTTTTTATCTATTTTATTTTATTGTCTGTACCGAACGATTTGTCTCATAAATTATAAGCCTGTTTTTAAATTACTGTTAAACACAGCTCCGCCAGGGAGTCAGTCAAGTAAAAAAATGTTTTATCACCTATATTCCTGGGAAGACATTCCTAATGTCTCATAAATTCTCTTATCTAGTGGTCATTTATTAAGGTCGTTTCAGCGATTTCTTACCTACATGTATAATTCACAAGTCAGTCCTTTTGTTATATACTGGTTACTGCTTGTTGTTACTACGTTCTGTTTCGGTGGATTTCGTATTGATTACTATATCTTATTTGTCTCTATTTCTCTCACCACCGCCGGACCGGTTTTATTTTGACCACTGTAGATTAAATCCATTTAATATTGTGAGCTTTAAAAATAAGCCTTAATAATACATTTTATATTCCTTCGTTTGAACCTTCTGTTCTAATTAATTGAACCAGTAAAAATATTTGGCCTTAATAATACGTTTTAAATAATAAGTTTCCTCCTTGTCAACTATTCAACTTCAGAATAATTGTCGCTGACTTCTCTATGTAGCTTTTAGATGACTTCATTTCCCATAAATCATTGCGGGCTTATACTTCCGGGGCGATTTATGGGAAACCCCGGTAGCTCCTGTTTCCGGGGTCATCTAGCATCTAGCATACAGTAGCTTGTAGAACTCGCTCCCTCGAAACGAATTCATGCTAAAAATACAACACTAACCTTTATATCAGATTAACGCTTACAAGGAATCTTTTGGTGAACCTTTTTCTAAATACAGATATTTTTTATAGATCGTAGATCTGTGTTTTTTTTGTATATATATACATACGTACAGTATGTGTACCCCGGCATGGGTCTACCTGGATGCCTGCAGGATGCGTACGTATGGATATAAATACCAGTAGTTCTTTGTATCTGTGGGTATATGTATATCGACAGGCATATGTATGTATGTGTGTATATATAGGTATAACTGCAAGATACCATTTATGGTCAAATCGCTCATTTTCCTGACTTTTATGTCGGGTCAACAGAGGGATTGTGATAATCATTAGACATTACGTTTCAAGAGTTAAATCTTTTTCTTTTAATTGTAATATTGTTTCATTTATGTTACACAAACAAGACTTTATGAACAGACTACTCCTTAATTTTGATTTAATTTAATTTTGTTACTTTTGATTTAAACTAAAATGTTTTATAACCCCCTTTAAATTCATGAAAAACATTCTTGAATATATATATTTTGTATAATATGGTCTAGACGGTCACTTATATAACTCATCATTTATTTTCGTTCTTCAAAACTTTTTGAACGGGGAATCTTTTCAGGGCTTTGAGCGTGTCAAACTTTAACTATAGTCTGTTAGAGCGCCCGTATCCACTGCCATTAAGAGATTCTAGACTAAACGTTCTTAAAAATACAATATTTCACTATATATCTATCTCTCTCTCTCTCCATCTCTCCATCTCTCTCTCTCTCTTTTTCTCTTCCTTCCTCTCCGCGGTAAACATTTAGGCTGCTCGTAGTTGCTTTTGTGCTGTTAATGTGTTGACAAGTTGTTGACTGACATGCTCAGGGTAATTTTTTGTGAGGGCAGCCCTCTTGTGCTATGAAAAAGTGTAGGATAATGACGTAAGAAGGTTATATTAACCGCACGCGATCTGTACTGGACATCCTCCATATTTTTTACACTGGTGTTTGACTAAGCAGCTGGATATTCTCATTTCTGAATATTTCCAGTTCTTTATTTATATATAGATACTTGAGTATGTATATATGTATATGGATTTGTGGTGTACCTCTGATCATATCATCTAGAATAACCCACGATCCAAACTTTGGGTGTTCGACGAGAACGTTTTAGGTACATGTATAAATCATTATGCTGGTCTCACACCAGGGAAGGGTGGATCAAGTGTAGATAAGTGCGACCCCTCG
This sequence comes from Gymnoscopelus microlampas, assembly GCF_963454915.1. NCBI lineage: Eukaryota > Metazoa > Chordata > Actinopteri > Myctophiformes > Myctophidae > Gymnoscopelus > Gymnoscopelus microlampas. Next base: position 25,539,248 of record NC_139951.1, on the reverse strand, counting down.
TCATTCGCGTAAATTAATTTTGTGTTAATGTTTGTCACGAGAACTAATATATCTATTTTACTCTGTAGGATTATGAATATTGGTCGACTTGCATTCACAAATTATTGATTTTCGGGGATATGTTTTTCATAAATTATTGTACGTGTGGTAGACCATTAATCGATAAAAATGGTTGATTTAAGCAATCACAAGAGCTCATTCGTCTGCTAGACAGACTAAGTCGACTAATAAACTCAACCCAGGAATGCTGATTATTTTCTGTGGTTCCATTGCTGCAAGAAGCAGTACTTATATCTTAAACTCAGACCTCTGTAACCATATTTTGACCGTTCTAGTTCCCTCCCTCGCCTCATGTATGGGTATGTCTATATATATAGACATATACCTTAAATAATAAGTTCTAATTTTTTTGGTTTTCTTTAATGGTCTCTCTTACACTCCATTTGACTCAATTACCCAGAATTCATTCAACAGGAAGTATCAGCTTCCCTGTCACGTCACTTTACCACGTCACTTCTACAGATTCCATTACATTCAATACTTATCAGGGTCACTCCTACACATTCCATTGAATTCAATACTTATCAGTGAATATTAGATTAAATACATTACAATATTATAATATTCTTTATACTATTCTTTGGAAACATTTTAATGATGAATAAGAAGAATTATTTTAAAGTTTTAAAGATATTTGATCATTTTTGACTAAACTTGTAGATCTGCTATTTTATTTTTTTCCAAAGTCTGTGTTTTCTTTTCAATTTATTTTGATGTACTTTATCTAGCTCTAACTCTTCGCAACGAATATGTTTATTTTAATTTTGTCATTGTTATATTTTAATTTTAAACATTTTAATCATAATTCTTTCATATATACTATATCCATATGATGTAACGCCATGTATGGTTATGGGTATCTGAGGGTATTGGAAGGTTTAAAATTATTATATATATGTATATAGATATATGAATATATGTATTTCTTTATTTGTTTTCCTTTTGTACTGTCATTTTTTTGTTTGTCTATTTTCAGAACAAAACACAGTATGCCTCACGTTCCAGGCCAATTCGTATTGCTGTAAATAGACCTTGGAGGTAAGTGGGGTAAAACCCCACAACTGATTTACATATTGATACGAACCCTGGAATGCATTTGTTTGTTTTTAGTTTAGATGAAGGATAAAAGAATAAATCAGTGAAGAGTCATTCATTTTCACAGTTGTCCTAAGCTCGGTGGAAATGAATGTACCCTTCAGAATAGAACCTCAAATAAATATTTCCATATTTTCTTTTACATTTTTCATGTTCCCATTGTGTTTAAATCTGATTTTGTTTCTTTTCCATGTCACATCCATTCCCCATTGAATGTGACAAGGGGAGAGATTTGTAGATGAATAATTGATTTGATTTGCTGAATATACTTAGATTGAAAACATTTGAAAATTACACAAACAGTTTGTATTTACTCAGGTTGTACTTACTTAATCCATTAACATGATTCCTCCTACCAAAATAAACCCCATATACATGCAATCAGGAGGTATTACATTCGGGAGGTATTTCCTGGGTTTTGGGGCCATTCCACTGAGTTTTTCCCTAAATAAAGTAAAGTTATTTGTTAGTGGGGATGTGAATGGTTAATCAACTGTTGCTAAAGGCCGCAGGTGGAAGGCTAGACACAGCCCTACTACCAAAAAGTAAAAATACAGGTCAGAAGTGTACCGTTTCATTTTAAATACTTAAAAACTTGTTAAAGTATCTGGACCAGCTCAACACGAGGAGGGGTAATTCTCTTATCTGAATTGTCCAGAATCGTCTTTGATCAGTTACGTAGGTGTCTTGTCAAAGTCCAATTTCAAAAACTTGTCGGACTGGTCAATTTCCCCTCACTCTATCAACCAAAACGGGCTATGGGTCAATAACAGGTGCTAAAAAAAAAAAAAATGTGATTAAATCCAAACGTATTAAGAAGATTTGTTTTGGAACGGTACATTAGCTGAGATTTTTGAATTATAATAAAATTATTTGTTAGTGGAGATGTGAATTGTTAATCAGCTGTTGCTGAACGCTACAGGTGGAGAACTAGACGCGACTCCACTAAACAAAAGGTAATACCCGGGAAAAACTTTGTCGTATGTGTCTCGAAATCTCATGAAATATAACCCTGTTTTACTTCCTAATTGAATGAATAACCATTATATACAGTCCTTTCAAAGTAATATCTGTCACAATGTAAGGTTTGTTAATCTACACTTCGATTTAAAGTATACAGTCCTTACAATACATTTGTACTTCCAATCCATTTGCCCTTTAGGTCATTTGAAATCTCTGTGTCCTTACTTAGTCACTGTAAGCCTGTCTGTGTCTGGTTTGGTTTGAATAATGTCACAAGGTACAATCAGCTTGCCCTTTGACCCTATCCAAATCATGATTAAGAGGTAGGCTTGATAGAAATATTTTGATTAATCATAATTTGTCTAATGTTCTGAACCTGCTTTAAATGTCAAATTAATATAATGCTGTCATTTTGGCCTAAATTCTGTCATGTACTCTATTCTCCCTATTTCTCCTGTCTCTGTCTATGCAAGGTCGAACTAGTTACAGGCCTTTCTGTGGTTATCTATTGTTTTAAGAACACCATATCTCGGTGTTCCCCTCCAAATGCATAACCCTTCTCGCAGTGTCACGAAGTTACCTCTGACCAGACAGGTCAGAGCCGAGGCTAACGTGTTGTTCGAGACATGTGGACGCTGTTTGTTCAAAGATAAACTGTCACACCATCATCATCATCTTCATCATCTACCATCCTCATCATCATCTGACGATGACGACTCATCTCTATCCACCAATGGCAGGAATACACCTCCAAGGGCTGGACGCTTGATGTATCTTCAATGATGTCATATGTTTATGTTAGCGGACGCTGTTAAAGACCAGTGCTTTCTCTGTTTAATGGCAGAGAGAGACGACGACCGATGATGCGTTAACACCTGCTGATACTGTAACCTTCCCACTCTCTCTGTCTGAATACAAGATATTTCATTACATCCAATGGCTGCCTGTGTCCTGAGTCTGGTTTTCTTTATCGCCTTTTATGAAAATGTTCTAATACTTATATGAATATCGATGTGATGTACTGCCATGTATCGATATCTATATATCTGGTTGATAAGGAAAAAAACCTACTTTAACAGTCCCTTTTGGGACAGACAGACAGCAGGCATCAGGTAGGGTTTCAGCACGACAGCTGCGCTCACCTTTTAGCTCTAACAAATCTACTTCAAACTGATAAAACAGTTTTTTATTATTATCTTCAAAATTCCCACATGCCTCATGGCGGCCGGGGTCGTTCTTGTGCAGGCACGCCTGTCACTTCACATGCCTTCTGACTTGTTTGGCTGGAAGTGTTTTTGAGCAGCGAGCTCGTATAGCTACACACCCATGCGATAATGTACCGTGCTGCCTTGCCCTATACTTACCCTGCTAACCACACAGCTCTGCCCTGCAGTTATGGCTGAGAAGATGGCCATGTCACAGGCTTTCACACAACAGACACACAGCACACTGAAGGGGCTGGTATGTTACAGGGATTATATAGACCTCCTCATTGGCTGGTGCGTCTGCTTTGTTTGTAACGCATAGTTCAACTCTGTTGCCATCATTTCATTGGATTGCTGCCGGGAACCGTGCTATTGTAAACATGTTTGACTTTGTTGCCATTTGTTTGATTTATCTTTATGTTTTTAAATGACATATTTATGTCCCATAAATATTTTGCACATCGAAACCTTGCACACAAATACCACGATTGTGTTGAAAAGGTCAGCTGAGCTCAGGTTGACAGAACAAAACACGACATGTAAGTCATCCTCAAATCTGTGACGCCCTTCACCAGCGGTGCCTGAGGGAGGCTGGCGATGACTGCTTTCCACAGGCGTATGGGTGTGAGAACTGGGAAGGTGATAGGACTCTCTGCTCTTTTGAATACCTTCCCTTTGCCTCGATCAACAGCCTGGGTGCAGTCACACCTGCCCTCCCTCAGCGGACTGTCACACTGTCAGGATCAGTGTGAGGTGCCGCTGTGATCGTCTTTGTGCTTCTGGTGTCTGACTGAGGCTCCCAATGACCGCATCACTCCCAAAGGATGTGTGTGTGTGTGTGTGTGTGTGTGTGTGTGTGTGTGTGTGTGTGTGTGTGTGTGTGTGTGTGTGTGTGTGTGTGTGTGTGTGTGTGTGTGTGTGTGTGTGTGTGTGTGTGTGTGTGTGTGTGTGTGTGTGTGTGTGTGTGTGTGTGTGTGTGTGTGTGTGTGTGTGTGTGTACAGGTATGCATGTGAGTTTTGTAGCAGCCTACAGTCTCTAAGTTAATGAATGTGAGTCCAGCAGATATACATTCCATCCAGGTGACAGGCATTTGAAGAACACCTCTTCAGTAGCTGGTCACACATAATTTTATCTTCACTGGTCAAATATAATACAGGGACAATGCAGTGTATTCCATGGGATAAAGGTTGAAACTCTCTTCAGAATGTGTTTTTATGCTGGGTATGGGCTGCTGCGATGGGTGTTTTTTTTAGGTATTAGAGCTAGATAGTAGGGAGACAGGAACTTTAGGGAGGGGCACTGCAACACAGCTTTGTAGCCAGAATCGAACTGTGAACTTTGCAATTTTGTGGTCAAGTCGACACACTATCCAGTCAGTTATCGGCATGCCGCAGAATGTACAATTTGAGAAGTCTGTTTTAATCAGTTTTACCCTAAAACTGTGACAGGATTAGCCCTTGTGATGAACCAACATGAATGTACTGTATTGAAAAACATGCACGGAAGGAAAAGGAATAAATGCATGCATCATGGGCAAGAGTGCATCAGATTTCCTTCAGTGCAACCTGAAGTCTGTCTGTAGTTCCTATGGTGCTCTCCTGTGATTGACAGATATAACATCAGTCAAGCGCAGTGGTGGAAGGAGTACTCAGATATTTTACTTAATTAAAAGTAGCAATACCACAATATAAAAATACTCTGTTACAAGTAAAAGGCCTGTGTTCAAAATGTTACTTGAGTAAAAGTACAAAAGTATTGGCATCAAAATATACTCAAAGTACCAAAAGTAAAAGTACAAAAATGTTTGAAAATAGAAGATCTACAAGCTCGGAGATCGGCTATTTTCAAATAGCCTATGTATAAAATAGGGCTAACGTGGTTAGGGTATGTTTTATAATATAATAATTTATATCTACAAAGTAACTAATACAGTAGCTAAAGCTGTCAAATAATTGTAGTGAAGTAAAAGTACAATATTTGCCTCTGAGATGTAGTGGAGTGGAGTAAAAGTACTGAAAATGGGAAATACTACAGTAAAGTAAAAATTCCTCAGAAGTGTATTTAAGTACAGTACTTGAGTAAATGTACTTAGTTACTTTACACCACTGGTCAAGCGGCACCAATGTTTTAGTCCAAGCGACAAAATTGTTGCTTGAAAATTTGTCATACAGTTCAGACAGAGTCTTGTTCTTTTTTCGTAAACACAATTATGCATCAGTACCTTAACACAGTGTCTTAACTCGTTTTGTGCTTTGAAGGTCTCGGTGCTCGAGGAGGCATTTTGAAACAGATCCGGTCTTTGAAGCAGCCAAAGGCAGGTCATCATAGGGACTTACCCGGGGATTACAGACCATAATAGTCACTGCCAAGCTTTGTACAGCTGTCGGCTTTCCCAGAGCCAGAACCTTACACAGGTGTGTAGGAATGCAGAACAGAATCTATCGCTCACAGACACACAGGTGTGTGTGTGTGTGTGTGTGTGTGTGTGTGTGTGTGTGTGTGTGTGTGTGTGTGTGTGTGTGTGTGTGTGTGTGTGTGTGTGTGTGTGTGTGTGTGTGTGTGTGTGTGTGTGTGTGTGTGTGTGTGTGTGTGTGTGTGTGTGTGTGTGTGTGTTGCTCCCTCACTTCACATAATGATCTTATATTAAACTATCCAAGGGGAGCTATAACCTCACACACATTACAGAGTGAAATTCAACACTGTCTTTAGCACACATCAAGAAAACAAAACAGGCCAAGGGTATTGATCACGAGTGGCACATACCCGATTGTTTTCCAACATCCGAACAAATCAATATGGTGGAGTAGTCTAAGAAGACAGAGGGGTAAATGATGTCCTCTCTATGTAGAGACTCGAGACTCGGGGGAAATTGACATCCTGCCAGGTAAGAGGAGGCACTGGTCAATACATATTGTCATCTGCTTCAAATTTATCATCTACACAGATGCACTGTCATGTCATGTCTCACTTGTACTCTGGTAAATAGGGCAAAGTCATCAATAACAAGAAAGTAGTGTTAATAGCATTTGTTTAAGCTTTGTTTATAAAGCTTAACCACTTTCAAACTGGTGTCCCTAGTTTGTGCATGTGATTATAGGCACTTTCAAAACAATTCACAATTGTTTTTCTAACATTGGCAATAGCAAAAATAGCAGATCTACAAGCTCACAACACTGGGATTCTACAGCGAAATTCCATACAGTCCTCTAGGGTTGAGCAGCTACTGAGCAGTTTCACCAGAGCAATAGCCAAACGTCTAATACAGTATATTCTCATGTCATTATCAAGCCTTTATTCACTGCCTCTAAAATTCTTTGACAGTCTATATTGCTTTATTGCTATTCAATAAGTCCTTCATCCAGTCCTTCATCAATTATCAGGTTCTATACTCAAGAAAACGGTTTTGAATAATGCATATCTACATCCACTAGTCTGTTACATAATGCCAAGTGTTACCTGAAACTCGCTTTGGTATATCAAGCATGAAGCCACCTCAGCACTGCTACTTTGAAGCTGAAGTGTGCTGACATACGGTAGTAGACACAACAAAAACACCTAGATAAGACATTTTGCTGCAGATCCCATTTCACAGATTACTTTTTCTTTACTAGCACACATTTTATCATCGCTAAAGAAACCTTGAACCTTGATTAAATTAACGCTAACCTCACTTTTGGGGCAATGAAATTATTTGTGTATAGTAAATATCATCAAAGACTCAGCTGTCTCTTCAGTCATCGCTGTGGTTTCTTTGTCTTTATTGTAATGGCTGCTACATAAAGGGCCATAATGAACCCAAACTGATGATAAAATCCCTTCTTATCTGTGTCGGTTCATTGAGCAATGGGTCTATCTAGCACAGCAGTTGTACAGTATGTGTGTCTAGGCTAGGCTTTAGCACGCAATACTGTGACGATGGCAATGGTGTGGTATTGGTTAGCCTGATTTAGGGAGGTCTGTAGCTCAAAGCGAAGTAAAAGAAAAAAGTTGGTGGTTGTTACTGGAATCCAAATCGATCCCACTGTATGCAAAGTTGCTTTCCAAATGAAAAACAAAGACTGTACTTGTGTGTTTTGTTCATTTCATGACAAGGGGAGAACAGGACTGTCCTATAGCCTCAGAATGAGGGGATCGTTGGTGAGGATCCAAGTCTGGTCACAGAGATGAAAGTGGTCGTGCTTCATCCACATGCGTCCAATTAGGGAATCTTCAGGTTATCAGCGCAGCAGCAGCATGTCTCCAATATGGCATTATTACCAAAGTACAATGCAGTTTAACTGCTGCCTCCAGTCAGGAGGGAATACAATAAGGGATCTATCAGTGTTTCTTTTTAACCAAGATTAGGACAGATGTCCCTATTAAAAGTCCATTTTAATTTGCAGGTCTAGGCTGCATTCTTGCTCAATTCCCAATAGGAGGAATTTGAGAAAATATTAGACATTTGCTGACTTTTCAGACACCATAAGCTACAGGGAATGGTGTGGGAGTGAGTGAGCTAAGAGATGCTGTAGTTTTGTGTCACAAATTACACAAAATGGAGCAACGAGTCACGCTGCTAGATACGTGATAGCCTAAACTCTTCTCCCTGCAACACACATCCAACTTTGTAATAAGGTGATCTATTTAAGCTGTGAAATGCACTTGCTCTCTCACTTGCTACTGCTCCACTGATCAACCATAGCTGCTACAATTATTGCTGTTGCTCGCCATTCCTGCATTTCATCACCCTCTCCTCCAACCCAGCATCCACCAGTAGGTTCTGATTCTAGATTTCTTCAAGGAGGGGAGGGGGTGTACTACTGACTCACTTCCTGTTCTATCATTCTCTTAAAAGGTGCATGCTTGCAGGGTGTGACCAGTTCAGAGGCTAGACACTAAAATAACTCTGTATATACACTCACAAGCCACTTTAGGCACACTTGTGCCTAACTTGTCCAACTGTTTGTTAATGCAAAAATCCTAATCAGCCAATCACATGACGATCTGCTGCAGTTCAAACTGAGCATCATAATGGGGACGCAAGGTGATTTAAGTGACTTGGCATGGATGTTGGTGCAAAATGGGCTGGTCTGAATGTTTCAGAAACTACTGATCTACTGGGATTTCCACACGCAACCATTTCTAGGGTTTACAGAGAATGGTCCGAAAAAAAGTAAAATATCCAGTGAGCGGCAGTTCTGTGGGCGAAGATGCCTTGTTGATGCAAGAAACCAGAGGAGAGGGGCTAGACTGTTCTGAACTGATAGAAAGTAGACAGTAACTCAACCACTCGTTACAGCCGAGGTATGCAGAAGAGCATCTTTTGAATGCACAACATGTTGAACCTTGAGGCAGATGGCCTACAGCGGCAGAAGACCACACCGAGTGCCACTCCTGTCAGCTAAGAACTGGAATCTGAGTCTACAATTTGCACCGGCTCACTAAAATTGGACAATAGAAGACTGTAAAAACACTGCATGGTCTGATATGTCTCAATTTCTGCTGTGACATTCGGATAGTAAGGTCAGAAGTTAGTATAACATGAAAGGATGGATCCATACCGCCGGTTCAGGCTGGTGGCGGTGGCAGTGTTGCCAGATTCTGTGAGAGAAACAAGAAACCAGGTCTAGGAAAACCAGCCCAAAAGAAGCAACTATGGGCCACATGAGCACTTAAACATATACATCAGCTATTTGAAAATAGCCGATCTACAAGCTCACAACGCGTCGCATCGCGACGCGTTGTGAGCTTGTAGATCGGCTATTTTCAAATAAAATCTTGCGGGGAAATTATAATAAGCAGATGTGGCAACCCTGGGTGGTGGTCGTCTGTGCTCATGGCCCTGTGATTGACAGACACTGATTGGCTCTTCCATGTTTTGGTTTGTGCAAAAAGCCCACCCAGCAACTTGGGGTCAGACCGGTCTGCAGAAGACACATGATAATGTGAATTCACGCGACCGGGATGGTTTACCAGGCTAGTGGTGTAATGGTGTTGTAGGGGACATATTCTTGGCACACTATATGCCACGAAGAATTAAGAATCAATTCTAAAGGCAAAAGGGGGTCCAACCCGGTACAAGTTACTATTTACTATATATATCAAACCAGGTGCAGGAACAAAGGTACAGAACAGAGTGGATGGAAATAATCAACTCTGCATTCCTCTAGACATGTATGAAGGGATTGATGCCAAAGCCCTGTATATATCCATAGTTACCTCATGTTCATCACTCAATAGATATACTAATATATTTATGAATAAACTAATATAGCCTATATATATGTGTGTGTATATATATATATATATATATATATAGAGAGAGAGAGAGAGAGAGTGAGAGAGAGAGAGACACGCACGCACGCACGCACGCACGCACGCACGCACGCACGCACGCACGCACGCACGCACGCACACACACACACACACACACACACACACACACACACACACACACACACACACACACACACACACACACACACAGTGTATATTACAGAGAGAGGAATCACAGATAAAAACACAGAACTTTGGTCATGCCAGCATTGAGAGTCAATGTCACATTTTTCACACAGTGGACTGGACAACTGGATACTTGAGAATGTAACTTCTCATTAGAATGCTAAACAATATTCAAGAGGTATACAGTGAATCAGATTAACTACATCTTGAGAATGAGACTCTGATGGTGGTCTGGGTCACTGCATGTTTACCAGACCATACCAGTCTCTCTGAGAGAAAGATTCACGCACGCACGCACGCACGCACGCACGCACGCACGCACGCACACACACACACACACACACACACACACACACACACACACACACACACACACACACACACACACAGCGGGGGGTGGGGGGTGGACTCATTCTACTTAGCAGATAGCACCTGTCTGTCCCCGTTGAACCGAGAGTGGAGGTTAAATGTTTGTGTCATGACTGGCTCCATGGGCTGTGTGGCACAGGAAGGTTATCAGACAGACAGGTGGCTCCGGCCTCTATAGCAGTGGTTCTCAAAGTTGATTCCATGGACACTCTGGGTTGCTTTAGGGGGGTCTAAATTGACCCATACAAGTCCGTAACTCTGACAGTATACAAATGGTTGAGTTAAGGGGAGACCTTGAAATTTGAAGGGTTGAAGAACCATTGCCTGCCATTTACAGCACACAATTAATTTATTTTATACAAATGGAACAGTATACAAATGGAACCAAATTTGGTTCCATTTGTATACTGTGAGAGTTAAGGGGAGACCTTGAAATTTTAAGGTTTGAAGAACCACTGCCTGCCATTTACAGCACACAATTAATTTATTTTTCCACTGCTATTTTCTGCTCACAACATTTCCAAATTCATCTTTTAGAAATAAACCTTGCAGGTGTCCTCCCTTAGTCCTCCATCAACCTTGATGGGGCTTGTTGTTGTGTGTTTACTATTGTTGGTCATTTAGGTCGCATGGTTTGTGAAATGGAAGGGGCGTGTGTTTGATCGACAGGGCGTGGATTGTCACCCAGACGGAAAGGGGTGTGTCTGCTCAGGACTTCCCACGACAGACGTCGATGCCAAGGGAGAGAAGGCACCAGCGTTGCCATGTCCGCTTATTATAAGCGACTTTGGGCTTGTCTTTCTGAAAAGTTTCTTGTACATATTGGTGGTAGTTTCGGGTTGCGTTTGGGCTTGTTTCTAAAGTGTAGTTGCTTATTTGGGCTTGTTTCAGAACCACTGGTTTAAAAAAAAAAAAAAAAAAAAATATATATATATATATATATATATATATATATTTTTAAACCAGTGGTTCTCAAATATTTCCATGAATCCTTACTTTCCTTCAAAACAGCTCTAAAAGAGGACTTACAGGTGGCTGCAATTCGGAACTGGCCCCAGTAAAAAGTCCACGTCTGTCACCAGAAATCCCCTCCAAACTGTTTACTGTACATATTTTTTATTTTTTATTACTTCTGGTTTATATGATGTTTTTGCATAGTATTGTATATTTGTCTGTCATTAAATGTTTGATGAATTGATACACAATACACATGGACACCAATGGAAACAAGCTATAGTGCTTTCTTGGGTTTTAATCCTTTTAGCAGACCTTGTATAGAACTGTAGTAGTCTACTTTGTGCTTTTTCCCCCGCAAATTGTTAATAAAGTATTCAATCAATCAATCAATCAATCAATCAATCAATCAATTAATTCCAAATTAATATGTATGTGTCCCTAAACCCCATCTGAAAATGTTTTGTGCCAGGGAGCCCCACATACTAGATTTGTGTTGTTAGAATGTTTACAAAAAATAATATTTCAAATATTCCACATTTTATTACAAGAGTTTTTGAAAATAGCCGATCTACAAGCTCACAACGCGTCGCATCGCAACACATTGTGAGCTTGTAGATCGGCTATTTTCAAATAGCCGACGCTTTTAAAGTGCTCATGTTGTGGCCTAAGTTGCTTCTTTTGGGCTTGTTTTCCTAGACCTGGTTGCTTATATCTCTCACAAAACCTGGCAACACTGCACGGGAGCGCACAAGTACCCCTCCCTCCCTCGGAGCGCACGCACCAGAATTGACCGCCGGGGGACATAAACTCACTCACACAACAATATATTCTGAGTAACGGCGAACCTGATATGATGAGACTTATTTGATTTTTTCTTTTCTTTTTTACTCCCTTTTTTGAGGAGTTTCAAGACAGGTAAAAACAAGTAACATTTTTGAAGATTTGCTTATAAATATGAGTGGATATTTAAAGCGCAGTGGGCACGTTTTGTGCCACTTGACGCCGTGGCAAGAGCACGGCGAATTCATCATCCACAATGTGAACAACTTTTAAAAATCAATAAGTTTGGAATATATTTTTTTTGGATGATAAGGCTATGCTTCCTAGCGTTGTGTCCTCTAGGCTCAGGGATAGCGACTAATGGGATGTAGTAATAAATGGAGAGCTGGGTTCAACTTTGGACACCTGAAGGTGCAGTCCAGGCTGTCGTTCTTCTTTACCATGATCATCCTCTTCATGTACCTATTCTACTGCCTCACGGGATACTGCGACTCTCTGCCTAGACCCATATATGAGCAGCAAAGCAACTTTCTCAAGAGGATCCTCACAAATGATGGACAAGAAGAGGCATCACAACAGCGTGTGTCGACACGCGCATCGCAGCAGCCCGACGCGCACAAGGACGTTGGCCGGGAGCAGCTCTCGGACTTTTTGGACAATTCAGACAGTGATTCGACGAACGAACTGCTGCAGCCGGTTCCGGTGGGTGCCAACAACAACATCTCTATAGCGAACAACTTCGGGGGTAAAAAGTTTCCCCAGGCGATCATCATCGGGGTGAAGAAAGGAGGCACCAGAGCGCTGCTGGAGTTCCTGCGCATCCATCCGGATGTGAGAGCCGTGGGCGCAGAGCCGCACTTCTTCGACCGCTTCTACGACAAGGGCCTGGAGTGGTACAGGTGAGGAGGATATATAGGCTACCTGGGTTTTATTTTAATGTTGTGTAAAAAATGTTAAGGACCCCTAGCTGAGAGAGAGATTAAGCAAGCAGGGACGTTAGCCCCCCACTACATATTGTTTAAAATTGTGTCGCAGATTAAACTTTTTCATATAGATTTCATAGCTTCATAGACTTGTTTGGCAGCAGTATCATGTTGGATTCATGTTAATGTGTGTTTCAGACATTTAACAACTTAACCCCATCAAACGAATATAGCCGATCTACAAGATCACAATGCAGTGTGTGGCGTTGTGAGCTTGTAGATCTGCTATTTTTGTGAGGAGGAGGTGAGGAGAAGTTTTTTTTGTATGTAGTGTAAAACAGTGGTTCTCAAACATGTTCATGTCTAGGACCCCTAAATTGATATATATTATATTTGGTCGCGGACCCCTATCTGAAAATCTTTTGTGTCAGGGACCTGGCCCCAGAAGAGAAGATTTATGTAAAAGAAATTCAAAATGATTCAAAATGTTCCAAACATTTTTTATATTTTTCGATATTATTCAAAAACCAATGGTTTTACACAATATTTGATATAGCCGCTAAATTATTTATCAAGTGTTATTTCAACCAGACTCATATATGCGTTCCACAAATTTGACCACAAGCGTGTATAGTTTTACTGTGACAAATTAAAAGAAAAATCTGAATAAAATAGTGGAGAAACATGCTGCATAGATCTGCTTCCATACAGGTGGACTGCATGATGCAATTAAGCAATTCATATAATAAAAACTATCATACTCTGGCATACAGTATAATGTTGAGCAAGTCCAGTTGACATCATTGGATCAAGATGGTAAGAGCACAATATCTAAGTGAATGTGAAAAATGGCAAATTGTTGGTGCATGAATGGCAGGAGCTTCAGTCACAAAGACTGCTTAACTGGCCAGTGTTTCAACAGGAATCGTGTCATCTGCATTTGGGAAAGACATAATTAAATACGGTTGGAAATTGTGGTATGAAAGAACACACTCAATGACTGTGATGCTTGTGTATTAGTAAGGAAAAACAGAAGAGCAACTCCTCCTCAGATGACTGAGAATGTCAATGCTGGACATGATTAGACTGTGTCTGCAAGAACGGTTTATAGACAACTACATTGAGGGATGTTAGATAGGGTCGTTGTGCATCAAGCCCAAATGCAAATGCACAGTTGAGAGTTCACTGGTGCAAAAACCATAGGCACTGTACAGAGATGTGGAAAAAGTGATATGGTCAGATGAGTCACCCTTCACCGTATTCTCAACAAGTGGGTGAGTTCATGTGTGGCATAAGAAAATGGGACAGGCCTGAATGCTTGACCCCTACAGTGAGGGGATTTAGTGCACTGTTATGCTGTGGGTGGGTGGGAGGGGGGGGGGCATGGTCTGGGTCCACTTGTCCCCTTCAGGGTAGGGTCACTGTAAATCAATACAAAGTTAATCTTAGTGATCACATTTATCCTATGATGAAACACTTCTATCCTGATGGGAGTGGTCTCTTCCAGAATAATGCACATCCATCATTTTCATATTTCATGAATATGAAAATGACGTGAATCATATGCTATCACCAGATCTCAACCCAATTGAACTGAATTGGGCCATTTTTGGAGGGAATGTTAGACAGCGCTCTCCATTATCATAAAATACCAAACGAGGGACTATCTTTTGTTGGAATGGCATTCCATCCTTCCACTAGAGTTTGAATATATGTCAAGGCGAAATGTGAAATGAAGGTGTTCTGGTGGCTCATGATGGCCCAACACCTTACTAAGATACATTGTTATGTTATTCCTTTAATGTGTCACCCGTTTATATGCTATCCCAATCCTGGTGTGCACAATTCCTATGCGCTCTTCTCCTCTCCACAACTCATCAATATCCCCTGACACCAATAATGAGTGCCACAGAGGTAGAGGGGTATTCAGTCTGCTGCCAATAAAATGCTGTTTATTGAGCTGACACACTCCTTCCCTAAGTGTCCATGTGGGTCCCCAGGGGACTTGCTCCCTTCCTCCCCTGATCGCAGAGAGATGTGCATGTGTGAATGTGTGTGTGCGTATGCGTGCGATGAGGGATGCACGAGTGTGAAATGACTGATCAACGAGTTGGTCAGGCTTTTGGCAGAGGATTAGGATGAGGGTGAGTGAGGAATGTGGTTGTAGGAGGGTGATAGAGGTAGGGAGAGAGCAAAACAAAGGAGGGAAGAAGAAGGGAGAGAGACATAATAAGAGAAAGAGGGGCATGAAGGGGTATGTCAGAGAAAAGACGGGTTATCTGGGACAGTGATGGAGAGAGACTCCGAGAAACAGGGACAGGGAGAGATCAATACAGCCTGTTAATGATGAGTCCACTATGCAGCTCAGGTGTCACACGAACAGCAGTCCTCGACTCCATCAAACCCCAAAGCCTGTGGGTGTGCACAAGCATACATTGGTTCCCTCTCTTTATATAGGTGGAGATCATGTTTTCGCCCCATCCGTCCATGTGTCCGTATGTCCCTCTGTGTACAGCTAATCTCGGACACCCTGTGGGAAAAGGAAAATCCTCCACCCCCAATTTTTCAAATGTCTCAGGTGACGCTATAACATTTTGATACAATCAAAACAATATTTTCATTGGACCATGACAAACTCCCTATAGGCCATGCCCATTTCTGCTAAATAGATTTTCAAAACAAACGTTTTGCAGCTACTCTTAGTCCTTTGTCCAAAACTCACAGAAATTGGCACAGATTATCTTTGGAGTCATCTGATAAACATGTATTATTCAGATGTTTCATATTCCATTCCGATTGGCTACAATTGCGGGAGGGGCCAAAAATCATGCTATTCCACCCCAGGTTCCTCGCACCTTGACGGCCTGGTGGAGATATTTCTGGTGGAGATATTCCCTCAGAGGAGCCCACTTTTCTAGTTGTTATTACTGTGATTGTTTTTGTTGTTGTTTTGAGATGAACGGTTTCCTCTCTTGGTGGGGAAAACGTTCCTCACGTAGAAAGTAGGACTTTTCTTGTAAAACTAAAGTCAATCATTGACTTTGGGACATCCAGATGGTGTAAAGGTAAAACAGACTTAAAGGTAAAACACTCGCCCTCCACTACAAAGGCTCAGGTTCGATTCCCCAATGAACACAAATGGTCTGACTGGTTCAGGGGCAGAGAGGTCCGTTCAGCTGGGAGGGGAACTGCGGAAGATTAAGCAAACATCTGCGAGCGTTATGCTCTCCCTGTGGAACTCCTAACTGTCAGGTGAGGAGAAGCGGTTGGTTGTGTACCGGAGGAGACGTGGCTCTCTACTTCCTCCCCGGGACAACAGCATGGGGTTGGCAGTGACAGGGACCAGAGTGGAGAATTGGCAATGACTAAACTGGGGAGAAGATGAAAACAACTCAAACTTAAAGTCAGTGCCTCATTACTGTGCAGTGGCCATATTGCATTCTCCAATAAATAGAGGAGACAAATCAGAGAGGGTAATAATGGTGCAGGTCCTGTAGCCATTAGTTATCCCTCTCCAAGCTCTCTGTGATACAGTAGCTCTCTATTGAGCAGCGCAGTCAAAAGCTGCATAGTTGACATTTATGCTGTTTTTTAATACTTGCTGCTGATAGGACATTTGACCTTACCCTGTAGTCTTTTGATGTAGATGTGATATACATAGGTTTCTCTCTCTCCCCCTCCCTTCGGTCTCTCTGCCCGCTCCCCATCTCTCATAAAGGCCTAATGAAATGTGTGTTTTGTTCTGTCTTAATCTGCTGACAGCCCGTGTCAACGCTGCGTGGATTGGATCAGAGTAACGACAGGTCAGGCATTAAAGTGGACAGCTCAGGGACATGTAAAAGGGCCGAGAGGGATTAGAGCCCATGCCATGGTTAAATAAGGCCTTATGAAGTGTTGGCCGGGGCACAGGAGTTTATTTTCTCCCCCCCGAGTGCTATGATGCGCAGGCCAGTGGTTCTCCTTCCTTGGTGGTGTTATGGTTTGTTGGAGGAGAGCGCTCTGTAGTTCACTGGCGTATGGACAAGCAGTATAACGACAGTTATAGACAGTTTTATGGCGTAGCGCTGAAGACGCCAGCCGTCTAGAACAGGGTTAGTCTGTATCTCTGTCTTTATGTCCCTACAAAAGTAGACCAATCACAGGGCAGCTAGCTCTGCCACGTGCATACAGGGAACCACAAAGCTCAGCTGACACTGCTACAGCAATCACAGCTCAGTAAAATAAATTCAGCATCATTGGTGTCACCAAGATATTATTTTAAAGATATAATGTATATCACTGTAGCCCAATGTAAAAGGATGAATGAAAGCAAATCTCCCACTACAGTAAGACTGAAGACTGATTTTTTAAATTGCCATTTTAAAACATAGGCTATTGGGAATTCAAGACAGTTTATCTAGCTAGCTGTCCTTTTCAATTTCACAGGGAAGCCACACCATTAGTAGACTCTGTGGCTTGTTCTATGAGTGCTCCAAATATGACTTTGTTCGTTCTGTGCTCCCCTCTTATCTCCAATTACGTTCTTTTTCTTCTCTTTTCACTTGCCTTTTCATTCCCCTCTACCTCACCTTCCCTCCCCTGTCCTTTCTGCACATACAGTACAGTACATACTGTATGTAGTTACTAAAATATTATTCATTTAACGTAATTACACGTTAAGTACGCAGTAATTCACATATATCAATTTGAAACGGGACCTCGCTATGAGAAGCCAACAAAAATCATACGAGACTGGACTGGAAAGTATCACTTAAACATTCATCCCCTTGACAGAGCTCTTCATTTCAAAGCAGTCTCCATGTCTTTGAGCTTGGAAAGAGCCTTGGCCCTCTGTCTTCAGCTGGTAACCAAGTAAAACACATGGACATGCTTAAAGGAAGCATTTGGCAAATTGTTTTAGAAAAAATGCTTATATGTGGAAAAGTCTTGGCTTTGCCATCCACTGGAAACCATTCTGTGGTTGTATGGTGGAGAGCGAGCATTTAGACAGGCAATAGTGTGTGTGTGGCGTGTGTCCATACTGTATATGTGTGTTTCTGTACACGCAAAGTCATATGAATGCACGTGTGTTTGTGCGTGCGTGTGCGTGTGCGTGTGCGTGTGCGCGTGTGCGTGTGTGTGTGTGTGTGTGTGCGTGCGTGTGCATGCACATGGGTGTTTCAGGTATATCTGATCATTCAAGCTCTACCAAGCTTTCTCTGCATCTTCCCGTTGAACCGCTTCTACACCTTTCCTTGACACCATAAATATTCCACAGATATAAATGTCATTTCCCATATCGATCAGCTAAAATAGGTTCTCTCTATTGATTGCTTGTTCTCTGCCTTTATCAGGCCGTTGCAGCAGAAGTTAATTAACTCTGAATATTCAATCTTGTTGACATGGTGCTGTTACTGCCTTAGTGCCTTCCACCCATGACATTGATGCCCCACACTCCCCATGCGGCTCTAATGGATTTATGGGCTCAGTCAGGTCTTTAAAATAATGTAATGTACAGCCATTAGAGATCTTTTTTTATTTATTCTTACATTTCTCTCTTCTCATAGCCTCCATCCCAATCAACCTATGGTTGCATAGTTCAGTAGAGTGCTGAACACAGTACGTAGACAGGAATGTCCAGCTTTTATTTCCTGCTCAGCTTTTCTGCCAATCATCAGAGGGAATTCTCTTGGATGCACATTTAGGACTCTGTTCAATGTTAGTTTTTCTTTCTTTCTTTCTTTCTTTTTTGGCCCAACGAAAAGGTTTTTGGAAAAGAGCAACCTTTGGAATGGCCTTTGGAAAAATGGAAATGATCAAATGTATAGAATTTGAGTGAATCAAAGAGGGCTTTGTATGGTGTACACTAGAGTCCAGTGGATTTTCCAGTCTTTGTATAGCTGCATCATTGACTTTGTTCAATGACACAAACAGCAATAACTACCAAGTATGTCTGCCAAAAGCAATCTGCATCAACATGGCATTTAAGGTACTGCTATTTACATGTAAAGGGATTTTGGTTAAAACTGATACTGATATGGAAACTAAGCTGAAAATACTACATGAACATAATCAAACATGACTTGACTGATGAATTGGTTTGGGATAGATATGGATTTTTACTCCACAGAAAACAGGCGCGATCCAACTCAGTCATCTATATTTTGACAGCTCATCATTGAAAGACCTTTCCCCCTCACAGCACAACATGTCTTATCCAATCAGATCACAGCTAATTAAATTTTATGGAATATTAAGCCAGGCTAGAGTTGTGAAATAACAAGAGTGGTGGCATATAAAACCTCACCACAATCCTATCACAGATACTTCAGGTGCTATAGAAAGAGAAACACTTGTGCACGCCCGCACACACGCCCACACACGAGCACACCTACCTACACACACACACACACACACACACACACACACACACAGACACAGACACAGACACAGACACAGACACGCGCACGCGCACACGCACACGCACGCGCGCGCGCGCACGCACGCACGCACGCACGCACGCACGCACAGTCAAATGACATGTTTTACCGCACGCATTCCAGAATGAATATAATGAATATTGTTACTTTCACTATTAAATAAGTAGGAGTGAATTAAAGCAATTTTCAAATTTAGTGTATTGTGAATTAAAGTCAAATACTGAGACCTTCAGTCTAAAGCAGTACACGGTAAAATCATCAGTGTTAATTTATTTGAGAGAGAGTAAAAAATAAATGAACACTGAGGATTTTACTGTGTACTGTTTAACTTTAACACACCACTTCAATCGAGCCACATGCACACAGTTTACCATTTTCACAAGCCTGTCTGGAGAGCCTGGTAATCATTGACTGTGTGTGTGTGTGAGTGTGTGTGTGTGTGTGTGTGTGTGTGTGTGTGTGTGTGTGTTTGCACTTACTGTACAGTACATACTGTATGTGGGTGCGTGTGTGTGTGTGTGTGTGTGTGTGTGTGTGTGTGTGTGTGTGTGTGTGTGTGTGTGTGTGTGTGTGTGTGTGTGTGTGTGTGTGTGTGTGTGTGTGTGTGCGCATGTGTGTGTGTGTGTGTGCGCGCGTGCGGGTGGGTGGGTGGGTGGGTGGGTTGGTGTGTGTGTGTGTGTGTGCATGTTTGCACCTCCATCTGCCAATGTGCTGCTGTCTCAGCTGCAGACCCCACTGCTGTCCTTCTCTGTTTAATGTCTGACCGAACGGGTGAGAGGTTGAGAGAGGATGCGAGGCCAAGAGGAGAGAGAGAGAGAGAGAGAGAGAGAGAGCGCGTGAGAAGCTCTGCTCACCCAGGGGGATTCACTCAGAGGAACACACCTTTCTTTGTCCATCAGAAATTTAGAGGAATTGGTTAATTTGTGCGCACGGTCTGAGTGGGGGGGGGGGGGGGGGGTGACGGCTGTGCTCATTTTGTGAGGAAATGAGATTAATTAAGCCTCAATGAGAAGAGCTGGGGAGGGAGGAGGCAACTGCTCAAGTCGAGGGCGAGCACAGCTTCAAACATAAACAATGATGGGAAAACTCTGAAAACCAATACCATCGCCCGGCAGTATCCTGTCAAGAACTATTAATCTCTCCCGTCTTCTTCTATTCCCTCGCTTTTCCTTTTTTAAATTTCAATTTACGCAATTTCCTTTAACATTATTTTGTCGTATTTTCCTAAACAGTGTTTCTGTTTATTTTCTCAGCTAACCAGTTCAGCTGTCTTACTCATGGTCATCCCTATTTAATTTCTTGTTTATCTCTTTTATTTCCGCTGAGGTGAGACGTAATTTGTTTACGTACTGTCGTATATTGGTCCATTGATCAGACAGGAAAAACACTATTCCATAACTATTCCCTAAGTGCAAGAAGAACAAGGATCCAGTTCGAAAAGAGGGTTTGTCCACAGAAATGCTTTTATTTCCACAGACGTTGACACCTGCATTGCCAATCACAGAGTGTACCTGAATCACTAAAACATTGTACTTTATACAGACAGACATTTGACTTAGGACCATCCTACTATCTCTTTCTTGACCACTCACAAACTGATTTCCAGGAACAAAAGATTTCTTGGGGTGGACCTTCTCAGTCACATAATGGATTACAATCTGTCTTGGTTTTAACACATAACATGTATCTATCAAACTGTACTTTTACACAAGCTCATATTATGAAATCATTGTTTATCATCTTATTACCTTCAATATAAGCCCACACATGTATGTATTCAACCTTGTATGAATGAGTTAAAAAAGAGATGATTTAAGAGGATTTGACATTTTCCTTAGATTCAAGAAGAAAAGTTTACATGCAACTATAACTGATTTCTTCCACAACCACATTTGTTCACACTTGTGTACTTACAACAAAATAAGCTTTTACCTAGAGATAAGAATAATACAGTATGACTTCAATCTGAGTCTGCATGACTTTACCACAGGTTTTTTGAAGAGAGAGAGACAGATGCATTTCACCTCTGCCATCACCCTTGCATAAAGACAATAGTATTGAAATCAGCCTCTTGGTCACAAAGAACTTGGCTCTGTGATTTGTTTTGAGTTCACACTCAAGACCTGGGATCTCCTGTTCAAGGACAAAAGGCAGGATCTTCAGGGTGTGACTAATTTAAATCAAAATGCAAACTCAAACCTTGCTTTCTCAGCCTCATCTCCAAAAGGTCACAGCTTTCACCTGAAAATCTCATACTGTTATTAACTAATAATACATTATATAGTTCTGGATATACCATAGTACGTCTTTATCTCACAGCCCATTTTGTCATTGTGTTGTGTTTAATAACCAAATGTTACCACACAGCTTTTATCTTTTACAGTATCACTGAGAAAATCAACTGGACTGAACTGACATCTCTGTCTGTTAAGTCCACACTGAAGAGTCTAGTGGATCGTGCTATATAGCAGACCACACCATGGACCACTTCCAACCATAAAGTCTGCTTCCAGCAGCACTGATTTCCTCTCTCTGTGCTTAAGACACTGTTAACAATGAGCTAAAAAACCACAAGGAGTGGCTGACGGTAACCGGCTCAGGAAGTGGGTTTTCATGATAGGACAGTATCGAGTGTTGTCATTGGTCGAGACTTGGGGCGTTGCCAGACGAGAAGAGCTTCCAAGTCCATGTTGAGACGATTACAGTGTTTTCTGAGGTGTGTGTGTGTGCGTGTGTAAGCACGCGCGCACACACGCATCTGAGAGTGCGTTATTTAGAAAAGATGTTTAATTACTGGAAATGTGGGTGTTTTCTTTTCCCGTCTCTGCGATGAGGCTAAACGATACAGTATGGGATGTCTTGGGTTTGATCTTTAACTGGACTGAAGGCAAAAATGGATAACTGCACATCAGAGGAAAGAAAAACAGCTCTTTACAGTATAAAGTTCACCCACCCCCCCAAAAAAGGAAATAGAACACCTTGTCAAAAGTACAACGTGTAAAATATTAATCTGAAACAGCATAATGCGTGAAATGACTTTACCCAAAGACCCAATTTGTGAGGCCTTTACCGCTTGAGATGAATTTGAACTGAGCCAAATTTCAAGAGACTGCCTGGCAAACTTACACTCCTGAACCCCCCCCCAATCTGAACGACCTCATTAGGCAGCTATGAGGAGGAAGTCGTGACATCACCGGGGTCAGGCTGAGGCAGAAGGAAGGAAGTGACCCCCCCCCCATGCAATCTGTCCATCTCGCCACCCCGTCCCCAACTATCTGCCCATCCTGTAGTCAGGAGATCAGATGATGGCAGGGTGTGGGCTAAGGACCCTGGTTACCCCTAGAGATAAATCTACACAAGTAGCTCCACTGTGGTCCCGGCAGGAACTCAGCGTGAGATTTTCCCATTTGATAAGGCGATGAGGATAAGGATAATTAGCATGAGTACACATGCGCGTATGTATGTACATACTCTCATTCTGTCTCTGTCTCTCTCTCTCTCTCTCTCTCTCTCTCTCTCTCTCTCTCTCTCTCTCTCATACACTCCCACATGCATAATACATATCTCTGTCAAATAACAGCAACGCCCACGTGTGCACTTGCATACATACGCTTTGCTCTGCGTCTGAGGTTTCTGTCACTGTAAGACGAATAGAGTTGGACCATATTTTCTGCACTTCCTCTCTTCATTCACCAGTCGTTTTGCTTTAGCTGGAATGGCTTTAGACAATCTAGAAATACATTATGTTCATATGCACGCACATGTACACATGAATGAACACACACACACACGCACGCAGCCACGCACGCACGCACACACGCGGGGGCGTGGATCTCCCTCTGCCATTAAGTGGTTCCTGGTTTGTCAGAGGAAACTTTGACTGACCACTTCTCACTCACTCAGACCTGCACCCAGGCACTCCAATAGGTCCTCTGATGTCTCTATTAACTGCCCCGGGTCCGTTTTCCCCTCTGCTAGACACATTCTTTCAGCCCTTTCCTACCGACCTACCCCAGTGATGTAAACCTTCTCAATGAAAATACCTCTCACCACTCTGGTGTGTGGGAGCCAGCCACACAGTAACCTTCAGGCCATGCGCGTCGTACGCCACACACACACACACACGCACACACGCACACGCACACGCACACGCACACGCACACACACACACACACACACACACACACACACACACACACACACACACACACACACACACACACACACACACACGCACACGCATGCGTGAACATATACAGTCAGCCACAGAGCATACTACACATACTAGTACATGAACGCACGCGCTTGCATAGATGCCTACTGCACTGCTTCCTTCTTATTGAGCCGCTTGTAGTGTTCGCTGTCTTCTAATCACTCCCTCGAAGCGCTTCAGGCCTCTATTTACTGTCAGTAATGACAAGCCTCTCTCTCCACTCAGTACTGTCGTCACCAGTTAGTTAGGATTTGACTGGGACGAGACAGACACAGCTTAAGTCCAGCAGATCAACAGATGTATGTTACTAGTGGTCAAGTGTAGAGTTTGGTGGGTTTGCGGTTATTTTGATGTCTCAACTATTTAGTGTGCATAGTTACAGTACATCATATGCATTGACCTAATCGCAATGCTGTAGATTTGAAGCATACTGTATTGTCGCTGTCAGATGGAAACAAGAACCTGTCCCAAACAAGAACCTGTGTGCCAATGAATCCAGTGTAGTTATTATTTAGTAACAGGCTCTTGTTAATACTTTTCAGTGGTTAAATATTTATAAAACCCACGTACAGACTTTCAACCTGGCATACCGAAAATAGTGGAAATAGCAGATCTACAAGCTTGTGAACTATTAGATCATCTATCTTCACTACATTTGTGCTACACTTTAATACGATTAAGAAAATAGGGCATTCATTTTTTAAGGAAAAAAAAGAAAGATACAAGGCTTCTGCCTGACAGCGACAATGTTGTCTTTTGATACTGTACTAGCTATGCTATTACAAATAAAAATGAGGTCTGTTTCATTTTATCATGAAAATAAATGAAAGCGGGGATGAAGAGCGCAATGAGAAGGAAAAAACATCTGATATTGGAAGAAAAAGTAAGAGGGAACAGAAACCAAACAATAGTTTTTTATATATATCATTTCTTATATACTGTATATTTTGGTTTGTTTTGCAACACAAATGAGTTAAATAACGTATGGCATGCCAGCAAAGCACAGTGAAGTTAGAAATTTAAAATTTAAAAGAGAGAGATATCCACAGAATATGACTTCACATGACCCCCTCCCACTTCCAGTGATCTCTGGTGGTCTCACCCTGTGAATCATAACCATCTGCTCTGACCTTCAGGGTGGAAGAGACCATATCCTCCCAGCAAGGGGGGTTTGGGTTGGGTTGGGTCGGTGGGGGGGGGGGGGGGGTGGTTTGTCCTGGGGCACGGAATAATCTTACATATAGAGTCTGTATGGATCACGGCACTGAGACCTGGGGGACACTTCCTTCCTATAACCTAGAAGAAACACTTCTCTCATCTTCTCCATAGCTCATATTTGTGCTCGCACACACAAGTGTGCAGAAAATGCGCAAACATGAATGGATACACCCACACATACACGCACACACACTTCATTGCTCCCAGATGTGCGTCCACCCTGTGCTGTCAGTAGTCATGTTTTTTGCATATATGTGTGTGTGTGTGTGTGTGTGTGTGTGTGTGTGTGTGTGTGTGTGTGTGTGTGTGTGTGTGTGTGTGTGTGTGTGTGTGTGTGTGTGTGTGTGTGTGTGTGTGTGTGTGCGTGCGAGACAGACAGACAGACAGACAGACAGACAGACAGACAGACAGGCAGGCAGGCAGGCAGGCAGGCAGGCAGGCAGGCAGGCAGGCAGGCAGACAGACAGACAGACAGACAGACAGACAGACAGACAGACAGACAGACAGACAGACAGACAGACAGACAGACAGAGACAGAGTGAGAGAGATGGTCGTATAAACAGAGCTGAAAGCAGCAGTTAGTTCACAGTGTGTGTGCGTGTGTGTGTGTGTGATCTAGTCTCCTCTCCTCAGTGGACCAGCGATAATAGCCACTGTGTTTACACTACCTGCAGGTGCCCTTTTTGTACTGAAACACACACACACACACACATGGTTTTTTATGGGCGAGTCCTCTCATTTACCACAGAGATGGAAAATGCTGTGTAAATATTTTTTACTTGTCTACTAATTCCACAGTTAAGTGCCGTTGTGATGTTCTGGTGATTCTAACGTATGTCGGTATATATACTAGGTGACTCATACATCCACAGAGTTGAGTCATAAACAGTAGCCTATTAGCCTCTAGTTGTTTTACCAAGACCTAATAAACCTTAGGCCACCCATACCGCCATGTACGTGTGCACGTTATGTGCGTCCGTACCGTATCTGAGAATGGTCTTCACGTGTTTTCTGTGCGCGGCTGATAAACGCACATCTGCGCAATTTCAAGTCCTCCACATTCCTGTGCCAGCTGCTAACGCTAAAGGTGTGATGAAAACAAACACAGGGTCGCTAGGGTTTTGCCAGCCTTTCTTCTGGAGGCTTTGCAGGGGCCAGTGTTGTTGGCTTCACACCCACAGCCACACGCAAGCAGGCACGCACACATACGAACACGCGCGCGCGCGCACACACGCACGCACGCACGCACGCACGCACGCACGCACGCACGCACGCACGCACGCACGCACGCACGCACACACATACACACACACACACACACACACACACACACACACACACACACACACACCAATGGCATCAGATAAGAAGAACAAACAGTTGGTTTTAACAGTGTCTTTCATCTTATGAGAGAAGATAGATTTCCATCAGGTTTTTGATTCCTGTGTTCAGGTTAAAAGCAAGGGGTGGGCAGGGGGGGCTCCTGTCTTGTTTTCTTTCTGTTCTCTTCTCACTCAGGTGGACAACACTCTAGCGTTGTCTCCCCTGTTTCTTTCTCCAAGCGTGCTCCCTCGTTTCTCCATCACATCGTCCCTTTTTTTCTCCTCCACACCTCTATGCCTGCATGTCTCTCCCCTCTCTTCTTCTTCCCTTCCCTCTGTCTTGACCAGTGGTGGAAAAAGTACTGAAAATGCTTTACTTAAGTAAAAGTACCAATACTGCAATGTAGAAATGCTCTGTTACAAGTAAAAGACCTTAATTCAAAATGTACTTGAGTAAAAGTACAAAAGTATTGGCATCAAAATGTAATTAAAGTACCAAAAGTAAAAGTACTAAAATATTTGAAAATAGCAGATCTACAAGCTCACAACGATTTCAAATAGCCTATGTATAAAATAGGGCTGAAGTGTTCAATGTATGTTTCATAATATAATAATTTATATCTGACAAGTAACTAGTAACTAAAGTTTTCAAATAATTGTAGTGGAGTAAAAGTACAATATTTGCCTCTGAGATGTAGTGGAGTAGAAGTAAAAGTATCGGCAATTGGAAATAGTCAAGTAAAGTACAAATACCTCAAAATTGTACTTAAGTAAATGTACCTAGTTACTTTCCACCACTGGTCTTGACCCCACCCTCCACTCAACCCCACGCTCCACTCTACCTCCTCTCTCTCTCTCTCTCTCTCTCTCTCTCTCTCTCTCGCTCTAGCAGTGTGTGGCCTGCTCCTGGGCCCTGTGTTGTAGCCAGGCAGCTCTGTGATTACAGGCCAGCATTCCAGAATGTAAACACGATGTCAATGGAAGGCCGAAACGGCCCAGCACGGGACAGCATGGCTTCCATTAGACTGATTGGGCTAAATTAAACATCCACAGTGTCACACACACACACACACACACACACACACACACACACACACACACACACACACACACACACACACACAGCAAGAGCAAGCCCCATGGTGCAATTACTAGAAAGCATAAAACATTGTTCAGCAAGTGCAAGAAAAAACTAAACAGGATGTTGTGTCCCAATATAAAGCCAACTCTACACTGTTAAAAAGTAGGCTAGGAATGAAGTACGATCAGGCACCTGAGAAAAATAATGTCTCTGCACCATGAGTAGGAGAGAACTATTACACGGTTATAGTGTTTTTAATGAATACAAGTTATTAGACCAATCTGTATGGCAGAGTATATTAATACAATATACTTAACACAACTGCGGTGGTTGCTGTTGCTCTCCCTACTCTTCTATTAACCCATTAAGACCTGAGGCGATTCTTACAAATGTTTACAAACAGTTTTTTGAGGAAAAATATGTATATATATATATATAATCAAGATTTTTCAAAAATAGCAGATCTACAAGCTCATAGCACGGCACTCGGTGCCGCGCTATGAGCTTGTAGATCTGCTATTTTTGAATAGCCAAAGAAATCTAAAGTGACACAGATGCGTTCCAGGTCTTAAAGGGTTTTAAGACATACTGGAGACCCTGTGATCAGGTAGGAACACTATTGATTGTGGTATGATTTGACTTCTTGCCTGAAGCTCAAAGAGTAATATCTCCCCTGCCCAGGTGGGCGTTCTGTCTTAGTTCATCAGTAGAAATTTCAGCTTCCTTGCAGGAGATCTGGGTTTGAATCCCGGGTAGGACATACATCTTATGGATTGCAGATTTAAATACAGGGGTCCTAAACTCAGGGGCCCAAATAAGAAACGTACCCTCTTGTCCTAGGATTCAGACATACCGTATATTGCTACTCATGTCTTGTGGGCGACCCGGCAGACAAAGACCCCACAACCAGTTGTTTTAAAACATTTGATGGGTTGTAGTTACTTACTCTCTTTGGCCTGTGACACTCATTGTAAAACATCATATATATATATATACATCATCCTGTTGAGACTGGCCATAGAAACAATAGCGTTTTTCATAAACTTCTCTCCCGAAGATATTTGTCTCATTTTCCCCCAAATTGTGTTTTGTTCCCCAGCCCTGTAATAGAAGTCAGAGGTCTTTTATGAACACCATAAGTTATGTTTCTGGTGTCACCCTCTTAGCTTCATGCCAGGAGACACGCCAGACTTGAAGCCGAGTGTGGTTGCGGTCGTGTATATATCTACGTGTGTATATGTGCTCATGGTTGTGTGTGTGTGTGCTCGCGCGCACATGCATGCCGCGAGAGTCCTTTCCATGCCTCTGCTACAGAGCTAAGAGCCCCATAAGCCCTGAAGTTAAAGACCAACCACGACGACTTAGGCCCAACCATTGCCACATGGCTACCGAGGGGGGGTGGTGGGGGTTTGCATGGGGGGGGGCGGCATGGAAATTACATGAGGGAACTTTTTTGAAGACTTGGAACATTCCACTGCGCTTAGATTTCGAAAACACGAAGCCAGCGTGAGATTTGAATCTGCTCTTTGTAAATTAAATGAAGAGGGGAGGGGGGGGGCATATTTTGCGTGTGTATGTGTGTTTTTTAGGCAAAAGGAAAGTTGGAGGGATATATTTCACCACTTTGTATTCCATGATGGAAGTTATTAGATTCCATTTTGGAGCTAACAGTAGCTGCGATGGAATGAAATAAATGATACGAGACAAATGGCTTTTTCGTTTCCTTCCCCGGATTTCATATAAAATGTCTTCTGGCATGCTATCAGGATTTTCTATTAGGGCTGCGGATTTAATCAGAAGAGAAATCAAAAACACAATATTAACAAATGTATATTCCAAATTGCATGAGGCTTTTTTTAATCCAATGAAAAGTGCACAAATCAGCTTCCCAAATAATTGACTGTATTAACATGCCATTTTGCTCTTATTTCTAAATCGGGGGATGGGGAACCCCCAATTATGAAACAGGGGATTGGAAACCCCCAATTATGAATCAGGGGATGGGAAACCCACTCGAATGAAATAAAATACTAAATTTGACCCATGTGTGAATATGGTATAATATATTCTGCTGAATCTCTTTATATAAATCAAGTTGCATCAAATATTTTAATGTGTCCAGTCAAGCTCACCCTTATCTATTTGTGTTCAACAACAGTTAGAGAGAAATTTTGTTTGAAAGTTCATGACAAAAGTTCCTGATAAGATGAAAGTGTTCATGGCATCATTATGATAAACTTTTCAATGTTTCAAACCAGTGTTAATTTTGACAGCAAATTTTGAATAACACACCATTTAGTGTTAATAATCTTTCTGTTGAGTGTCATCCCGTTCCTCTTAATGAACGTTGTTCTATGCACTGCCAGATCTGAATACAATGGCCAGCCTACAATTAAATGTAAGTTTATGTAAACATTGACCAGCCTTGAATCACATGCAGACGTTGCAAATGTATGCAGAAACTGTATGAAGAGTGGAAGTGGAAGGCATGGTCCAGGCTGTGATGAGCCAGTTTGGGAGTAGGCGGATGAAGGGAAATGAATTCTCTCTGTGGTTAATACAGCCTTGTGGGTTCTCCTGGTAGACATAGACGGTCCTAGATTCCCTCCCTGTCTGGTCGGGCATGACTGCTTGACCATCGCCAGCACCCAAAGTCATGTTTATGTTCCCCTTACACAGAGATTGACGCCACTAATTACAGAGCAAAAGTCAAAAAACCTTCATGGCATCATCAAAGGGTATAATCCCCCGATAACTGGAATATCAGGGGGAAATATTGCCGTCTTTATAGTATATAAATGTCCTTTTTTTAATGGTACTTTCTCTCTCTCATTCCCTTCCTCCAGGAACCTGATGCCTCGCACATTAGACGGCCAGATCACCATGGAGAAGACCCCGAGCTACTTCATCACCAAGGAGGCCCCCCGCCGCGTCTTCTCCATGAGCCGCAACACCAAGCTCATCGTGGTGGTCCGCGACCCCGTGACCCGGGCCGTGTCCGACTACACCCAGACACTGTCCAAGTCCCCGGGGCTGCCGTCCTTCCAGAGCCTGACCTTCCGCAACTCCTCCGCGGGCCTCATCGACACGTCGTGGAGCGCCGTGCGCATCGGCATCTACTCCAAGCACTTGGAGAATTGGCTGCGGTACTTCCCTCTGTCGCGCTTTCTCTTCGTCAGCGGCGAGCGGCTGGTCACGGACCCGGCGGGGGAGATGGGCCGCGTGCAGGACTTCCTGGGGCTGAAGCGCGTGGTGACGGACAAGCACTTCTACTTCAATCAGACCAAAGGCTTCCCCTGCTTGAAGAAGCCCGAAGGGAGCAGCAGGCCCCGCTGCCTGGGGAAGTCTAAGGGCAGACCCCACCCTCACATCCCCAACGACGTCCTGCTCAGGCTCAGAGACTTCTACAGGCCCTTTAATCTTAAGTTCTACCAGATGACTGGTCATGACTTTGGCTGGGACTGAAAACGCTTAATCACCTAAGCTCTTAAAGGCTGCTGGAACCACAGTTGTCCATATATCCATCTGTTCTTTCTGGAAGCCTCTGTGGAGTCCTTGTTCTACCCCAATGACGATGGAATGGAACATATACGGTGTTACCAAAGCTTTTGCTGTACAGAATATGCCTTCCTTCATGTCCTCTGGTGTATCATTTCTGAAACTAGTAGAAAGCTGTTTTGCCAAAGCTTTCCCTGCCAGAGCTTTCATTTAATAAAAAAAAGTCTACCAATCACCAATGTCTCCATGAGTGAACTGTGAGACAGCAGCTAGCTAACCAAGCTATTAGAGCTTTATGGTTGACCAGTCTTACCTCAAGTTAAAACCAAATGACAAGCCTTGAGACAGGTACGCCTTGAAAAAAAGGTGAAGCTTTGGTAAACCAAATGACATATTGGACCTGTGAGTAAGAGGCAGGGGCTCTGCTACAGGGAAGGAGCTAACGACCAGATGTTGCTGTATTATGCACAATAACACAATCAGAATCCAGGAAATTAACATGTAATGTCCATTGTTGAGATGAAATGATTTCAGTATGATGTAAGGAGTAGCTCATATCAACCTTGTTCTGTCATTAATCAGCACACAATTGTAATCACCACTTGAATACATGTCTGGATCATTCTTGTACTTTTTATGAATGGTGTTTTTCTACTTGCATAAATTGTAGTTTCTACTTAGAAAAAACAAATGGAATGAATACAGATGTAAATTTTGTCTTATACAAAACAGGCACCAGAGCAAAACAAAAATGCTGGATCATGCGCTGTAAATTTGCCATTATTTATACGTTGCCAGTGTAATGATTTTTTGAAATGACTGTATACAGGCCATATCTGTATCTGTGATTGTTTTCTACTTTGTTTGATTGATACTGAAACTTCATAAGCTGTACGTCCATTCAACTGTATATTTCTGAAATCCTAATTTATGAGATGACAAAATATTGTTGAAATGTTTTTTCTCTGACACTTTGTATTTGAATATACTGATATCCTGACTAAAGCTTTTATTCAGAAAAATGCTTTTGTTAATGAAATATTTCATTTTATGAAATCAAGTCATCAGTTATGCACGCACGCACACACATGCACACACCATTTTAAATCCTCCAAACCATAATGGAGAAGAAACGCTCTTCATATTAGGACCTTCAGTCACTATAAATGACGGTGAATCAATCAGTGGGTCCATAGTGGAGTTATGGAGGGAAGGAAGCACTGGAGATGTGGGGGGTGGAGAAGGGTAGGGTCATGTGACCCCCAGCCCCTCCAGGGCTAAATTTGAAGTTAACGCAGGGAGGACGCTTTCCTGATGTGTAAGCAATCAATTCACTGGGGTGATTGGAGACCTTTTGGGGGATGGCAAATCTTTGACCTCTTCACTCCCAGCCCTCGACCTGTGAGCCGGCTGGTCATAAACTGCTGACCGCTACCACCATATTGGTTAATGGAGCCACCCTGCGAGGGCTACACATGCAGAAGTTACATGGTCACGCGCATGCACACACGCGCATAAGTACACACACACAGACGCAAATACACAACACACACGCGCATGTTGACATGGATGAACACGCACACATGCACACGCGCACACACGCACACGCACACACACACACACACACACACACACACACACACACACACACACGCACGCTGAAATGGATGAACACGCACACATGCACACGCGCACATGCACTCGCGCACACACACACACGCGCGCACACACACACACACACACACACACACACACACACACACACACACACACACACACACACACACACACACACACACACACACACACACACACACAGAGAGAGAGAGAGAGAGAGAGAGAGAGAGAGAGAGAGAGAGAGAGAGACACAGAGAGAGAGAGAGAGAGAGAGAGAGAGAGAGAGAGACCTTTAACCAAGCCTTAGCCCTGAGCGTTAGTGAGTTCTCTCTAACGCCCTGCCAGGCGCTGGGCTCTGCACTTGTACAACTTGGAATTCCACTGCCCTGCGAGGGCTCCAACAGTAGTGAAAATAAACAAAACCATTTCGCTACACACCTAAACAAAGGCTGTTGTGTTTGTGCAAGACACCTTCTCTGTATAGTACACTTTTTGGCCAGAAAAAAAAATGTCACCGGAAGGAAAAAATGTTTTTGGTTGCTCCACACGGGCGCCGCTCATAATTTACTCAAGTACTTCAGTACAATTTTGAGATATTTTTTACTTCACTTGAGTATTTCCAATGTTCAGTACTCTTACTTCTACTCTCCACTACATCTCAGAGGCAAATATTGTACTTTTTACTCCACTACAAGTACTTGTAAGCTTTAGTTACTTTGCAAGGCTTAAATTATTATATTACAAAACATATACATTAACCACTTAAGCCATATTTCATACATGCTATTTGAACATAACCATGCAACGCATTGTGAGCTTGTAGATCTGCTATTTTCGAAAAAGACTTGGCGAGAGAGTATGTTTTGTACCCTGTCCGTCCTTCCGTCCGTCCGTACGTACGTGGACAGCTAATCTCCGGCACTGTTGGCATGATGGCAGCGAAACTGTGCACACACACTCCCTGGATGCCAATTCAGAACCTCTGGCCCAAATTTTTTACATGGGCCTGTTATAGCACCACTAGGAGGCCGCTTTTAGCAAAACACATATTTTGACAGTACTCCTACAGATTTTGTCCAAACATCACGCAAATCGGTACACAGTATCTCTGTAGCCCCAAAACGAAACGGGTATTTCAGATATTTCATTTTCCATCCTGATTGGCTAAGAATGGCTTCCAAAGTTTGCAGGAGTGCTCCATTTTGAACAAAATGCCTCAAATCATGAACACAGCATGCAATTTCCGTGAATTCTTTTTGTTTTCAAATCAGCCTCATGGTGGCGCTTTAACAGGCCAATCTGTGTTTTTACCTATAACTGCACCAATCTATGTAAAACTTTGTATGTACATTCCCTAGAGGCCAAGGAAAAACCTTTGCCCTGCATTTTTCACATATGCCCTTCATAGCGCCACCAGGAGGCCGACTTATGTAAAACACATTTTTGGATATTACTCCTTCAGATCTTCTCAAAATTGTATGCAAATCGGCACACACAATCTCTATAGTCATGTGATCACGACGGATCTTTTAGATACTTCATATTCCATCCCGATTGGCTAAGATTGATATCTAACGTTTGCAGGAGTGGCCCGTTTTGAACAAAATAACGCAAATCATGAACGCAGCGTCCGATTGCGGTGAAACATTGCACACACATTCGCACTATGTTGAGGAACAAATGCCATCTTTTCAACATTGCCCTATTATAGCGCCACCATGAGGCTGATTTTGGTGCCTTTGAGGCTGATTTTGGTGCCTTTGATGAGCCCCGTATTGATGTTGTCATCAATGTTTGTTTATTGGACAGACATACATACATACATACGGACACACGGACAAAGTCATGTATAGGAGTGGTTGGCACCACTCAAAAATGGGCGTGGGCGGTGTGGTCATCACAGTGGTCATCACAGTGATGGAAGCTCACTTAAAAAAAAAGTTTTTTTTTAAAGTGCATAGTCCTATTTATAGGTTATTAATTTCATCATGTGTCTCGCTAGCCAATCACAGTGCTGAATAGAGTCAGCCAATAGAGTCAGCAGATCACAGTACAGCTAGGGGTGTACTAATGTAGGGGTGTACTAATGTATGAGCTAATCACAGTACAGCAAAGGGTGTACTAATGAGGTGTCCCAACCCCACTTATAGGGGCGGCTACACCGTAGTAACTCTGCGGACCCCTGTTGAAGAGTTCTTCTCCAATAGAATAAAACAAATATATAAAAAATATTTATTTTATGCCGAGTCCTCCAATTCTCCATCAGTCATGGCTGCCAGTTCCCACCTGATGTTGTGTGGGAGTTCTGACTGCTCCAGACCGTACTCAATAACCGCTAGCTTGCATCGCGTCTTAAGACTAGGACTTAAGTCTAAGATGTACAGATGACTATTGGGTTTGTAATCTTTAGATCCTCCAAAGACGATGACACGATCTCTCACCATGCAACATTTGCCGTCAGTCATAAAAAACTGGTCATTCACCTTGGGCTTAACCTCCTTCCAGGAAAAGGTCTCTGGACTGAATCTCCACATATCATTGCAGGAATAACTTTTATAATCTACTTTACAGTTCTGACCACCAAATATGTACAGCTCTCCATTGTAGGCAAAGGCTGAATGCCACGCGCGTCCTTTTGGGTGAAGCTGTGCAGCAGGTGTGCTCAGCCAGCAGTTGGTCTCTGTGTCAAACACACTGATATAGTTGTAGTTCACCCCTTCCTCATAGCCCCCAAACGCAAACATCTTTGTCCCGAAGATGGTGGCAGAGTGACAGTATGAAATAGGTGGCAGAGTGCCTCCGGTGTTAATTGAAGACCAGACAATTGTGGTGGTGTCCAACTTGTAGAAGTCATTACTGCCTTGCTGCTGCTGGGTCTCTCCTCCATAGACATACATGACCTTCCCCAAGGCACAGGCCGAGTGGTTCCGCCTCGCCTCTGGAACGGTCCCAGAAACCTTATGATTGAGCCATCTGTGGGTGTCGACATCAAAAGCATAAAGCACGTTGGTGAAACGTCCTCTATGCGTACCTCCCCAGATGTAGATGATATTTTCAATGAGCACAGCTGTATGGTGCCAGAGACTACAGGGTACCTCAGGGGGAAGTTCTCCTCTTGTAGTTGTCACTGGCGGCAACTTCATCCATCTCAGAGACACTGTGTAGAAGACGTACACATTGAGCTGGTTTCCTGGATTACTTCCAAAGGCGTACACTTTGGGTCCAACTGCTACAGGTGCATGTGGATTGGTGATATTTTGCGGAACCCTTAACTTCACTGTACAGTCCTCGAAGTGGACTTTCTTCGATTTCTTCTTCTTGGTTGGAAACATGAGATCAACGGTTTCCCCCTCCATAGCCTCCGTCTGCTCATCTTCAGTGATATTCAGCTCTTGTATTCCCTCCTCAACTTCGTTAAACACCTTTGGTTTCTTCTTTTTTTCCTTCTGATTGAAAATGTTCAGATCATCCAGATCCAGCTCATTGTCTCCTCTCTCTGGTTCCACCTCCTTTGCCTCCGTCATCTCCTTGGACTCCTCTCCTTCGGTCATCCCCTCTCCGTCCTCCTCATCCAGCATGAAAGGCTTCTCCATTTCGTTGTTGGTCATGTTGGGATGGAAATTCATCTCGTCTCCTCCTTCTCTACTATCGAGGAGTCTGATGCATGGCTCTCTGGAAGGTGTTAATGTCTCTCTGGGTCGCTGTTGGAACTCTACCCTTACCAAGGCAAGTCAAGCCTTTTTATTCTGTTGGCTGCGGCCATGTCACTACGGTGAGATCAGGTAGTGTCGGGCATCTCCATATATGGAGTGGCCTATGTTAGTTATGCCCAAATCTGGGACTATGACGTCAGTCCTAGACGTTTCGGTTATCTCCATATATGGAGTTCCGGGCGGGGTTCTCAGATGTCAGAGCTAGGTATGCCAGTTATCTCCATGTATAGCAGTCTAGGGAGATTCTATGATGTCAGACTTGGGGAGGTTGGTTGTCTCCATCTATGGGGATCTCCATATATGGGAAAGTTGGGATCGACTGGGTCACTAAAGGTCGGGACTGAATGGGTCATTCATCCCCTTATATAGGTTTCTGGGCATCGTGCCATGATCCACCTTGCGGTGTTATCCATCTACTGTATGGCTAATACTGGCAAATATGCTACAACAGCTCTGACAATCATTATGGACATCTGTGCATTGATAAAGATCACAAAGGCTATTCAATGGTTCTAAGCTTTTCTATTTATTGTTTATTTGAAAACTGTGTGAAATGAGTGATTGTTTGTCACCTGTCTCTCCTCTGCAGTACTGGCAATCCTGCTTGCTTGTGAGGTGAGAGAGAGAGAGAGAGAGAGAGAGAGTGAGAGAGAGAGTGAGAGAGAGAGAGAGAGAGAGAGCACACACACACACACACACACACGCACGCACGCACGCACGCACGCACACACACACACACACACACACACACACACACACACACACACACACACACACACACACACACACACACACACACACACACACACACACACACACACACACAGAGAGAGAGAGACAAACACACACACACACACACACACACACACACACACAACCTCCCGTGCCGCGGGAGGTTGTTGTGTGTTGTGTGCGCTATGAGCTTGTATATCTGCTATTTTTGAATAGCCAAAGAAATCTAAAGTGACACAAATGCGTTCCAGGTCTTAATGGGTTAAATATTACTCCTACAATGGTGTTCAAACATCATGCAAATCGGTATTAACCCTAACCCTAACCCATACTTTTTCTCTTATTCCAGCCTGATTGGCAAATTCTGAACATTAACAGAATGAACACACTGACCTACCTGACCTGGCAGAGACCTGTGCTCCGAGGAGCACTTTTCCTAGTTATGTGTCGAAATCTTGCATATTTAAAAATAAAATGTAGTAACTCTGCGGACCCCTGTTGAAGATTTCTTCTCCAATAGAATAAAAAATATTTATTTTATGCCGAGTCCTCCAATTCTCCATCAGTCATGGCTGCCAGTTCCCACCTGATGTTGTGTGGGAGTTCTGACTGCTCCAGACCGTACTCAATAACCGCTAGCTTGCATCGCGTCTTAAGACTAGGACTTAAGTCTAAGATGTACAGATGACTATTGGGTTTGCAATCTTTAGATCCTCCAAAGACGATGACACGATCTCTCACCATGCAACATTTGCTGGCAGTCATAAAAAAATGGTCATTCACCTTGGGCTTAACCTCCTTCCAGGAAAAGGTCTCTGGACTGAATCTCCACATATCATTGCAGGAATAACTTTTATAATCTACTTTACAGTTCTGACCACCAAATATGTACAGCTCTCCATTGTAGGCAAAGGCTGAATGCCACGCACGTTCTTTTGGGGCAAGCTGTGCAGAAGGTGTGCTCAGCCAGCAGTTGGTCTCTGTGTCAAACACACTGATATAGTTGTAGTTCACCCCTTCCTCATAGCCCCCAAACGCAAACATCTTTGTCCCGAACATGGTGGCAGAGTGACAGTATGAAATAGGTGGCAGAGTGCCTCCGGTGTTAATTGAAGACCAGACAATTGTGGTGGTGTCCAACTTGTAGAAGTCATTAGTGCCTCGCTGCGGCTGGGTCTCTCCTCCATAGACATACATGACCTTCCCCAAGGCACAGGCCGAGTGGTTCCGCCTCGCCTCTGGAACGGTCCCAGAAACCTCATGATTGAGCCATCTGTGGGTGTCGACATCAAACGCATAAAGCACGTTGTTGAAAGGTACATGCATTGTCTCACCTCCCCAGATGTAGATGATATTTTCAATGAGCACAGCTGTATGGCGCCAGAGACTACAGGGTACCTCAGGGGGAAGTTCTCCTCTTGTAGTTGTCACTGGCGGCAGCTTCATCCATCTCAGAGACACTGTGTAGAAGACGTACACATTGAGCTGGTTTCCTGGATTACTTCCAAAGGCGTAGACTTTGGGTCCAACTACTACAGGTGCATGTGGATTGGTGATATTTTGCGGAACCCTCAACTTCACTATACAGTCCTCGAAGTGGACTTTCTTCGATTTCTTCTTCTTGGTTGGAAACATGAGATCGACGGTTTCCCCTTCCATAGCCTCCGTCTGCTCATCTTCAGTGATATTCAGCTCTTGTATTCCCTCCTCAACTTCGTTAAACACCTTTGGTTTCTTCTTTTTTTCCTTCTGATTGAAAATGTTCAGATCATCCAGATCCAGCTCATTGTCTCCTCTCTCTGGTTCCACCTCCTTTGCCTCCGTCATCTCCTTGGACTCCTCTCCTTCGGTCATCCCCTCTCCGTCCTCCTCATCCAGCATGAAAGGCTTCTCCATTTCGTTGTTGGTCATGTTGGGATGGAAATTCATCTCGTCTCCTCCTTCTCTACTATCGAGGAGTCTGATGCTTGGCTCTCTCGAAGGTGTTAATGTCTCTCTGGGTCGCTGTTGGAACTCTACCATTACCATTTTTATACTGTTGGCTGCGGCCCTAATGTCACTACGGTGAGGGTGGGGTTCTCTGATGTCAGAGCTAGGTATATCAGTTATCTCCATGTATAGCCGTCTAGGAGATTCTATGATGTCAGAATTGGGGAGGTTGGTGGTCTCCATTTATGGGGATCTCCATATATGGGAAAGTTGGGATCGACTGGGTCACTAAAGGTCGGGATCGACTGAGTCACTAAAGGTCGGGACCGAATGGGTCATTCATCCCCTTATATAGGTTTCTGGGCATCCTGCCATGATCCCCCTTGCGGTGTTATCCATCTATGGCTAATACTGGCAAATATGCTACAACAGCTCTGACGATCAGGCTGAGCCCAGCGCAGTAGGTTGACCATTTGACGAGTGGGAGTGTCACGGGGCAACCCGTGACCTATAGACAAGAACAGTAACTTTGCATGCACACAAACTATATAACTGCTTCCAGTTAACATCAAGCCGGCTTGGAAGTGTCTTAGTTTTGTATTGCATTGCGTTTTCTTTCAGCCATTATGGACATCTCTGCATTAATAAAGATCACAAGGGCTATTCAATGGTTTTAAGCTTTTATATTATTTATTTGAAAACTGTGTGAAATGAGTGATTGTTTGTCACCTGTCTCTCCTCTGCAGTACTGGCAATCCTGCTTGCTTGGGAGGTGAGAGAGAGAGAGAGGGGCAGAGAGGGAGAGTGAGAGAGAGAATGAGAGAGAGACACACACACAGAGAGAGAGAGAGAGACACAGAGAGAGAGAGAGAGAGCGAGAGAGAGAGAGATAATCCCGACCTCTCCATAGTTCGACCTCCCATAATTCCAAAAAATACCCATATTATCGACATCCCATCCGACATGCCATTTTCCCGACTATATAGGTTAGCCAACCCGGACTGGCGGAGATCTGCACTCTGAGGAGCACACTTTTCCAGTTGACTTTTTTCAACCCCACCCCCATCACTGTGATTGGCTAAGACAGTGGTTCTCAAAGTGAATTCCAGGCACTCTCTGGGTTCCTTTAGGGGGGCCTAAATTCACCCTTACAAGTCTGTAACTGACAGTATAGAAAAATGGAACAAAATGGACCCATTAGTTACATTTGTATACTGTCAGAGTTAAGGGGAGACCGTGACATTTAAATTGTTGAGAACCATTGGGAACCATGCACAGGCCCTGTTTCACTAGGAAATATAATGTCACAATAAGGACCATTTCAGTTCGTCTTTAAGGATAACTAACTTGGATAAAGGGGAACATTGTACCTAGTCTAGTAATGATGGGGTCATGATATCATGGAGAAAAACGGGGGTCCTGAGCAAAACCAGTTGAGAGAAAGACTAGAGTTAGAGTGATTAGAGTGTTGGTGTGATGGGATGAGACCTTCAATCTGTGAGAAGACGATGTGATTTGAGGTTGACTGATTGATATCCGATGTGGTATTCCCTCCCGAACTTACATTGTACTGTCGTGGAATTCTGGACCAATCAGCAATCGATAAGGCACATAGGAGTCGAGACAATATTCTAGGTGGTGGATATGCCGTACATGATATCATGGTCAGAAGTCCTCAAGCACAGGGCAGAGATCATAGTTATACTGTAGCTGAACCATAACAAGATAGGCTGTACCAAAACAATAGCTATTAGGCCTATAGTGTAGACATCTAGGCTCTTACAAGCTGTCAAATATCGTAATGTAATATAATTTCTTCCTCAGTACCAACTACATTTGTTGGCTAGTTTATTTTGCACTACTCTTTAAGGCTAACATCGAGAACGACTC
The DNA here is from genome assembly GCF_963454915.1 of Gymnoscopelus microlampas. NCBI lineage: Eukaryota > Metazoa > Chordata > Actinopteri > Myctophiformes > Myctophidae > Gymnoscopelus > Gymnoscopelus microlampas. The sequence goes on along the minus strand of NC_139951.1, from coordinate 25,498,822 downwards.
TTAATCCTTTTTCATACATTGGCTATTCAAAAATATCAGATGTACAAGCTCACAGTGCGTCACTTCGTGCCGCGCTGCAAGCTTGTACATTGATATTTTTGAAACAACGCTTAAGCACAAGGAAAACTATAAGTGAGTGTTGGCTCACTCTATTGAGACACTCTTGATGTTGCCAAGGTCGTGGGTTCAAACGCCAAGTTTGTCCTATAGTCTTTGCACGTCCAGAACACAGTGGTGGAAAAGTACTAAGTACATTTACTCAAGTACTTCAGTACAATTTTGAGGTAAATATTGTACTTTTTACTCCACTACAAGTACTTGTAAGCTTTAGTTACTTTGCAAGGCTTAAAGGGTAAGACCACTTTGGTAGAGGTTTGGGTTGTGTAGTTACCTTGCCATGATGTAACTCCAAAGGTGGACAAGAAATAAAAAATAATTGCTCCATTGATTAGAAATTGATAATTCAAAATATGCTCCTCATTGACTTACATTGTATGGTAAAACAGCTCTCAAAGTCATTCTTTTAGCACATAAATGAACCCAAACATAGCTGATTCAGACAATATAGAACATCACCAAACCCAGTACTGTTTTTTTTTTTTTATAAAAATGTCAACTTCCTGTTGATTTTACTATTTGAAGATCTGGATCCGGATCCGCGGATCCAGTCCAGGTTTTCTACTTATTAAAAATGGCAAAATCAACAGGAAGTTGACATTTTTATTTAAAAAAAAAACAGTACTGGGTTGGGTGATGTTCTATATTGTCTGAATCAACTTTGTTTGCGTTCGTTTACGTGTTAAAAGAGTGACTTTGAGAGCTGTTTTGCCGTACAATGTAAGTCAATGAGGAGCATATTTTGAATTATCAATTTCTAATCAATGGAGCAATTCATTTCTTGCCCACCTTTGGAGTTACATCATGGCAAGGTAAATACACAACCCAAACCTCTACCAAAGTGGTCTTGCCCTTTAAATTATTATATTACAAAACATATACATTAACCACTTAAGCCATATTTCATACATGCTATTTGAACATAACCATGCAATGCATTGTGAGCTTGTAGATCTGCTATTTTCGAAAAGGTTTGTTGAAAAATGTGAGGACTTTTAGTTTTGGTGCCAGGCCGAAAGGCTTGGCGAGAGAGTATGTTTTGCACCCTGTCCGTCCGTCCGTCCGTCCGTCCGTACGTCCGTACGTCCGTACGTCCGTACGTCCGTACGTACGTGGACAGCTAATCTCCGGCACTGTTGGCATGATGGCAGCGAAACTGTGCACACACACTCCCTGGATGCCAATTCAGAACCTCTGGCCCAAATTTTTCACATGGGCCTGTTATAGCACCACTAGGAGGCCGCTTTTAGCAAAACACATATTTTGACAGTACTCCTACAGATTTTGTCCAATCATCACGCAAATCGGTACACAGTATCTCTGTAGCCCCAAAACGAAACAGGTATTTCAGATATTTCATTTTCCATCCTGATTGGCTAAGAATGGCTTCCAAAGTTTGCAGGAGTGCTCCATTTTGAACAAAATGCCTCAAATCATTAGCCTGGTAAACCCTCCCTCCGGAAATCTCATTTCCATTCGATTTCAAGAAGGAGTCTGGTCTGAAACGCCTTTCTGCAATAATCGCTGTGGGCTGGAGTTGGGCGGGAGTAATACCGTTGACTGACAACCCCTTCAACCAATGATCGTTTTTCCCCTTCAGCCAATGAGCAGTTCATTTTGACGAGCTCCAGACTATGTGACGCAACGGGACTTTTGGGACGGCCATGCCGAAAATAGGTTGCCTTATTGGGATACATGCGTGTCACTCCCCGCCCCTGACGGTTCTCTAAATTTATATTTTTAAATAGGCTCTGTCATGATTAATTGACCACATATATGAAGTTAAACAACTAAATTCTATCCAAACGATATGTTAATAGTAAATTCCGTGCCTCAAAAAAGAAGTTTGAGAGCGTTTTAAAACCGAAAGTAAGAAGTGAAGGCACTCGCACAAACAACAATGGCTGCCGTTCGTGTTTTGTCGGCGGCTCTCAGGCTGCACTCGGCTTCATTCGGGCTCACTCGAACTCGCCACCTGATTGGCCAACTGTCGCTGTCAATCACAGAACAATGAGCGACGACGCTGATAGGCTCGTCGGCTCGGCGAGCAGAGCGATTATTGGAGAAAGGCGTTTCAGACCAGACTCCTTCTTGAAATCGAATGGAAATGAGATTTCCGGAGGGAGGGTTTACCAGGCTATCAAATCATGAACACAGCATGCAATTTCCGTGAATTCTTTTTGTTTTCAAATCAGCCTCATGGTGGCGCTTTAACAGGCCAATTTGTGTTTTTACCTATAACTGCACCAATCTATGTAAAACTTTGTATGTACACTCCCTAGAGGCCAAGGAAAAACCTTTGCCCTGCATTTTTCACATATGCCCTTCATAGCGCCACCAGGAGGCCGACTTATGTAAAACACATTTTTGGATATTACTCCTTCAGATTTTCTCAAAATTGTATGCAAATCGGCACACACAATCTCTATAGTCATGTGATCACGACGGATCTTTTAGATATTTCATATTCCATCCTGATTGGCTAAGATTGATATCTAACGTTTGCAGGAGTGGCCCGTTTTGAACAAAATAACGCAAATCATGAGCGCAGCGTCCGATTGCGGTGAAACATTGCACACACATTCGCACTATGTTGAGGAACAAATGCCATCTTTTCAACATTGCCCTATTATAGCGCCACCATGAGGCTGATTTTGGTGCCTTTGAGGCTGATTTTGGTGCCTTTGATGAGCCCCATATTGATGTTGTCATCAATGTTTGTTTATTGGACAGACATACATACATACATACATACGGACACACGGACAAAGTCATGTATAGGAGTGGTTGGCACCACTCAAAAATCACACCCAGTGTGAAGTGGGCGGTGTGGTCATCACAGTGGTCATCACAGTGATGGAAACTCACTTTAAAAAAAAGTTCTTTTTAAAGTGCATAGTCCTATTTATAGGTGTGTCTCGCTAGCCAATCACAGTGCTGAATAGAGTCAGCCAATAGAGTCAGCAGATCACAGTACAGCTAGGGGTGTACTAATGTAGGGGTGTACTAATGTATGAGCTAATCACAGTAATCACAGTACAGCGAAGGGTGTACTAATGAGGTGTCCCAACCCCACTTATAGGGGCGGCTACACCGTAGTAACTCTGCGGACACCTGTTGAAGAGTTCTTCTCCAATAGAATAAAACAAATATATAAAAAATATTTATTTTATGCCGAGTCCTCCAATTCTCCATCAGTCATGGCTGCCAGTTCCCACCTGATGTTGTGTGGGAGTTCTGACTGCTCCAGACCGTACTCAATAACCGCTAGCTTGCATCGCGTCTTAAGACTAGGACTTAAGTCTAAGATGTACAGATGACGATTGGGTTTGTAATCTTTAGATCCTCCAAAGACGATGACACGATCTCTCACCGTGCAACATTTGCCGTCAGTCATAAAAAACTGGTCATTCACCTTGGGCTTAACCTCCTTCCAGGAAAAGGTCTTTGGACTGAATCTCCACATATCATTGCAGGAATAACTTTTATAATCTACTTTACAGTTCTCACCACCAAATATGTACAGCTCTCCATTGTAGGCAAAGGCTGAATGCCACGCGCGTTCTTTTGGATAAAGCTGTGCAGAAGGTGTGCTCAGCCAGCAGTTGGTCTCTGTGTCAAACACACTGATATAGTTGTAGTTCACCCCTTCCTCATAGCCCCCAAACGCAAACATCTTTGTCCCGAAGATGGTGGCAGAGTGACAGTATGAAACAGGTGGCAGAGTGCCTCCGGTGTTAATTGAAGACCAGACAATTGTGGTGGTGTCCAACTTGTAGAAGTCATTAGTGCCTTGCTGCTGGGTCTCTCCTCCATAGACATACATGACCTTCCCCAAGGCACAGGCCGAGTGGTTCCGCCTCGCCTCTGGAACGGTCCCAGAAACCTTATGATTGAGCCATCTGTGGGTGTCGACATCAAACGCATAAAGCACGTTGGTGAAACGTCCTTTATGCGTACCTCCCCAGATGTAGACGATATTTTCAATGAGCACAGCTGTATGGTGCCAGAGACTATAGGGTACCTCAGGGGGAAGTTCTCCTCTTGTAGCTGTCACTGGCGGCAACTTCATCCATCTCAGAGACACTGTGCAGAAGACGTACACATTGAGCTGGTTTCCTGGATTACTTCCAAAGGCGTACACTTTGGGTCCAACTACTACAGGTGTTTGTGGATTGGTGATATTTTGCGGAACCCTTAACTTCACTGTACAGTCCTCGAAGTGGACTTTCTTCGATTTCTTCTTCTTGGTTGGAAACATGAGATCGACGGTTTCCCCTTCCATAGCCTCCGTCTGCTCATCTTCAGTGATATTCAGCTCTTGTATTCCCTCCTCAACTTCGTTAAACACCTTTGGTTTCTTCTTTTTTTCCTTCTGATTGAAAATGTTCAGATCATCCAGATCCAGCTCATTGTCTCCTCTCTCTGGTTCCACCTCCTTTGCCTCCGTCATCTCCTTGGACTCCTCTCCTTCGGTCATCCCCTCTCCGTCCTCCTCATCCAGCATGAAAGGCTTCTCCATTTCGTTGTTGGTCATGTTGGGATGGAAATTCATCTCGTCTCCTCCTTCTCTACTATCGAGGAGTCTGATGCATGGCTCTCTGGAAGGTGTTAATGTCTCTCTGGGTCGCTGTTGGAACTCTACCCTTACCAAGGCAAGTCAAGCCTTTTTATTCTGTTGGCTGCGGCCATGTCACTACGGTGAGATCAGGTAGTGTCGGGCATCTCCATATATGGAGTGGCCTATGTTACTTATGCCCAAATCTGGGACTATGACGTCAGTCCTAGACGTTTCGGTTATCTCCATATATGGAGTTCCGGGCGGGGTTCTCAGATGTCAGAGCTAGGTATGCCAGTTATCTCCATGTATAGCAGTCTAGGGAGATTCTATGATGTCAGACTTGGGGAGGTTGGTTGTCTCCATCTATGGGGATCTCCATATATGGGAAAGTTGGGATCGACTGGGTCACTAAAGGTCGGGACTGAATGGGTCATTCATCCCCTTATATAGGTTTCTGGGCATCGTGCCATGATCCACCTTGCGGTGTTATCCATCTACTGTATGGCTAATACTGGCAAATATGCTACAACAGCTCTGACAATCATTATGGACATCTGTGCATTGATAAAGATCACAAGGGCTATTCAATGGTTCTAAGCTTTTCTATTATTTATTTGAAAACTGTGTGAAATGAGTGATTGTTTGTCACCTGTCTCTCCTCTGCAGTACTGGCAATCCTGCTTGCTTGTGAGGTGAGAGAGAGAGAGAGAGAGAGAGAGAGAGAGAGAGAGAGAGAGAGAGAGAGAGAGAGAGAGAGAGAGAGAGAGAGAGAGAGAGAGAGAGAGAGAGAGAGAGAGAGAGAGAGAGAGAGAGACGCGCGCGCGCGCGCGCACACACACACACACACACACACACACACACACACACACACACACACACACACACACACACACACACACACACACACACACACACACACACACACACACACACACACACACACACACAGAGAGAGAGAGACAAACACACACACACACACACACACACACACACACACACACACAACCTCCCGTGCCGCGGGAGTTTGTTGTGTGTTGTGTGCGCTATGAGCTTGTATATCTGCTATTTTTGAATAGCCAAAGAAATCTAAAGTGACACAAATGCGTTCCAGGTCTTAATGGGTTAAATATTACTCCTACAATGGTGTTCAAACATCATGCAAATCGGTATTAACCCTAACCCTAACCCATACTTTTTCTCTTATTCCAGCCTGATTGGCAAATTCTGAACATTAACAGAATGAACACACTGACCTACCTGACCTGGCAGAGACCTGTGCTCCGAGGAGCACTTTTCCTAGTTATGTGTCGAAATCTTGCATATTTAAAAATAAAATGTAGTAACTCTGCGGACCCCTGTTGAAGATTTCTTCTCCAATAGAATAAAAAATATTTATTTTATGCCGAGTCCTCCAATTCTCCATCAGTCATGGCTGCCAGTTCCCACCTGATGTTGTGTGGGAGTTCTGACTGCTCCAGACCGTACTCAATAACCGCTAGCTTGCATCGCGTCTTAAGACTAGGACTTAAGTCTAAGATGTACAGATGACTATTGGGTTTGCAATCTTTAGATCCTCCAAAGACGATGACACGATCTCTCACCATGCAACATTTGCTGGCAGTCATAAAAAAATGGTCATTCACCTTGGGCTTAACCTCCTTCCAGGAAAAGGTCTCTGGACTGAATCTCCACATATCATTGCAGGAATAACTTTGATAATCTACTTTACAGTTCTGACCACCAAATATGTACAGCTCTCCATTGTAGGCAAAGGCTGAATGCCACGCGCGTCCTTTTGGGTGAAGCTGTGCAGAAGGTGTGCTCAGCCAGCAGTTGGTCTCTGTGTCAAACACACTGATATAGTTGTAGTTCACCCCTACCTCATAGCCCCCAAACGCAAACATCTTTGTCCCGAACATGGTGGCAGAGTGACAGTATGAAATAGGTGGCAGAGTGCCTCCGGTGTTAATTGAAGACCAGACAATTGTGGTGGTGTCCAACTTGTAGAAGTCATTAGTGCCTCGCTGCGGCTGGGTCTCTCCTCCATAGACATACATGACCTTCCCCAAGGCACAGGCCGAGTGGTTCCGCCTCGCCTCTGGAACGGTCCCAGAAACCTCATGATTGAGCCATCTGTGGGTGTCGACATCAAACGCATAAAGCACGTTGTTGAAAGGTACATGCATTGTCTCACCTCCCCAGATGTAGATGATATTTTCAATGAGCACAGCTGTATGGCGCCAGAGACTACAGGGTACCTCAGGGGGAAGTTCTCCTCTTGTAGTTGTCAATGGCGGCAGCTTCATCCATCTCAGAGACACTGTGTAGAAGACGTACACATTGAGCTGGTTTCCTGGATTACTTCCAAAGGCGTACACTTTGGGTCCAACTACTACAGGTGCATGTGGATTGGTGATATTTTGCGGAACCCTCAACTTCACTGTACAGTCCTCGAAGTGGACTTTCTTCGATTTCTTCTTCTTGGTTGGAAACATGAGATCGACGGTTTCCCCCTCCATAGCCTCCATCTGCTCATCTTCAGTGATATTCAGCTCTTGTATTCCCTCCTCAACTTCGTTAAACACCTTTGGTTTCTTCTTTTTTTCCTTCTGATTGAAAATGTTCAGATCATCCAGATCCAGCTCATTGTCTCCTCTCTCTGGTTCCACCTCCTTTGCCTCCGTCATCTCCTTGGACTCCTCTCCTTTGGTCATCCCCTCTCCGTCCTCCTCATCCAGCATGAAAGGCTTCTTCATTTCGTTGTTGGTCATGTTGGGATGGAAATTCATCTCGTCTCCTCCTTCTCTACTATCGAGGAGTCTGATGCTTGGCTCTCTGGAAGGTGTTAATGTCTCTCTGGGTCGCTGTTGGAACTCTACCCTTACCAAGGCAAGTCGAGCCTTTTTATACTGTTGGCTGCGGCCCTAATGTCACTACGGTGAGATCAGGTAGTGTCAGGCATCTCCATATATGGAGTGGCCAATGTTAGTTATGCCCAAATCTGGGACTAGGACGTCAGTCCTAGATGTTTCGGTTATCTCCATATATGGAGTTCCGGGCGGGGTTCTCTGATGTCAGAGCTAGGTATGCCAGTTATCTCCATGTATAGCAGTCTAGGAGATTCTATGATGTCAGACTTGGGGAGGTTGGTTGTCTCCATCTATGGGGATCTCCATATATGGGAAAGTTGGGATCGACTGGGTCACTAAAGGTCGGGACTGAATGGGTCATTCATCCCCTTATATACTGTAGGTTTCTGGGCATCCTGCCATGATCCACCTTGCGGTGTTATCCATCTACTGTATGGCTAATACTGGCAAATATGCTACAACAGCTCTGACGATCAGGCTGAGCTCAGCGCGGTAGGTTGACCATTTGACGAGTGGGAGTGTCACGGGGCAACCCGTGCCCAATAGACAAGAACAGTAACTTTGCATGCACACAAACTTTATAACTGCTTCCAGTTAACATCAAGCTGGCTTGGAAGTGTCTTAGTTTTGTATTGCATGTTTTCGTACAACCATTATGGACATCTGTGCATTGATAAAAATCACAAGGACTATTCAATGGTTTTAAGCTTTCTATTATTTATTTGAAAACTGTGTGAAATGAGTGATTGTTTGTCACCTGTCTCTCCTCTGCAGTACTGGCAATCCTGCTTGCTTGGGAGGTGCCAAGTACTGTAAAGGAGGGGTCTTTGTCCATGTTTAAGAGTACTCTGTTTTAAGTTTGGGAATAAATCGGTGCTTGGGAAATTCCTTATGTAATTGTGTAAGTAACTCATGGCCCATAATGTAGCGTTATTTTAGTTAATTGATTACCAATTACCGGTCATTGTCTTGGTAGGATCCACCTGGTATAAATGGCAGGTTGGGATGAGCCAAGATTATTAAGTGTTTGGCTGGCTACAGACAACAGTTAGGGGAGAGAGCTGCAGGGCCTTAGATAGAAGGTATAGCCTGGTATAGCACTGCCTGCATTGTTTTGTCTTTCTGTCTGCAGTTATCCATTGTTTCTATTAGTCTACATTTTGACGTCTTTATTATTTTGTATTCCTTTCGGTTAACCTATGAATTTTGCTTAGGCCTGCACTGTAAATACTGCACAGGACTGTTGGTGTTTGTTGTTTTGGGTGAAATAAATATACCCAAACCTACATTCTGGACTTTGTCGACCTTTTTGGAGCCTTGAGCCATCGGCCAACCTTCACAGGGAGACAGGCGTTTCGAACCCACCTCGGCACGAATCACTAAATGCGCTTATTTGACTAACCTAACTGACGTTACCTCCTCTTTAAGCTTACAGCACCTGGTATTCCTAGGCGGTCTCCCATCCAAGTACTAACCAGGCCCGACCCTGCCTAGCTTCCGAGATGCTTAGCTTTCGGTGCTAGGGGAGCGATCCTCTGTCGCCTCCGCCAGCTCCGGTGAAGATCTCCTCCTCTTCCTCGGTGACCCGTAAATGAGGCCTGTGGCCACTAGATTCAGGTGCGAATCCCCCGTCTGGGGGGAGAGGGAACCGGGGGAAAAAGCTTCCCTGCTCTCCATGCAGGGAGTGACAATGTCATTTACCCCTCCTGGCACCGCAACCCTTGTTGGAGCATCTCTGGCCGGGCCTGTTCTGCGGGGGCCGTGGGTGGTCGTCCTCCCTCCGGTCCCGCTGTTCTCTGTCAGCAGGTGGAGCGGAGGAAGAGGTGGCCTGGTGAGCTGGGCCGTCCTGCCGGTTCAACGGCCTACCTCGGTCTGGCTGTCGTGCAGGACGGGACTGGGGTCTGGGGGAGGCGCCCTGGAAGGGGCTTGGATGCAGGACAAGGCAGCCTCATCCTGAGCATTCCGCGCCGTGTGGCTGTCCTGCAGGTATCCCATGGCGCCCTGGAAAAGGTTTCCTGGGGTGACTTTGAGGTTTAGGAGGTTCTTTTTATCGTCGGGGCCGCGAAAGGTGACGTGGTCGAGTCCCAGCACTCTGCCAGTCCACTCTGTGGAGTGTTTATTCAGGCTGATCATTTCTTGAGTCAGGCACCGCATCTCGGCCAGCTGCTTGGGTGTCTCCTGCCTCGCTCAGAAGCACCTTCAGGGAGCCCTGCAGAAGAGCGGCGGCATTGAGAGCCCTGTTGCCCGACGTCGATGCCTTGTAGACGGCTTTAGTGGCCGCGGAGCCAGCAATGTCCTTCTCGTTGGTGAAGACAGGCGGGTCTTTCACCGTGGAGAAGGGTGTCTTCTGGCCACAGGGCTGGCTGTGGAGAAGGGAGAGGGCCAAGGTGCGATGCATGGGTGGGGGGGGGGAGGGACCTCCTCGGGCGGAACCGAGACCTGTTCTCGGAAATCCCCGGGTGGACCAATATTATCCACCATGACATCCACACCAAACCTGGCACAGTGGTGCGCCAGCGGCCGTATCGCATCCCCGAGGTCAGGAGGGTGGCCATTAAAGAGGAGGTGGTGAAGTTGCTGGAACTCGGGGTGATAAAGGAGTCCCACAGCCCGTGGTCGAGCCCCATTGTCAAACCAGACGGGTCCCTCCGGTTCTGCAATGACTTCCGAAAACTAAACAAGGTGTCCACCTTTGATGCATATCCCATAATTTTAATTCAAAAAAGTTAATAGAGGGCCTAGGACCGGCACGCTTCGTCAGCACCCTGGATCTGACCAAGGGGTATTGGCAGGTCCCGTTGACGAGCCAGGCTAAGGCGAAGACGGCCTTCTCCACGCCAGAGGGGTTATTCTAGTACACGGTGCTGCCGTTTGGTGTCCATGGCGCCCCAGCCACCTTCCAGCGCCCGATGGACCGGGTGCTGAGGCCGCACCACGACTACGCCGCGGCATATCTTGACGACATCGTCATCCACAGCCCCAGCTGGACGCACCACCTGCAGCACATCAACGTGGTACTGGAGCCCTCCGACAGGCCGGGCTCACCGCCAACGCAAAAAAGTGCCGGGTCGGCCGGACGGAGACGGACTACCTCGGCTTCACGATCGGGAGGGGATGTGTGAGACCCCAGACCCGGAAGGTGGAGCGTGTCCGAGAATGGCCCCGGCCCCGAACGAAAAAGCAGGTTAAATCATTCCTTGGCTTAATTTCATAAAAATGAAACACACCAATGCCCTGTCAAGAATGTATGAGGAAGAGGATGCTGAAGCCCCCGACCCAGGCGGCGGGCTTAGGGGGGGATATATGGAGTCTCGCTAGGGGCCCGCCTATCAGGTAATCGCCGCACCATGGGGAGACAGTGGATGAGAGACAGAGAGAGGACCAGGAGACAGCGCTGCAGCCTACGCCACGTCATCGAGGGGCGGTACCTTCCAATCTACCTCCTGGATCAACCCCAACTCAGCGCACCTGCGTGACTGGCCAGGCGTCGGCTACAAACACTCTCTGCTCTCTCTCAGTATTCACTGACGACTGGCCGTCTGTTCATGGTGAACAGACGTCGCTCAGGCGGTAAGCGATACACTCCACTATTTCCCTTCTAAAAACTGTGGTTGTTAAGTGAAATTATATCTAAAAGCCTGTGTGTTTTATATTATAGGCAGCCGTATGGAACATGTGTAAACAGAGACGATAATGTGATGAATGGACTGGGCCTCCTACCAGGGAATGGACCTTCCCGTGAAATGTCACTAAAAGTGTAAAACAGTACCTTCAGAGTGTGAGGAGCGGGCTGGAGCCCCAGTGGCCTCCTCTGAAAACCTCTCAAACAATACCTGAATAATTGACGAATGGACTGGGCCCCTAACCTGGGACCTCTGTTATGATTATTCATTATTATTAGATACTTACCTTATGATGTGAACGTAGACCAGTACCTCTGTGCAATTTCTAAATAAATACCCATATATGGGCTTGTACCACCACTGTCTGACTGTGGTGGTACAAGCCCTTTGATCAATACCCCACAATATGGTGAAGTATTGTAGTGCAGGTCATTGCAACAACCACCGATCTTGCGAAAAATTAAGACGGCACCGCCAAATATTCTAAACTTTCCGCGATTCTGCCAACAATCATGACTGTGCTGGGTCAAACAATGAATCATGTGACGTTGATCCTCTTCCCCTATTCGCTCATACTAGGACATGACGTATGTGTAGGCAGAAGAATAGTGTACAACCATCACAACCATCCTCCCACCTCCATAATTGTGGCCAGTAGACCACACCCATATTGCACCATAGCAAACGACAGAAAAGGAGGGGATAAAAGAGAAGAAAAAAACACATCAGCTCATCATTACGATCCTCCCAGATGGAGATGGACCTGTCAACTGTTGTTGACAAATCCAGTTGTCCAGAACTGCCGATCCAACCAATACTGTATGCCCATATATGGGCATTTCAATATAAGGGCATAATACTGATGACATCAGGGATCTCCATACACATACGTCATGTCCTAGTATGAGCGAATGGGGGAAGGGGATCAACGTCACATGATTCATTGTTTGGCCTGGCAAAAACTCGGATGTGCGTCATGATTGTTGGCAGAATCGCGATTGTTGGCATTATACTACTATTATTGTCTGAATCTTGTGTCCATGTCTATGTCTTGTTTATGTATTGTGGGACACTGATCAAGGCCAAGACACAGAGAGGCAGGGTACAAACCCAATAAAGGGTTTTTATTGGATTCTCTCTTCACAGAGCATTGTTTGTACGTTTGTCTTTAAATCAAATCATAAGGTAAGCAAACAGTAACACAGGTTCTTCCCGGGGTCAGGGTTTCCATTCACATTTCATTCCATGCATTTTGGTACGTTCCGCAGGTTGCCTATAAAGTAAAAGAGACATTCTTTTAGTTTTCAATTTCACTAACAATGTCACATTGGTAAAGGGAAACAGTGCAGTTCTCGCTTACCACCCGAGAACCTGTCCATTCACCAGGAGAGCCAGTGGAGACTGAGACAGAGCGGCTGTGTTTTGTAGTTTGTGTGCCATACCTAGTCGGTCCTCGCAGGTGCGCTGAGTTGCGGCTGATTCATGATGAGGAGAGGTAGGTACCGCCCCTCGATGACGTGGCCTAGGCTGCGGTGCTGTCTGCTCTCTGTCTCTCTCCCACTCTTTCTACCTGTCGGGCAGTTTCCCAGCGAGACTCCACAGTATGTTTACTGTGTTTTAGAGTTTTTTATGATCTGCTGTAACATAAATGTCCCAGTTGGGGACTTATTAATAAACTTGACCTTGGATATTCAAACTACCCGGCGGCAGGCGTAAAAAATCTTCTCTTATGGAGTCCCTGGCTTATCTTTTCAAATGGGGGTCCGTGGGCTAATAAGTGTCAATTTGGGGGTCCTTGACATGAAAAAGTTTGAGAACCACTGTTGTAGGACACACGCATACACTCAAGCACCATAATGCTTGAGACACACACTCACAGTACAATGAACCTACGTTTCAGAGATGAGTTAATTTGATTGATTTTTAAAGGTCTGGTCTATAGAGAAAAATACAAATGTTTATTTGAAAAAGGGTGATATTTCTCTTATATTACCAGAGATAAGATGAGAATCAATCTGTAATATACAGTAAATTATAGATTTTTAAAGGCCTGATCTAAAGCGAAAAAGACAAATGTTTATTTTAAAAGGGGTGATATTTCTCTTATATTACCAGAGATAAGATGGGAATCAATCTGTAATATACACACTAATAAACACACTCAAAGCCTTTGATTAAAAAAATATACAAATATTTAATTCTGTCTGTCTACCTGTGTCCCTTTAATGCCCATATATGGAGATATCTGTATCTGTTAGTACTTGTCCTTTTTATGCCCATATATGGAGATCCCTGATGTCATCAGTAAATGCCCATATTTTTGAATGCCCATATATGGGAACATTGGTTGGATTGGCGGTTCTGGACAACTGGATATACAAACTACTCGGCGGTGGGTACCGCACTCCCTCGAGCTGCACGCACAGAGTTTGAAGAATGTCTAGAAAAGGAGATTCCTATCATACCTAGCTCTGACATCGGAACACCCTTCTAGAAACTCCATATATGGAGATAACCGAAAACATCCAGGACTGACATCATAGTCCCAGATTTGGGCATAACTGACATAGCCTGCTCCATATATGGATATGCCTGACACTACCTGACATCACTTTAGTGATGTCAGGGCCAACCCCAGCAATATAAAACACGCTGGATGCCATTATTAAACTCTCTCATCATCGGCACTAGGAGCAGTCTTAATTCCAGAGTAACCAGCATCGGCACCAGCAGCAGTCTTAACCCTTCCAGAGTAACCAGCATCGATACAAGCAGGATTAGTCACCTGACAAACCAGCTGAACATAGATCCCCGATCCAAGGACGAGTAGCTGGCATTACAACCCAGTGAAGCCTCACAGCAGCTCCTGAGTCCGGTTTCAAACAACCAGCCAATTAGCGTGCTCAGGTGTTTGTAGCACAGTTAAACAAACCTTTGACCTGTTACATGAAGCTCCTGGCTATGGCATTACTTCTGTTGGCACTCTCCATCAGCCTGGCTGACGGTAGGGTTTCATCATTTGCAGATTGCCATAAATTCTTTCGGGACAATTTCGTCCCAACCATCGTAAAGGACCCTGCTGGACAAACTCGCTATGCACAAATCTGTCAGTTTTATCAAGGAGTTCACAGATTTGCCACTCTCTATGACACAGTGAATAGGATTCCGGTCTATGTTGCGTACACACGCAACCCAATCCTTAAAGGACGTAAAATAAAAGATCTAGACGACAGATGGATGGTGGAACCACAGCTTGCTTTTCAGCATCTCAAGCCTGACATGATGGTATTTGATGACATAGAATGTAGCGAGGCACAAAAAAAACATCTTGGTGATAAACAAGCCTCCAACCTTGACTACGATGGCCAGGAAACATACACCAGAGGACACCTGTACCCCAAGTCTTTTGCTACTTGTGACAGTGAGCCAGAGGCCATAATTCAGCAAATGAGCACCTTTACCCTTACCAATTCCGCCCCACAAACACGGGTTAATAATTTTCAGTGGGCCAAGACAGCTGAGCAGCCCATGTTTAAAGAAACTGCTGACAAGTGCAAAGAGATTGTCTATCACGTGACTGGGGTCGTGCCATCAAAAGATCTCCTGAACGACAGAGTCAATGTGCCCCAGATCTTCTTTAGCGCGTGGTGCTGTGAAAATAAATATAAGAAAGGAGGGAAATATATTTCCAAGGCATATATTAGAGGTTCTGAGGGGACTGAGGAGTTAACTGTCCCTGGATTGGAGAGGAAGCTTAAGTCAGTTCACCCCCAAGCCGCAACTCGCCTTGCAGTGTTTGGAGACGTCCGTGGGTGTGGTGGGGAGGAGAGGAGAGCCCACAGACCACCACGGTGGTTGTGGGTTCGAATCCACCGTGGTGCATCTGGCTTTGCCTGGCGTCTAGGGTTGCCACCTTTCAGAAAATGAAATAAAGTAGAGCGCTCGGGTGGCACAGTGGTAAAGTCCCTGCCCACCACCATGGAGGTTGATGGTTCGAATCCACCGTGGTGCATCCGGCTTTGTAGAGCGTCTACACGAACACAATTGGCACGTGTTTGGGGGAGGGAAGCCGGGTGGGGAGGGTGATATTGGTCATTGCACGTACTCCTACGGGCTGGGGCGGCACCTGTCAGCGTGGAGTGTTGGGCAGGAGGAGTAGGACGAAGGCTCTATGTCCTCCTGGTGGGGGATCCTCACTGGCAGGTGAGTCAGTAGGATATAACAGCAGTGACAACACAGAAATGTGTGTGGGGAGGAATTAATTGGCATAACGACTAGATTGGGAAGAAAAAGGGGTAAAAAATTATTGGCTACTCTAAATTAAAATAATAATAATAAATAAATAAATAAGGGACACACAAAAAAAGAGATTAGGGAGCCAGCCCCCAAAACCCCTAAAATGCATAGAAATCTATGAAATCTATATAAAAAAAGAATCTATGAAATCTATATAAAAAAATAATAATCTATGAAATCTATTAAAAAAAAAGAAATTGTGGAGCCAGCCCCCCAAAACCCAGAACAGCCTATAACATTGGTTCTCAAAGTGGGGTCCGGGGACCCCCAGGGATCCTTGAGGGGGTTCCAGGGGGTCCCCAGCTAAATGATAGATAGTTAGGAACCAAATCCCGTACGGGTCTGTAACTCAGAGAGTGTACAAATGGAACCAAATGGACCATTTGGTTCCATTTGTACACTCTATGAGTTAAATTAACATAGATTTTATAATCTAAATTGGGGTCCCAGAGATAGAAATGCCATTAAATGGGGGTCCGTAGCCAAATGCATATAAAACTGGGGGTCCTTGAAATTAAAATGGTTGAGAATCACTGCTAGAGCCGTAAAAATCTTCTCTTATGGGGGTCCCTGGCATATCTTTTCAAATGGGGGTCCGCGGACTAATAAGTGTCAATTTGGGGGTCCTTGACATTGGCCTATAACACCACAATAATACAAATACAAGTCCTATTCATACCATAATAATCACAAGGAAATGCAATTCTTCAGCCATACACCACACATGTATTGTGTATGTATGTGTTGCATTTTGAAATTGGCAATTGTTTCCAAAATATGAAAAAGTAAATAAAATAATGCAATAATACATAATTCAATTTATTGTTCATACCATAACAATCTGAGAACCCATCGTCAAAAAAAAATCACACCTTGTGTGAAGGTAGCGGCGCCTTTGATACATTTTGTCATCAATATGTGTTTATAATGTGTTTATAGCCACGTGTCACGTGAAGCTTGACCAATCACTTTGTTGACGGGTCTGACCAATCAGAACGTTGACGGGTCTGACCAATCAGAACGTTGACGGTGAACACGGACAAAGTCAGGTATAGAGCAGGATCCGCTCTATACCTTTAGGTATAGAGCGGCTAGCGCCGCTAAAAACTTACCTAGAAGGAGACTTTAGCCAAATGAATAATAAAATGAAATTACTAAATATTTCTAGATATTACTCATTGTTTATTTAGTCATTGTTTATATAGACATCTAATTCTATATTCATGACATCACAGTGATGTCATGAATAGTCCCCTTGCCTGACAAATCAGAACCTTGACGGGCCTGACCAATCAGAACCTTGACGGGCCTGACCAATCAGAACCTTGACGGGCCTGACCAATCAGAACGTTGACGGACCTGACCAATCAGAACCTCGACGGGCCTGACCAATCAGAACGTTGACGGACCTGACCAATCAGAACCTCGACGGGCCTGACCAATCAGAACGTTGACGGACCTGACCAATCAGAACCTTGGCGGGCCTGACCAATCAGAACGTTGACAGACCTGACCAATCAGAACGTTGACGGAAAAGCCAGGTATGGGCGCCAGCGCCGCTAAAAAGAGGAAAAAACAGCGACCTCTGCTGTTTCCGCCCCATAGAATGTTGATAGCAGGATGTTGGCCCTCCTCTTCCGGTGGGGCGCTTATATTTTCATTCCCACTAACAACATTTCTCCCAAGGAACACTAAATAAATAAATGGTAAATGGTGCATTTATATAGCGCTTCTATCCGAAGCGCTTTACATTGATTGTGCCATTAACCCATTCACACACACATTCATACACCGATGGCGGAGGAAACCATGCAAGGCACCAACCTGCTCATCGGGAGCAATTAGGGGTTCAGCGTCTTGCTCAAGGACACTTCGACACTAACTCTAGGGGAGCGCCCCAGCCCGGGATCAAACTGGGAACCTTGCGGTTTTCCAGTTCACTCTACCCGGCCACTCTACCCCTGAGCCACTGCCGCCCCACACTAACAACACTGCCGCCCCACTAACAACATTTCTCCCACGAAACATGGATGTTATAGACGACAATTTTTTTTGCTAGCGTACTTACGAGAGTTGCTCAATTACACAATATTGAACATGTAAAACCTCTTCAGCACATTTGTTTGAAGTATTTCATAGATTGGTTTGTTTCCAGTGGGAACATGCACATTAGAAAGCGAATGCACTGAAACATCACTCACCACCCTTGAGAGAGAGAGAGAGAGAGAGAGAGAGAGAGAGAGAGAGAGAGAGAGAGAGAGAGAGAGAGAGAGAGAGACACACACAGAAAGACACACACACACACACGAACGCGCACGCACGCACAGAGAGAGACACACACACACGCGCACACACACACACCCAACGCCGATCCATTAATATTACATTCTCAACCTTTGGGACCCCCACTGAAGGGACATGGGCCGAATCAATAACTGCCTGTTTAGTTTATAGGCGGTGGGGATGTGTGCTTCTACGTACCATGTCTCCCTGTCACCGTGATTTAGCTCAGGGGTCGAACTCAGGTCGCTATCACACGTTTGTAAAATATTATTTAACACGTGATTTATCTTCCGTACATATCGAATCGATGGCGGCCCCCGAGTAGGAATGCACAAGGGCATATTCATGTATATTGGATCAGGATATGGTTTCACAATTTCCATGGTGATGACAGTGTCTATGACGCCTGTTGGTGGTTTAGATATTCCATTCACCTACTGCCTTATTTATGTTGTCGTTAAAGTTCTTATTCCATTTCATTAGAAAATCACTGATAGTATCAATTTGATTAGATTCCCTTATTGTTATTCCCCACCAGGTCTATCCGTGTAAAGGTCATATAGTAGCAGATCACTTCCAGAGATGCAGGAAACAGCAAATCTATGCATATAGATGGGTTACACCCGGGGGCTGCCATCGTAAAAGTTCTACCCTATTGCAACAGCCAATAGAGCAAATGTTGTAGGTGGAATTGCATGAGGCGTGAATTTGTAACACAAATATATTTTTGGAAAACGAATCCACCAACCACTCTTTGCGACAGCTGAAAAGAATTGTGTAAAAAAAAAAGGTACAGGTGGAGCAACAGCGCAGTGAGCAAGCAGGGCCACAGTAGCTACATCTGTGGTAGAACAATCGCCTTGTGGAGAATAGCAGGAATCTATCCACATACTGTAGATGGAACCGGAAGGAGACAAAATGGCTCACATCCTATTGCTCAGCACACAGATGCGTGTGCAATAATCATAACAGAGTAGCCTAATTGAAGGAAAATGAAACCGGCAACAGACAAACAACACTGAGAGTAAACAAATTCTACTTAACTGCCACAGTTGGTTGGTGCATCCCGCAACACTAAATGACCATCCAACCACATTGTCAAAATAGACTAGTGCCCTCAGAGAATAGGTACATTTTAAGCTAAAATTCACTTGCATTTGCACTGGTGACCAGTGTTAATTTCCCACCCGGCATACTTCTTCTCAGTCATAGAATTTTTTAAAGGCACACAACCCCATTCATGGATGAAGGCTGAGTGAAGGGAGCCAGCCAGCTATGTCGCCGAGTTTCAAACTCGCTGAAAAGTTCCCTTTATGCCTCGCTCTGCACCAGGGAGCCCTGAGACCTGAGATGGCAGCACATCTTTCATTCACCAGCTGACTGCAGTCATTCAGGCCTGAAGGTATTGATATGCAAACAAGCCGCACAGGCCAGCCAGCCAACAGGTCTGTGGAACAGGCCTTTATATCCATGAGCACCTGGCTCCATTCCTAATACATTTTCTGAGCTGCTCACCAGTGGTGGAGAGTAACTAAGTACATTTACTTAAGTACTGTACCGGTACTTAAGTACAATTTTGAGGTACTTTTACTTTACTGGAGTATTTCCAATTGCCTATACTTTTACTTCTACTCCACTACAACAAAGAGGCAAATATTGTACGTTTACTCCACTACAATGATTTGAAAACTTTAGTTTTGTTACTTTTCAGATATAAATTATATTATAAAACATACATCAATCACTTTAGCCCTGTTTTATACCTAGGCCGATCTACAAGCTCGCGACGTGTTGTGAGCTTGTAGATCTGCTATTTTCAAACAATTTAGTACTTTTACTTTTGGTACTTTAAGTACATTTTGATGCCAATACTTTTGGACTTTTATGCAAGTACATTTGGAATTCTGGACTTTTGCTTACGTAACAGAGTATTTCTTTATTGCAGTATTGGTACTTTTACTTAAGTAAAGCATTTGAGTACTTTTTCCACCACCGCTGCTCACACATAATGGCCACCCCTCCCTCCATCAATGGCCCGCAGGAGAGCATGGCTCCATAGAGGGCGAATGAGATCTGAACGGCCGTAGATTAAAACAAACCCGGATATGAGGGTGAATGGGTCTGATGCCGCTTACTTTGGGATCCTCACACGCCCCTTAACGAAAGTGATTGGTGACCCTTTGCTGGTAAGGTCAAGTGTCCATATTCTGGGAGACAGGGGAATGGCTACTTCAGGGCTGCCTGCTGGTTTTCCGGCATGCCTGTGATGACACTGCTCGTGTTAAATGAACAGCTGTTGTAGGGATAGAGGAGAAAGCAGGAAGAAAGTTTTCCTTCCAGACCAGAGGCAACACTGTGACAGAAACTGCACTAATGAACATTATCCTACTATTAAATGAACAAAAGTCTGTCAGTCCGTCCTCATCAATTTCTCTCCTCAGTGGGTTGACCAATCAATTTGAATTTGATATGCAGGGAGAGAGAACGCAAATTTATCACTTTCCCCAAATTTAACCTGTATATTAGCATTTTTGTCACGGGCTATGTGATCTGTACTCAACTACTCATGGTCGTGGGCCCCATAGGCAATGCAGCTTCAGTCCTATGGCCTGGATGGACGTCAACACTGTGGTTTTATTGGTTGTTGGTTGGTAGTCTTACGACCAATTGTGACCTGGCATCATCCGGTATGCACTAGTGCATAGTAATGAGTAGACAGTAAGTAACGGTAACAAACACAATCTGGGATTTATTCCCATCCCGTGAGAATACACAGAATATATTGATTCTTGATTCTTCTCCTTCTGTGTAAAAGCACCTCACAATACAATTAGTCAAGTCATATTTATTTGTATATCCCTTAATCACTGTTACAGGCTCAAAGGGCTTAAATACAGGCCCACGTTTAACAAAGGAAACAAATGACATCCCATTATTTATTAGACCCTCAGTCGGGCAAGGAAAAACTCCCAACAAAAAAAAACCCTAGATGGGAAAACGAAAGGAAAAAACCTCGGGAAGGATCAAAAAAGAGGGGACCCCCTTCCAGGGCGAACACAGGCATGCGATAGGTGCCGAGGCCAGTGGGCAAAATGCAAATGCAAAACAAACAAAAAAAGCTAAACTCTTATCTGTCTAGATACAATTAAAATGATGGGAATTGTAAAAAAGTAAGTAGTATATATTAATAATAAGAAATAAAACACAATGAGGAATGTGCAATGAGTAGATGCATGTTCAACATAGGTGGTGCAGGCAGGAATGAAACTTCTATCCTGGTTTTATGATCTACCCATTGAGTTGTACTGGACCACAGCAGTGACCAGGGTATGTAGACAGTCACACCCACTGACCAAGAGAAAGGAATAAAATGTCACACTTTCACTGAGACAATACGAGTCTATATTCACATCCAAGGATCTGCCTGCCACCCACAGCCTCCACCTCTCGTCCACAGTCTCAATCACTGACTTGAAGGACATTCCCTGTCCCTTCTGAACAGAGTTGAACAACTGTCCCTGCTCCACTCCTCTATCGGCAGCTCTCCATGGGGGTCAGGATTGGCCGTGGCCACCCAAGAGGTCAGAGTTCACAGTGCATTCCAACACCAGGGTCATCTTTGGCCATCTGACCCTCATACACAAGAAGGCTATTCTCAGACTAATGAGGGGAAACGGAGGCATAATCTGTTATGGGTGTCCTATAATGGACGCATGTACTGTGAATGATGGAACTAAATTACTCATTATTGGGCAAATGGTCGAAAGTGAAACCCATTTTTCTATGACATGAGTATATATCATATGCAATGCCTTGCTGGCCCCCTGCTGAGCATGAACACATGACGTGTTCTTTAGTATTTCTTCCATCAGTCAAAATAGTACAACATTGATTTAATGTAGATACGGTATATTGCACAAATATTGAATCTCAAATTAGGTATACATCTGATCATATTATGGTTGTGGGATGAGTTTAGCCTGGTGGTGCTCCAGTGACAGAGGGGTCAACTAAAGTACGAGTGTCCTGTCAGCCAGACATACCCGAGGATGACACTCTATCACGTTTACACTCTCCGAGCATCACTTTATGAACATGTCAGGCATTCTGTCTCCATCTCCGTTTCCCTGTCTATCTCCATCTATATATATCCGTATTGGTCAAACCGATCTCAGTTACAAATGCAACACACAAGAGTGTACATAATTTATACTGAGGCACTACATTGGGGAAAGAAACAAGCACACAATGAACCCATGGCACAGTGCTGGAGTGAGACACGTCTGGGCAATCTTGATGTCACTATGCAAACAGAAACTTCCACAGTAAAATGAAGTCAAAGAACATAAAAAAGTCCACACTAACTAAGCTCTCTCTCCATCGCGCTGTTCTCTATTCATTATAACTAGAGCTTGTTTGAATGCATGCCAAATCATAGAGCCTCAGATAGGTTTAATATGAGGCCTCTCTCCAGTGACAAGCCACTCTCTAATTATGAGAGAGTACTTGGCGCTAGCTGCAACAGACGCATTCCTCCACTGAGCCGAAGAGGATTTGCACCCGCGTTTCCTTTCTAATTAGCTGATCAAAAGAGGAAAGTAAACATGTGCCGTACAGTAATTACAAATCACTGGGAATAAAACCAAATTCCTGTGTCACGTGCCGGTGTCTTGCACTCCATTTGAAAGGAACTCCTGATGACAGCTTTTTGTAATGAATTGGCCCTCTCATTGATTCCACCATATGTTCAGCACGGGCTAGTTCAGTGGGGTTTTGTCGAGTTTGCAGGCAAAATTTCCGTCAGTCTGTTCACTAGACTCGAGGCTTCAAAGGGAAGAAAACTTAGAAAGAGAGAAATAAAATTAGCAGGGAAAGGGCCAGATGAATACTATACTTTATTAACCCATTAAGACCTGAGGCCAATTCTACAAATGCCTTCTAAATCAGTAGTTCTCAAACTTTTTCGTGTCAAGGACCCCTAAATTGATATATATATATATATATGTCCACAGAACCCCCTATCTGAAAAATGTTTTGAGCCAGGGACCACCAAAAGAGAAGTAACTTTACCAAAAATATTTCGATGTTTTTCAAAAACATTCAAAAATAGCAGATGTACAAGCTTGCAGCGCTCACAGCGCGGCACGCTGTGAGCTTGTATATCTGCTATTTTTGAGAGCCACTGTTCTAAACCAATGTTCTAAACCCTAAGAGTTTTCTGAAAAGCCTAAATCTAAAATGACACAGATGCTTTCCCATCTTTAATGGTTAAAGATGTACATAATGCTTTGTTCATGATTATAATGAATGTTTTATCCTTTGATACTGAGAGAAAAGATGTGGGGTGGGTAAAAGAGAGCAGGAAAAGCTCTGCAGACAGCTTTGCCTTGGGGAGGGTCATTAACACTTAATGATGCTGACCTCACAGTGGATATCTATGGATGACCTTTGACCCTCCAACTGCATATTAAAGCTCTCCCTCCCAAGTGACCCAACTCCCTAACCAGCTTAATGCTTAGAGACAGGGCAGTTGTCCTATTGGGGATATACAGTTATCATAGTTAATTGCCTATGACAATTAAAACTTTTACTAAAACTGTGCAGGTATGAAAAACAATAACACCACACTGGTCAAATAAATAAAAACAATGCGATCTGAAACTCAATGTCAGCATTAGTCTTTTGGTCAAATATGAGTGCATGTATAACAAATACTGTCGCTTAACGTAATGTGTGCTTGTCAATTTTTCCTTTAGTACTAAAAACAAACACAAAGATTGCTACAACTGCAACTCCATAACAATGAATAAACCAGCCAACAAACAACATTGAAAGTAAGTAAACTAAAACAGACATGGGCCCAGGTGCACCAAATTTGTCCACCTTTATTTTCCTATTCAACAGCCTATTCAACAGTCTCTGTGTGTCTGTCTGTTCACACCGCTGATTACACAGCTGTTTCTGAAATCTGTACCGTCATCACCTGTAAAACCTCATGACAGTCAATTTCGTTCATTAAATGCTCCTTCACAGAGAGCAGCAGTGAACATGGCAGATGCTTCAAATATAGGATATACCGCACATATACAAAAAAAATCCCAACGCCTGATTCTGTACCATCCCCCCCCTCCCCCCCTCCCAACTCTCCCCTTTTCTTCCCCTTTTCTTCTGCACCAAAAGGTAAATTAGATGCCGGTCCACCTAACAGATGTCTAGGGAGTCAGGTCTCCTCTTGTGTATTGGGGCTACTTCTCTTAAAAAAAGTCACTGAGGGTCGGATCGGATGGAGTCTCCAATTCCCTCCTGCTGCTGCCGACGCTGAGGAGAAGATGTGGCGTCTTGGGGGGGCACGATCGTCTTTCAGCCGCTCAGGTTCATCTAAAGCAAATGATCGATGTAAAACGACCAAAGACAACTTCCCTGTTCCGGGTAGAAAAGTGATCCCCCCCTTAAAATGTTCAATTGCCTTTCTCTGTACTTTGTGACCTTTTTTGGTTGTCGTCATCTTATGAAACCAACCTCGTGAGGAGCGATGAGCGGCTTGCAAGACCCTGGCAGTGACAGATGCCCCAGGCCATCAAGATGCTGGCTCTGTGTTTTTCTCTCTCTGAATGTTATCCCTTCGGTATGAGGGGGGGAAGGATGGATCATCGTGCTACATTATCTCCAGTGATTACCGGGAGCAGATCGGAGACAATGTCTCTCTTCCTGTGTACTGGTGGGAGAAGAGGCTGCAGTTAATTCCCACATTGGACTCTGAGAGATGGGAACATAATATCACATCTCGGCCCTTGGGGGGGTGGGGGGGGGGGGGGTGAGGTGGGCTGGGGGGGAGCAGAGGAGCAGATCACCTCCCCAAGTCTCATTATTTAATATCAGAGCGCTTTGCAGAGAGAGGCTGCCGGGGGGGTCAGAGATTTATGGTCAGCGTTCAATAAGAGCTGTGGTCACACGCACGAAAACACGAACACCCACGTGCACACAGTCTTGGACGGTGCGATGTAGGCATGTTAATGTAGATGTACGTGGAGAGACAGACAGAGAGTGTGACACATTGTGAAAGGGAAGGAAAAGAGAGTTGGAAAATGACAGAATCTGAGGGAAAGAGAGAAAGACAGAAACACAGAGATGGGGAGAGACTCCAGTGTCCAGCTTAAGACATTGTCTTAGAAGATACAAAGAGATGAGAGGAGATCCAAAGAAAATGGAAGATCAGAAACATGTACAGTATTACAGTATGTTGTTTGCTCTTCCTCAACACTGAAATACAAAAACATCTTAGAACATCTCTAAAAAATTGCATTACCAATCAAAAGTGCTGAATTTCAGCATACTGACAACATAATCAATATAATGTATCTCGTATTCCAAAATATCTCACATTTGTCCAACCATGATGGACATCATTTGGAAATATTATTTGTCATGGTGAGACAGATACCCTGACTAAACAGTACATCACGTTGACATGCTGTAGTTTGGGGATTAAGATGAACCATAAACTGACACATTTTATTTATGCCATTTCTCCAAATGATTACATTAGCACACATCACATGTTAAAGCACTGGAAAGCAAATCATTACAATGATATTGCCCATTTATTTTACAAACCACTGCACTGATGTCACCGATATACAGTACATACCTTGTGGTCAACTGGGGCAAGTAGGCATACAGTACAGTATGCTCATACTGGCCTGGCACGTATACTTAAGACTAAGGCCAAGAAAAATGCATTGTAACTACTCATGAGTGCTTATAAATAAAGTGGTGGAGGCATCTAAACTTATTATAAATGAAGTAGAAAAAAGTTGTTTCAAATGGACCTTTTTACTTTAAGATGTTATCTTAGGGAAACAAACAGAGAACCCTTTCCTACAAATCCAGACCAATCCTCTATGATGTACCCAAAGTAGGGATGGGATGATAATCGTTATGGTTTATTATAATAAAAAACGCTCACAATAATCGTATCGCAGATATTTTAATTTATCGTGAAATTGTCCTCTGTCGCACACTAGGATGAATTATCTTTTGTTGAGCTGCAAGTTCAGTACAACTTAAACCTTATACTTGATAAAACGGACCTGTAAAGAGCACATTTGGTGCGCTCTTATTTCACTCTACACAAATCGATTCGCCAAAAATAGCAGATCTACAAGCTCACAACGCGTTGCAACGTTCTCCCCAGAATAGGGATGTTGGGCGTTCAAGTGGTTAACAAAAGTGGCATTTTAACTTTTAAGCATATTTTGATTATCGCGATGATTATCGCTACTCGCAATTATTTTTGCCACAATAATCGTGACATGTCATTTTCATATCGTCCCACACCGAACCCAAAGCATCCATAACATCTCTATACACACCACTGTCAAAATGTCTTGGGGACCCAGGGATTTAGATCTGGAAAAAAGGAAAATGCAAATATCTACCTAGCCTACAGTATATCTAAACTACCGTATACTGTTATGGCGCCATGATGGGAGCTGAGAACCAGGACCATACAATCTGTAAGCCAGGGGCCATAATATACTCCATACACTGTATGCAGGCATCCATCTGTGCCAGAGACAGTGCAATCAGACACTTCACACTCGCAGGGATCGATGCCAAGCTTGGATGACCATAATCCTCCCACTATCTGACAGACTGATACTAAGACACAGGTAATAGAGCACGTCGTAACCAGCACATGCACAGCCTTCGGTAGCGTGATCAATAAAGAGCTAAAAGAACAGGTAATATGATATTGATGGACTCGCAAAAGGAAAGGGATTGAGGCGGGTGAGCAGATGCACGTTTGTCTGTATGTTTCAGTATGCATGCGCGCGTGTGTGTGTGTGTGTGTGTGTGTGTGTGTGTGTGTGTGTGTGTGTGTGTGTGTGTGTGTGTGTGTGTGTGTGTGTGTGTGTGTGTGTGTGTGTGTGTGTGTGTGTGTGTGTGTGTGTGTGTGTCTTTTGCGGTCAACCATGCATGCATATGTATCTGGGTTGTAACAGATGCACCTTTTTATTACACGCAAATGTATCTTCACACAACACAACACACCAATGCATGCATAACAGCCACTTGCTCAGCCACAGCTATAACCCAGAGTTCATCAATCTGATTGGACTAGTCATGAAGCCAATTGGAAATCGATAAGATGGACACTATGTTGTCAGTATGAATACTGCAGTGGCACTTACTCAAAAGAGGGTCTCAATGAATACACTGTATGGCTCTCTTAAAATAAATAAAATATGGAAAATTAGTCTCTGTTCACCGCCTCGCTGATATGATGGTTCTGTGTATAGGGGACTTAATGTATTGTCTTGGTGTTATGTTGTTTTGTTCTATATGGTTATGTGTTTTTCTAACAGACTATGAAGATGAATATCCCTGAGGGGATGATAAAGACTATTATTATATTTATTATGGTCAAAAATGTGTTTGTAACAGTATCTTTTGTTTTTACGCCATTTGCCTGCTGTACATATTTTGGATGATGTGATGAAATACGGTACATTGTTCATAGGTAAAAACAGATACAGTACGTTTACAGGGCTTTGGGTGCATCTCAAATGAGTGTCCTAGCAATGAGTATAGAAAGAAATTGGCCTAGTTTTCCATTCAATGCAGAATTTGGTAAATAAATAAGTTGTAAATAGTCATTTTGTATGTATGTATATTTAAGCCTACACAGTAAAATCCGGATTGTTAATTTAACACTAACTCAGAGTTACATTCATGCTCTGGGTTTTGCTGTGTAGCCTTTCTCAAGTCTAAATCAAGCCAGTCGGTCTTCCAGGATTAAAAAGGTCATTCTAGTGACAGCCTTTCTAGATGTAGTCATTCTGGAATGGTCATGGAAGCCAACAGCCAGAGTAGAATAACAGAGGCACAGCGGTGGTGGTCCAAAGTATTAACGTCATAGACAGTAAGGGAGAAAGTGTCCCAAAGGTGAAAGTAAAGTGACCAGATATAAACACGGGAAGATGAGCCCCACGACAACCATTTTAAAGTTGGACATAGAGACGATGACTGGGCAGAGAGGGGTCACATTTAAATGACCAAACATAACACCACCCACAGTCAGAGAGGGTGAAGGTGACTGAGTAATGCATTTTGGTCCAAGAGAACATCTCAAATAGCTTGACACGCAGAAATGTGACTGAAACGGTGGCACCCTGGTCTAGTACGGAGGACCAAATATACCGGACCAGACAGCGCACTTGCTCCGAAGGAGCCGTTAGGGGTTGGTCAATGCTGTAGGTCTAAACTAACCTGTCAGATCCCTGGCAGGGCAGCTGATTTAAGACCACTGCCTTTGCCCACTGACCTCCCACCCACCATGCTTCACTCTCACCACTCTGTTGATGCATCTTTACAAGCCATGTCATTCTTTAATTACCCTTTATTACTTGCTAAAATGAGTTGCTATACTGTACCCAAGAATATTCAAACTGAAGGTTTCAATTCCAGGTGGTCTCACCATGTTGAGAACACTCATCTGAATTACTCATAAAGAAAAATAATGATGTTCATATAAGGCATTTTATTTGCACGTGGCGCAGCGACAACTCAGCATTAACCGATTAACACAACACTATCGACAAAGTACACTGACACACAGGACTCGTAGTGTGAAAAGAAATTGCCGAACATACAGTACATAGAATAAATTAGACAGCAGACGCTGAGTCAAGTTACAGCCTGATTTGAACCCAGTAAAATGTACTGACATACATCGCCTCTCCTTCAATCATTCGAAAATCCTTTTGCGTCACTAACTCATTCAGTCTGTCAGCTATTGAGTACGTCAATCAGGCAACATAAGCCATTTCCCCTGTTTGCCATTCACTGTCTGAGCGCCTCATGTACTAATCCATGTTCTACCCTTCAACCCCCTCATTTAGCTCAACAGAAGATTTTCTGCTTCCATTTTCATCAGGATTTATCATAAGATATTTTGTCAAAGCGCCGTTGACGTTCTGTTCCGTTGGTAGGCTCTGGCTCTGTGGGGCCAAGAGACTAGCTTCTCTCTGTGTGTTCCCAATTCTCCACCACACCATGGATCCCCAAGGGCCTGACTGGTTATTACTGGGGAAGGCTGGCTCTTCCCAGTTACATTCCCCTTGCACTGTGAGAAAACACACACACACACACACACACACACACACACACACACACACACACACACACACACACACACACACACACACACACACACACACACACACACACACACACACACACACACACACACACACACACACACACACACACACACACACACACACACACACACACACACTCTGCTGGTCTGGAATGACTGCTGGGTCCCAGATCCACACTAATGCACAGTATGGTAAATGACAGCCTGGTTGGGACCGGGCCCATAATTCGTTCCATTCCTTTTTATTAAGCTTGTAGCCACACTGTTATTAGTGCTTGGTGAAGAGAGTTGTGCACTGTAACAGCGAAGATGTCTTCCATATGGGATGTTACAGCACTACCCTCCCATGTGAGAGAGACAGAGAGAGAAAGACAGAGAGACAGAGAGAGAGAGAGAACTGGGAGAGGCCGATGAGACAGAGGCCTTTTAATTGCAAGTTTAATTTTAAATGACCTACATTAAGTAGCACCGAATGGGACATGTTGAGTCTCTTGTAAGTATTTAATGCACTGCTACATGATGACTTCCATGCAAGCAACCAAACGTTTCTCTGTGACTTTTCTTTTCCTGCTCCTGGAAGACATCATGCAATGACTCACTTTGGTGTAATACTTTCTGAGGTGCTCTAATTTGAGACTCATGTTGGTGGCAAGTAAGACTGAGGTCAAACGCTTGTTGGGAGGCAGAGAGCGACCGTGAAAGACATGAGACAATAAACACTCAAAAGGAATGGGAAACACTTAAACCATAATACTTCATTGACTGGAGTTCTCCAAGGGTCTATCCTAGGCCGCTCTTTTTCCCCACTTCACCTAATCTTTGCTGGAAATAGCCGATCTACAAGCTCACAAAACATCACGTTGCAATGCGTTGTGAGCTTGTAGATCGTCTATTTCCACAGAATGTTCGCCTCAGAATAGGGATGCTAGGGTTCATGTGGTTAATACAATATTAGTCCTTCAAATGCAAAGTACCGCAGTGTTGTATTGCATGCTGTTTCAGTGCAGGAACCTGTGTCCCTGTCTATTGCGAGCTCCTGATGGGTCACCGGAGACTGCAGCGGATAACCTAGAATACAGATCAACTACACACAGGCTTGCGATGTCTCTCGCAGATTAATGGTGTCTCTGACTTGTGCGATACATCAGCCTGAGCCTGAGGAAACCTAATGACTCTCTGCCAGGACCTCCACAACCTCAGAGGAGCACAATTTATCCCTTCCAGCACTGACAGCAGAGATGTATTGTAAATGGCAAGAGAAGAAATGCTGTGCGTCTGTGTTTGTCTGCGCATGAGACAGACAAACGGGGTTCGATCGGACAAGTGGTTAAGGATACATCACGTTGGCTTTGATGCCTGACAGCGAGTCCCGGGTTCGATTCCCGAGCCCGGCGGCGACCCTGTTTCCTGTCTCTCTCCACCGTCCCAAAAGGGAATAAATTAAAAGTTGCCCATTAATTTTTTCCCAAAATAGGGATGCCAGAGTTATTGCGGTTAACATGCATTTTTTACGTGATGAAACAAAGATCTGCATTTCCCCAAAGTAAACGCAATGCATGTATTTAATTCAGTTTGACAAGAAGGAGGGATAAAACTGATGTCCACCAGCGATAGATATGACTGACCAGAGGGGGGATATCAACAGCCGAGGCATAGATCTCCCTCCCATATTCCCCCAGCAAATCGAACCCATGCAGACAACGCTTGAGAAGTCAGATAACATAAATGCAGTTGACGTGTTGAACATTTTCAACCTACTGCTTCAACCTTGCAAGGGTTGCTATTCTACCATCCCTGTCTAGCATTTACTAATACTTTACTTCAGTATTTCCATTTCCTGTTACTTCTACTCCAATACATCCCAGAGGCAAATATTGTACTTTTTATTTGACAGCTTCAGTTACTAGTTACTTTGCAGATTTACTAGATTAATAATGAATCTGATTCTTAGTAAAAAAAAATATCTACAAGCTCAACAAGTGTCTTGTAGATTGGCTATTTTTGAGTAGCCGAAGTATAAAATAATTATGGCTTGAGTGGTGAATGATCAATAATGATAATTATAATAGTCCAATAAAACGATATATGATTTTGTACTTTTACTTTTGCTGCTTTAGGTATGTAATACCTTTGCACTTGGATTTAAGTGAGATTTTGACTGCAGTAACTTTACTTTAACAGAGTATTTCTACATTGTGGTATTGCTACTTTTACTTCAGTGCAAAATCCGAGTACTTCTTCCACCACTGCTCCCAACTTTGTGCTTTGTACTTGACAGTCTGGTGCTTGTACAGACAAAGCTTTATAACTTCACTGTTATGCTAATTCATGCTTAAGTCTTTTTTTATATACTATTTTTCTTCTTTATTTGTGGCGGCGGTGGCAGTGGTGGTGGGGGAGCATGGTTCTGGGCGGTCAGTTGACAATCTTAATTAGAATCAGAATCAGAAATACTTTACTGCCAAATATGAGGTTCATATGAGGAATTTGCTTTGGCATGCTGTGTAGAGACAGCCCAATATTAAACAATTAAGTGCAGGGCTACCGGCAAAGTACAGAAGAGGACTCGTATAGTGCAACGGGGCATCGCAGAGCATACATTCAGAAGAGACTACACATTACACCGCAGACTCACTATTAACTCGCTATTTTTAAAAATACAGCTGATGCCAAGGCAAACTAAGAACATTAAGCACAGGGAAGCTTCAGTGGCAACACAATGAGAAAACAAGCCCCAAACCAGCGCTACACAGACACTGACAGTGTTTAGTCTAAAAAAACTGTCTTAAGACAGCTAACAAGATACATTTATTTATTTTCAAGGCAGCCATTAAATGTAAGAGATTTTTTTCAAATGGGAATTGCAGCATTTCATTTTAGAACGACGCACATCACATATTAAAGACATTGCTTAAAGAAATGATATATAAACACCTCAGCCACAGTTTTACAGTGACGAGCAGCTTGATGCTTTGTTTTACAGTGAAAATTAGCCTCATATACACACTGCACACCATGTAAAATCATCATGTAAACACAGTATCACTGAAATAATTGAAGCATCGGCTATTGAAAGACATTATTGTTACAAGCGTGATGCTGTGTCCCGCCACGTTCCCCCTCCGTGCATTGGGGCGATATTTCAGGATAAAATGGATTCATTGTTCAGTGGAATATATACGGGGCAGAGAAATGAAAGCTTCTGTTTCATATATCACTATGGAATAATTGAACAAATGTGTTTCCCCCTTCTTATTTGCGGGGGGGGGGGGGGGGGGGGGGGACGACTTCAAAGTCTCTTTTTTTATTTTGTGGGGAAAAAATGGAAATTTGGGGTCATATTCAGAGCAAGATATTTCTGTCAGGGCTTGTCAGAGGAGAACACCCTAAACATTCAGCGTTCTGAAGATGTCTGTGATGGGCAAGGACAGCAGGATGGACTTTGATGTTGTTGAAATATGGCTGTGGGTTTTTCCACAGTAAAGATGACGAATGAATGAAAAAGGTTTCTGGGTAACGTTACAAGTGACAGTTGCAGTATATCAAGCTGAATTTTGGTACAAGTGGATAACCAGTGTATCTGACTTGATGCTAAATGCTGTACACATACATGCGCGCGCGCACACGCACGCACGCACGCACACACACACACACACACACACACACACTTTAGTGATAGTGAGTAAAACTCAAAACTACTCGTATCTCATACCCAAAGGCACAGCATATCACAGTATCATTATGACATCTTGAAGGTAAGGCTCACACAGATAGTAAAGCTATAACAGTAGGTAATATATGGCAGTATACAGTATTTCAGACCTTTCAAATTAAGGTTAGAAAGCAGGGGAGCAGCCTGAAATGCTGGGCCCCATTACAACATATACCGGATCCCAGTGTCCTACAGTATGTTAAATCATATAATCTATAAAACATGGCATTTCTGAGGGCCCCCGTTAGCTCAGGGCCCTTGGACTCTTTCTAACTTTTCAACCCGTTTGGCGCCAGTGTCAGAATGTAATACCGCCATGACATCACTGTTGGTTTGAAATAAATGTAATTTATTGTACATGCAAACTAAATGTGTGTTTGAATTTGAAACAATTCTTGCCACTGGCTAAATGCTCTTACAGTTCTTTTCCACTGGAAATATTTTCTCTATAGCCCTCTTATATTAAGTTAAAGTTTATTTAATTTGGCCATTGTAAGTCTGACCTTCTCGAGCATAGTCAATTCCTCACACAAGACAAAGTGAATAGTCACTAATACTTCTGAGGTTTATTTTTTATTACTTATGATTACCAAAATCAACATGTAAGAGTTTCTTTTAGTTTAGAGAGAGTTAGAGTTTAGTGGCAATTCATTTACAGATGCTGTCGATTAGCTTTAGTTTTGAATGTGTGTGTGTGTAATGATATTTGTAAATTGTAAGTATACATTATTTTTACACGTGTATGTTGGTAGTACCTATTTGCATACAGTGTGAAGAACATTGTATAATGATAGTTATTACAGTAGCCGATCCACAAATGGTCAAAACAAAAATGGTAAAGAATTCAGAATCGTAAGTATTGTATTTACATTTGTTCAGTTTTTCTATTGCTTTCTTTCAGTTTAGTTTTTCTCATTAGTTCAGCTTACAGTTTTAATTTGTAGTTTGTTTGTTCTATTTTCATTAACACTAAAACAATAGACAGAAATGAGGAACAATATACAATAAAAAAGGAACAAGACACATAAAAGGTGTCATGTCAATAACATGGCCCAGTCTAGTCCCTCAGTATGCCTCTATGACCTCAACATTGTGCTATAATTGATGTGTGGATGGCTGACATCATACATGGCAATATCCTTGCCATCACTGACCATGCTGCTTTTCAACAGCACGTTATTAACAATATTTAGGGCTTCCTCCAGTACCTTGCCAGCCTCACTGGACATGGGGATGTAGAGACAGAGAGCATTGTTCTACCAAGGACCCCAGCTGGATTCAATGGATGACTACACACAGCCACAGCGGAACAGCAGCAGCTAGCTAGCTTGCTGGCTTGTCAGTCAGTCACACAGGTGGCAGGGAAATTACAGTGTACACAGACTTCTACATTTTGGACACGTTCCACTTCTGGAAGTCAATAAAGTCTGTCGTGGCCACTGCCAACCACTGCAAAAGCTATAGCTGAATGTTGGAGCTAGGTCTGTGCCAAGATGGTGTCACTGCTCATACAGAACAGTGTGTTTTAATTATCTGATTGAATAAAACAATTCTGATTGCTACCACTTGATCTTTACGGAATATTGTTGCTATGGGGCTGCAGAAATACACCGGAGGGTTTTTACTACTGACTGACAATAGGTCCATTGTCTGTACATGTGCAAGTGTTTTCTGCCTGTGTGTGTCTGTTTGAGTGTGTCATTTAGAAGAAAATGTGTGTGCGTGAGTCTTTATTCAATAGAAGCATGAACTGCTGAGGATATTGTGTCTATCGAGCAACAGCAAAGAAACTTTACTCAGCTCTAACGACCTCAGTGCAAGGTTAGGCCGTTAAGCCACAGTGAGGCAAGTGAGGCTAAAAGCCACTTGGGATACAGTTGGCAATGTGAAGAAGTGAATGGAGAAGGCCTTTAGTATAGCAGTGCTCTACAGTAGGGCCTTCGTACTGTTGCTCCAGTCAGTTCGACCACATCTACGCTAATGTTTTGATGAACTCTCATAATTGCACACTACAAGAAGTGATATTTTGAAAGAAAACACGCTTCAAACTTAAGTTGTCTGTGTGGTGAGACCAACAGTGTACGGAGTACGAAATGTGTGCGATTTTGTGTGTATGTTTGTGTGGGTATCAGCAGTAAGAGTACAGCACTCTGACGTAGAATGTCCACATTGTGTCAGAGACACCAACCAACAAGATCTACCAAGTGGGAAGACTGGTGGTTGTCTTTGTTTATATGCGAGTCAAGTGGTGTGTCTGCATGTGTGTGTATGTGACAAACAAGTGTGTTCATGCCTTTTTTGTTTTTGTGTGTATAGAAACAAAGTGTGTGTGTGTGTGTGTGTGTGTGTGTGTGTGTGTGTCTCTCTCTCTCTTTGTCAATGTGCATCTATGTACAGTGTATGCGTGTGTGTGAGAGTGTGACTTTGTGTGTGTACCGGCCTTGGTAATGATAGCTCTCAGTCTCAAGCCTGGCGGTCGGGCTACTCCTCTCAGCCTCAGGGCCTGTGCCAACCACCAGAGCCCACAGAATATCGCTTGCAGCTGGGCCACAGACCCGACCGGGCCCCCTGCTAGTTCCTGAAACGTCCAGACATTCGTAAGTTATGCAGTTTTTATTGAACATAAACGCAGAATGCATCCTCAACTAACTACCACAAACTACTTCCAAAGTAATGATAGGAACAACATAAAATCCATACAGGTGTTCTAATACAGTAAACCACTTCAGAACGGTATATTATACATGTGTTGTACCATAAGATGGCACAAATCAAATGGCAGCCTGATCTCACAATTCACCCAAGAGACCAAAACCACAATATCTACATTACTGGATCATTTAAACTTACACTGCTCTCATCTATTAGGATGATAGCACCATCTACTGGTCATGAACTGCATCTACACCTTTTTTTTAACGACACTTATAATTGTTGTACACATCATACACTACATTATGGGAGAATTCATTTGACCACGCACGCACGCACGCACGCACGCACGCACGCACACACACACACACACACACACACACACACACACACACACACACACACACACACACACACACACACACACACACACACACACACACACACACACACACACACACACACACACACACGTAACAACCAGGAGATAGGCAGGTATAATTAAATACGATTCATGAGTCATGACTCAGCCTTCAAGTGGCCAAATGATTTTCTGGTCCTTTATTGTTGTTCATTTGATATCAGGAGTGGCAAAGTAACCCTTAAGTATTAACTAAATATTGGTTTTCTTTGTCATTAAAATTAAAAAACCGAGCTATACAAAACTATACAACAAAATAATGAATCGAAAACATCTATTGTACGTACATGACATGACATGAGAAAAGTCATACTAAACCAACTCCCAGTACATGTCAAACAGTGCAAATAGATAGCAGCAAGTGGTTGATATACAGTACAACTGGTATCTATGGCATTGGATTGCTATTGGAATAAAATGTGAAGAAGCGCTTACTTTTTCGAACAAGAGTATTCTAAACTAATAAGACTTCTTCACTGCATAGTTAATATGGCTACGTTTACCTTTGGGAACATTTAACCACTTAAACCCTATAGTACGTTATTGTACATCAAATAGTTAAACTAGACAAACTTGTAGGTCAGCAATTTTCGCAAAAGAATTATCTATTTTTGCAGAATGTTCGTATTTTCACTAATGTTCACATATTTGTGCCGAAGGTTCTACTATCAAGTCTAGGGTTCCATGTGGTTAAAAGGCCCAATCTGCAAGTCCCACATTCATATAGAGTATTACAACAACATGGAATTTGAGACAGCTTATAGACCGTTTTCTTTTCATTGGCAGACACTTTCTCTCTACATGTCACGGCTCATGCTACTGAGATGCTACAGATCTACAGTACAACAGCAATGCACATTTTTGGTCAAAATAAACATTCATGATGAAAGACTCGAGCGGAAGAATCACATTGTTTTGGAATGGCAGACTGGGCCTTTAAGACTAGTTTCTGAGGAAACAAATCTTAATTAAATCAATCTAAAATCAAATGGCAAGTGAAACACATACTATACTCTATTGGTAGGTACAGTACTTGCATACTGAAATGCATACTTACATGAAGATGAACTCAAAATAAATGTATATCAAGCTAAAATGATATAGAGCTATTGAGAGACAGTAAGATGTGGCATTTTGTTAATATACCTGTGTATTCTAATATGCCACATATGAATTTTGGCATTAAATACAGTGCTGCCTCCTTCACGTCATGTTGCTATTTTAATTGTGTTTAATTTTCATGCCACAAATAATGTATGTATGGAGTTTGGCATACATTTAAAAATGTTTTGGGTGTGCCAACTTTAAAATTGTACTTGCAGAGAAAGACAGCGCTAACTGTGTTCATTCTGCTTGTCATTTGTTTGTGTCCAATTAAGGTTCATGTTGCCCTAGCTGGACAACAATGTGTAGACGCAATGGCTGTCTAAATGAATAAACATTAAAACACATTTCATCCTAAACACAATTTTGAATGTTAAATTTGTGCCCATTTCAACATAGTATTTGCAAAGTAAATTAGTAAAAATACTGAATTTAAACATGACCCCACCCCTGTCTTCTGGACTGGTCAGATATTCATCAGTGCGCAGGATGCACCTCTCGGTAACTTTCTCCTGTCCACTTCACCAACTGACCGGTTCTGTTCACTGGGTTGGGGTGTGTGAGACAAAACAGCTTTGTTTGGTTCATGAACTCGCCCGTTACTACTTGTTGCCCTTATCTGGAAAATAGAAGAGAAGTATTTTAACTCATAATGAGTTGAAGTCACTGAGGGGAAACTACTAATTCAGTGTGAATAATGCAGAACAGGTCATCCAATACGGTAACATGTACTGTAGCTGCAGGCCTCGCGTAGCCAGACTATCTCCACCTACTGATAGCCAGGTCTGGTCTGGTGATATCTAAATTTAGCGACTGGGCTAAAATCTGGGTAGTATTCAGGATTGGCTTTCAAAACAATAGGCGTATGTTTGTTATCGCTGGTTTTCTCCACGGTCTAAGCTCATTCAATTAATTTAGATTTCTCCGGACATATCAGCAGGTGGATATGTCTGAACGTCTGGCTGCACGAGTATATACTATTACTGTGCCTAACATTTGTAAATTAGTGTAAATTGCAAACAGGAATTTGATGAATCTCAATCTTCACAGAAGTGCCAATTAATACAATGATACAAATTGTGAATAGGACAGATTGTGTTCTATCAAATGAAAGGATCTGGACTGGTCTGCACCAGGTATTTGGAAATCCATTCAGGAGGGGCAAGTCACACTCCTAGTCCTTACTAAGCTCTTAGTAAGTATTAGTTAGTTTCAAACTATCAATTTACCAAAACAGGTTGCACCACTGAAATGTAAGGAATGCCTTAAAGCTTTGGTAATGTGTAATTGCAAGGATCAAAAACAGCCACTATACATGGTCTTTATCAATCTAACCAAAGATTACGACTCTGAACTGCCAGGCCCTCTGGCTGATCCGTTAAAGTGTTTGCAGTGCTCAATGCAGCCATTCTCACACAACCTCCACACGTTCCAGGGCCATGTCTCTCCACTGTAACCCTCACTGAGGAGCCCATCTTCCCCATACACCTGATGGCCCAGCTCAATGCCCAAGTATGGAGCTTTTCAAATCCATAGAGGCGGGAGCCCAGGATTCCCTGGGCTTACAGTTTGTCATCTTACCGCCACACCCACCCCCCTGACTAACCTCTACCTGCCTGAGGGCCACCCCAGCCCCGCCACACTCCCGCACCAGCCTCCCTCACTGACCTCCATACCCACCCTTTATGCTCCCTTCTCCCTGCCCAAAGTAGACCCCCCCCTGCTACACTCCTCCACTCCCCCCAGGACCCTCCTTCGTAATTCATTTGTTCCACGTTTTTTGCAATATCCCCTGACAGGCAAGGTAAATAAGGTGGATGGATGCATTCAGAGTGCTATATTGGGAGACATTAGCACTCATTACAATGCTTCTCAACCAATCATAATGCAAGGTCAGAACTAACTGGTATAATACAAAATGTTTACAATGGAGGGGTGATCATTTGATTTCCTAACCGTAATTACACATTCAGTCTCACCAACCACTCTTTTTTTCAACATTTATACAAGATGTATGCTGCTGCTCAACCTAAATAGCGCAAGGGATAGTTACAGTACATAACATTAATATAATATATTACTATGGTAATTTTGAATGGTAGATACATTACCTTTATTGGGAACAAACTTAAGCGAGTGGCTGAATATTCAGAACCGCGAGAGGCCATCCTCTGGTCCATCGGTTAGAAACTGATGACCCAGCCCATTGCCACACTTGCCGCACAGCACCTGATGACAAAACATGACCATACATTCAATAAACAACATCATGTTTTCCAACAAAGGCACAAATCCCAACAGAGGAGGTTCTTCCCACCGCTGTAGAAATTATTCAACTCCTGCAGAACATAGTGGTCGAGTTCCACACAGCCATCATTAAAGTCTGTCCCTCTAATGTTGCATTTCGTTTGCCATTGTTTTCTAGGCTACGTGGCAAATAAAAATAATTCTGAATTAAATGGAACATTGGGTGGATGATTTTAACCAGAGCACCTCAAAGTTGGTGCCGATAATTTAAGAGGAATAAACTTCAATGTTGGGGGGCGGTATTGATGTGACTCAAGCTTCTTCCATCTGGCGGAGTCAGGTTAGGGACCCCCTAGTACTTGGAATTGTAAGAGTTGAGGCATTAAATTTAGTTTGACTCAGTTCCAAAGATACATATTGTGAATATAGCAGATCTACAAGCTCACAAAGACTATCGTTGCAAGCATGAGCTTGTGGATCGGCTTTTTTTTTGCCTCCTTATATTATTTGACAATTTGGCCAATGTTTAACCAGTTTTTATAGTAGTTTGTTGATTACTTTTGATGCAGTAATGGTGTTTTTTCTCTCTTTTATTTCTTCTTTTTTGGCAGTAAAAAGGTCTTTAAATTGTCACTTCACTGTCATCTGAGTACCCCCCCAAATCAGACCCACAGGTTGAGAACCAATGCTGTAGACTACTTACAGGTTATGTAAGGTTAGGCCTATCTACATTTCATCTTTGCAGAAGTGTCCTTGAGCAAGGCACTGCACACATGACTGCTCACTCTCACACACACACACACACACACACACACACACACACACACACACACACACACACACACACACACACACACACACACACACACACAAGCTATCTGAGCATCAACTAGTCACTTTTTCAAATCTTAAATCAGCTACCCTGTGCATTATGGTGATGATGACTGGTGGTCACTGTCAGTGATGGCTCACCTTGAATGCAGTGAGTGACTCCATCAGCTTGGTGACACTGTCCTCCCTGATGGTGTCGGTGAAAGCAGGCCAGGGGGAGGAGTGGGCATACTTGGACCGACTGGAGAACAGCGGGTGGTCACACTGGGAACACACATAGATACCTGATGGACAGCGACAAATACCTGATTAAAACACCCAGAAACTAGCCTGACAGACACTCATAGCCTGAATGTTCATTTCGTGGCTGGAGCCAGGCTACCCAGAAACAGTTTGGGCAAGGCTTCTCCCCTTCACTAGCCATACATCGTGTTAAACGTTATTTTTCCAAACGTTTATTTTCAGTTAAAAGCACATATAACTATTAACTGACCTAATTCATTAAATACGAGATATATAGCGAAATAAACTAATTCTGTGCTTGTACGAGGCTGTTACGTCATCATCAAACTATCTGCGTACTCGCCTGGTTTAAAATGATCCTTGTAGATCTCGCCACCGAAAAATCGACAAAAAGACATAGTGCAGCTATATGTTTATGTGATCAGTCTCTGGTCAATGTTTGTGTGTTAAAGCAGGTTCACCATCTCTACCAAATGAGGAGGAGAATCAATGTTGCCAGGTTTTGCGAGAGAAATAAGCAACTAGGTCTATAAAAAAACAAGCCCAAAAGAAGGGACTTGGCCCACATGAGCACTTCAAACCGCATCGGCTATTTGAAAATAGCCGATCTACAAGCTCACAAGATGCGGCGCGTTGTGGGCTTGTAGATCTGCTATTTTCAAAGGAATCTTGGGGGGAAAAGTGAAAAATTTGAAATATTTTAAAAACACAAACACAAATATGGTCCCTGCTTGGCACA
This sequence comes from Gymnoscopelus microlampas, assembly GCF_963454915.1. Classification (NCBI taxonomy): domain Eukaryota; kingdom Metazoa; phylum Chordata; class Actinopteri; order Myctophiformes; family Myctophidae; genus Gymnoscopelus; species Gymnoscopelus microlampas. The sequence goes on along the minus strand of NC_139951.1, from coordinate 25,457,959 downwards.
AAATGTTTTCAGATGGGGATACGCAGGCTGTTACATATTGGGTCCTTGACAGGAAAATGTTTGAGAACATTAGGAAACAAGGCCAAAAACTGCAGCCTGCAACTATAAAACTACCAATATTTACTCGAGACTTTACAGAAAAACAAGCCCAAAGTCGCTTATAATAAGCGGACATGGCAACCCTGAGGAGAATCCACACACGTGAGACGAGATTACATAGCCCAACATAGCCCCGCCTCCAACCTGGACTGTGTTTTGCCATGCAAACTGACTGAAAAGCCGCTCATATGCATCACTGGCTAGGATACCAGTGTTATTTTACTATTACAGTGTTCTTGTACAAGAACACAGTAATGGTACAATAAAATGAATATAATTTATATTCACTACTGCACAACTACTTGACGCACCACACAAATATGAATAGTTGAACTTGAACTACCAGCAAGCTTGCAGCAACAACGACTAGGCCTACAGTTCAACTACAAACTGCTCCTCAACTCAACTCAACTAAAATGTTATGAAGCACATTTACATGACCGAGCTGTTGGCCTACACAGGTTAATACAAAACAAAACAATGCAATATAAACAGACATGCAATGAAATAAACACTACAAACATTAGCACCAGTAAAAAAAACATAGGGTGCCAGGCTCAGCTGTCACTGAAGGTCAGTTCAGATTAATCAAAGACTAAAAAATAACAATAGACTGGGCAGCTCTGATGTGTACGGGCAAGTTGTTCCAGAGCCAGAGGGGCGGCTGCCGTGAAGGCTCGATCACCCCTGTTTTTTTGCCTGGTCTTTGGCACCTCCAGCAGCAGCTGGTCGGCCGACCTCAGGGCTATGGTAGGAGTAGTTGGAAACAAGCTCTGCAAGGGACGGGGAGCCGTCCTCCTCACCTATAAAGCTATCCATGCCCTAGCCCCATGGTACCTGTCAGACCACCTCCATAATTACACACCAGTGTGGAACCTGAGGTCTTCTGACTTGGGGCTCCTCTCCATCCCTCACACCAACCTTCGGCGATAGAGCTTTCAGGGTGGCAGCCCCCACCCCTCTGGAACCCATGTAGATTCCCCAGGCACCAACATTGGACTCTTTCCTGACAGTCCGCACTGAAGTGAGACACACTGTTTATTTTTGTTGATTTAAGCATCCTTGGGTTTTTGAAAGGATGTTAATTAAAGTTATTATTATTATTTACATGTAGTTTAATGCTATGTGAGATTGCTATGCTATATGCTGTGTGAGAGGAGATGTATGTATGTGAGAGTGAAAATATGTATTTTTGTGAAAGGAGAATATATGTATCTGAGAGGAGAATGAGCTGTGTGCGAGAGTGAAAATATATATGTATGTAAAAGGAGAATGTATGCATGTAAGTGGAGATTGTGTGTGAGAGAGAATGAAAATGGATGAATGTGAAAGGAGAATGTATGTGAGAGCACCAGAATGAATAATGTCTTGTACGGCCCCTCATTCTCTCTCTCACACACACACACACACACACACACACACACACACACACACACACACACACACACACACACACACACACACACACACACACACACACACACACACACACACACACACACACACACACACACAACAGTCAGTAGGCTTCTGATGTTGTAGTACTGTAAGCTACATTATGTGATGATGGCTCCCCCTGCTGGGACAGACCTGTTATGTATCAATAACTCATATTCCATCTGGGTCTATAGAGTATCTGCGCCAGGCTATAGGGTGGCCAAGATTATGTTTTCCCCTGTCTGTCCATACGTGTGTGTGTGTGTGTGTGTGTGTGTGTGTGTGTGTGTGTGTGTGTGTGTGTGTGTGTGTGTGTGTGTGTGTGTGTGTGTGTGTGTGTGTGTGTGTGTGTGTGTGTGTGTGTGAGTGAGTGAGTGAGTGAGGTAGTGCATGTGAGCTAGAGTAAGGGGTGCTTCTAAACGCTCAGTCTGTGTTGGTGGGTTCATGTGGGTGACGGGTGTGAGTGTATGTACTGTAAGTGGAACTGTAGTATATGTATGTGTGTGTATTGGTATTTGTTGTTTTATGCACCTTCTGTGTGTATATTTGTGTTTATATCTATTTTATGATTGTTTTCTGTACTTAACCCATTAAAAAAAAAACGGGAAAGCATCTGTGTCATTTTAGATTTTACCTATATAAGCAACATACGTTTTTCAGAAAACTCCTAGGACTTAGAATAGTGGTTTAGAACAGTGGTTCTCAAAAATAGCAGATATACAAGCTCACAGCGCGTCATTCTGTGCCGCACTGCGAGCTTGTACACCTGCTATTTAGGATTATTTGATGTTTGAACATTTTTGAATCATTTTGAATTTTTTAACACAAACCTTCTCTTCTGGGGGGTCCCTGGCACAAAACATTTTTAGATGGGGG